>NC_137830.1:7595718-7665718 GCF_963921795.1 Nannobrachium achirus
ATTGCTCAAATATGGCATAAATATAAAGGTGTTGGGAGTGAAAATTATGAATATAATGTAGGGGTGCCTCGGGTGAAGATAATATTTATAGGGGTGCCCTGAGCCAAAGAAGTTTGGGAACCCCTGGACTACATGATTGTATCAGGCGAGGATGCAAGACAAGACAGAGAGAGAAGTAATGTTTGCTAATACTTGTTCCACTGGTATACCTTACATCACACCACTTACGCACTGTCTTTCTCATCAACATACAGTATAACACTTGATTCACTTTGTGTGAATTGACACAGGATTGACCCTGGCAGCATATCAATTTTACTGGAATGTTACCTGTTTATAGGCCTAGAATTATTGAATGCTTTAACCAGTGAAAAATAGCAGATATACAAGCTCACAGCTGCGAGCTTGTAGATCTGCTATTTTTGAAAAAGTTGTGAAAATGTGTGCAAATCTTTGAATATACCGGTATGTATTTTCAAAGCGAACGTTTGTAACTAAAATTTTGCTTCTGGGTGGTCCCTGGAACTAGATATTTCGAGATGCGGGTCCGTGGCCAAATAAATATCATTTTGGGGGTCCTTCCCATGAAAAGGTTTGAGAACCACTGACATAGTAGCCTTAGAAGGACCTTAGAAGGATTCAAAAGACACTTATAGAATCGGGTCAAAATTCTAATTTTCATGATTTAAAAAAAAATAGGCTGATCTACAAGCTTGCAGCGCGGCACTTGGTGCCGCGCTGTGAGCTTGTATATCTGCTATTTTTCAATTAGTTAAAGCATAAAATAATGATACACAATAATGTGTACCCGTTCTAAATGGGTTAAGCTACTACTATCTTTCAACCACAACTAATGAGACAAGAGATCAGTAGAATGAGTTTGGCAAAAGACAAAGAAATAATAAAACTAGACCAGGTCACCTGGTTCTGCCAGACCCGCAATGAAAATCAGAATGCAAGGAAGGGGGGGGGGGGGGGGGGGTGGATCAATCTTAGTCTGGCCTCTCTCCTTTGACCTGTCCGCCAAGCGTGACGCTGGCAGGAGTGCAAGACTCCAGCTGGTATAGCTCGTGGGATCCTTAAGGCACGCAAACCTCCCCACCACGATAAGGTGTTTTCACTAGTATGGCACTGAACTAACACATGAACACACAGGATTGTATAGGCTGAGCAGCTGGAAATGTTTCTGAGCTTGTAGATGGGCTGAGGAATTTATAGTGTCAGCAGCTCGTCAGCCAACTCAACTCAGCTGGTCCTGTACAGGTGACGGCACTCAAGGCAATCAGCCGAGCAAGGGAAGGGAGGGGCAGATGAGCAGTCAGAGGCAAACACAGGCACACTGAGGAAAAGAGGGACACTGAGGAAAAGAGGGACCGACCGACCGACCGACAGACCGACAAAGCCTTTTGTAGGCCGACCCCCTGGGTCTGGCAACAATATGTGTTGATGGGACAATGAATTGCAAAAACGATGCTGTGATAGTGAAGAAAGGGAACTTGAAAAGACTCTTTCTGACAAACCACAAATCATTTGACTACTAGAAGGAAGTGAAGCCTTATGTATTTGTGTACTAGGGCATTCACCAAAGAATCGAATATTTTAATATCAAAGTCACTATTCGACGTTGTTCACCGAAGTCGAATATTTGTCGAATATTTTTTTTATTGTTTTCTCTTTCAAAAAACATATAGTTTATAAAGCTTGGCTAGATAGGAAGTCATAAGAATGAGTTGTCAATGCCCCTGGTGGATGAATTTGTTAATGCTCTATACCAGGGCTTCTCAAACCTTTTTAGGCCGTGACCCCCAAAATAAACATATTTGAACTGGGGACCCCCACCCTGACAAGCACTTGGAATTGTAGTTATTAATGTGACTCGGTTCCACAGATAAATATTGTGAAAATAGCAGATCTTCATGCTCACAACGCCTCGCGTTGCGAGGCGTTGTGAGCATGTAGATCGGCTATTTTCACAATGTTCGCCTCTTGCTTATAGTCGGGGACCCAGTCACCAAAATGGGAGGGGACCTGTGATTTTCTGCCGTACTTTTTATTTCTGTTTTATCTATTAGTTTGGTCATTAAGGTCCACAGAATGAGAGGCCTGCTCTGCTGGAAACATCGCGAAAAAAGGTTATGGCCATTTGTATATTCAGCCTGCTTTAATTATCATGTGAGGGGTCAATCTAAGGGTTCTTCATGATTTTGAATCCATTGCAAGCATTTGTTTTGCATGAAAAACATTCCTTGGGATAGATTTAGGCCCCCCAAAACTGTGAAAAGTGATTTTTTTCTCCACTTTTCACAGTTTTGGGCTGCCGAAAGTTAACCCAAGAAATGTTTTTCATACAAAACAAATGCTTGCAATGGATTCAAAATCATGAAGAACCCCTAGTTTGACCCCTCACATGCTACTTAAAGCAGTTTTTTTTATAGTTCTAGTGGAATCAATGGGACAGTGAATATACAATTTATACAAATGGCCATAACTTTTTTTCGCGATGTTTCCGGCAGAGCAGGACTCTCATTCTGTGGACCTTAATGACCAAACTAATAGATAAAACAGAAATAAAAAAGTACGGCAGAAAATCACAGGTCCTACCCTATTCCTTGAGCTTTTGGGCTTGTGGGTCCCCGGCTATTACTTAATATTTGCCAGTTTGGCCAGTCCTGTCGAATATTCGACTATAATTCGAATACTAAACAGGCATTGACACTAAGGCTTGCCCACCTGCCCCTGGCAGGTAACTAAAACTTTGGGGCAGGTGGAGTTTGCTTTCAGGTTTCCCGACCGGGCAAGTGCTTGTTTGAGAGGGAACGCAACAACCGTCTATAAACACAACACGAGATATCTGTCTGAACACCTGAACATGGCCAGCGTGCTCTGTCTTCTGCTCTGTGGAATGTAACAAGAAGAGTAAAACCATAGACATATTCAGTCATAGCTATGTAGGTATTTGGAGGTATTGAGGCATGACATTATTTATCGCACAGCCTTAGAAAGTAAAGAAATAAGTGTTAAATCGAGCAGTAATTAAAATCGTACCTTTATAACGGACGGTTTACTTTTCAGGGCAAGTGGGCATGACCTTGGGCAAGTAGAACATGACCTGTACTTGCCCGACAGGCAAGTGCCTCTGAGACCTTAGTGTCAACCCCTGACTAAAAATCACTATTCGTAGGCCTAATGTGTACCATAGATGGAACTGGATGGAGCTCTGTCAAGTATTTGTCACATCAGCAAGATGGTGAAGAAAGAGAACTTGCGGACAAACCACACATCATTTGATGAGACATTTCCAACAGACAGAGAACTGAGAAAAAGAAATAAACTAAGGAACTGAAATTTCAACCATTTTGCCAAATATGATGATAGTGACAGTATGTTCTTTAGTAAAATGATTGGACAGTTAGTTAGATGTCCGTGACAAAAATAAAATATTTATCAAAATGTCCATCACAAGCTGACATGGTGATGACCCCTGTACATCGGCATGTTGTGAGATCAGCTATTTGAAGACCTCAACTTTAAACCAATGCAGTAAGTTTAACCCTTAAATTCAATTAAATTCAGTTAATTATTTCAATGGACTAAACCTTGTTTTATTTGATGGCCTTCCTGCCCTGGCATTTGGCCTTTGTGCCATCAAAAAACGGACAACACAAAAAGGCCAAGTGGCCTTGCCCCTAAAAAGACGAAATTCTAGGCCTGCGTCATGAAACTGTACTTTTTCCTATGCAAACTTCCATATAAATGCTTCAATCAATCAATGACGGTGTAGGAATAGCAAGAAATGAATTGCAATCTCTCTCTTTGAGCATGCAGTGACTCATGACTCGTGACTCATTTATTTCACACGCTCAGTCGTACTGACACATCTCACACACACACACACACACACACACACACACACACACACACACACACACACACACACACACACACACACACACACACACACACACACACACACACACACACACACACACACACACAATTTCAATTCAATTCAATTCAAGGGGCTTTATTGGCATGAGAAAACATACGTTTACATTGCCAAAGCAGAAGTGTACACAATACAATACAATACAATACAATCAGAACAGAATATATACAGGTGAAAACAGTTTTCATGCATCACGGTAACGTGCAGGCAGAGCAGTGATATATACAATGGTTTTTAAGGTGGTTGGGTTCCATTTGATATCCTTCTCTTATCACAGCAGCTCACAAATCTTGCTGCTGTGTTTGCACATTGTTTTACTTCCCCCAGCAGGTATGGGAGTTTTTCGTCATTGGTCATATTTTGAAACTCTCCTTGGGTGGTTATGATCTGTGGGAAGTATGTGTCTCTGATGTCTTGGTACAGCGGACAGGTGGTTAGAAAGTGTAGCTCAGTTTCCACTTCATTTTGTGTGCAGTGGGTGCAAAGTCTGTTTTCTCTAGGGAGCCGGGTATGCCTGTGACGTCCTTTCTCGATTGCAAGACTGTGCTCACTGAGTCTGTACCTAGTCAAGATTTTTCTTTGTTTTGGGTCGGCCACCTTGCTCAGGTATTCTGCCATGGTGTATTCTCTGTTTAGGGCCAAATAGCATTCTAGTTTGCTCTGCTTTTGGGTTGCTTCTCTCCAATGTGTCAGGTAGCTTTCTTTCTGCTGTTTTATAATTTGGTTTAGTCCGGTGAATTGTCTGTCTGGTGGCTCTGCTTGTGTTTGTGTACAGAGTTCCCGGACCAGTTGGCTGAGGGGGCATCTCTCTAGGGTTTCTCTGTGTGTGAGTGCCTTGTTATGAAGTGCATCTGGGTCACTTTCTTTTAAGTGGTTATAAAATTTGAATGCTCTCTTTTTTATTTTGATTATGAGAGGGTATCGTCCTAATTCTGCCCTGCATGCATTATTTGGTGTTTTCCGCTGAATTCTGAGAATTGATTTGCAGAATTCTGTGTGCAGGGTCTCTATCTGATGTTTGTCCCATTTTTCAAGGTCTTGGTTTGCGGCTGGTCCCCAGATCTCGCAACCATAGAGGGAAATTGGTTCTATCACAGAGTCCAGTATTTTTAGCCAGGTTTTTATTGGGATGTCTATTTTGATGTTCCTTTTGATGGCATAGAAAGCCCTTCTTGCCTTGTCTCTCAGGTCTTTTACAGCTTGGTTGAAGTTTCCTGTGCTGCTGATGTTTAGGCCAAGGTAGGTGTAGTTTTTTGTTTGTTCTAATGGGATTGTATTTAGAAAGAATTGCTGGTTTTGGCGGCTGGATCTCTTTTGAAATATCATGATTTTAGTTTTGGTTAAGTTTACTGTAAGGGCCCACGTCTGGGAGAATTTGTGCAGGAGATCGAGTTGCTGCTGCAGTCCTTCTTTGGTTGGAGACAGTAGCAGCAGGTCATCTGCAAAGAGTAAGCATTTGACTTCTGTTTTGCCTAGGGTGATGCCTGGTGCTGCAGACTGTTCTAAAGTTTTTGCCAATTCATTTATATATATTAAAGAGAGTTGGACTCAGGCTGCATCCCTGTCTAACTCCCCGGCTTTGGGGGAAGAAGTCTGTGCGTTTTTCTCCTATTTTAACTGCGCATTCGTTGTTTGTGTACATTGATTTTATGATGTCATAGGTTTTTCCCCCGATACCGCTTTCCAACAGTTTGTACATCAGACCTTTGTGCCAGATTGAATCGAATGCTTTTTTGAAGTCAACAAAGCAGGAGAATAGTTTGCTTTTGTTTTTGTTTATTTGGTTGTCGATAAGGGTGTTGAGGGTGTAAATGTGGTCTGTTGTACGATAGTTTGGTAGGAAGCCAATTTGTGATTTGCTCAGGACGTTGCTTTCTGTGAGGAAATGTAGAATTCTGTGATTGATGATCATGCAGAGAATTTTACCGAGGTTGCTGTTTACACAGATCCCACGGTACACACACACACACACCACTTCCCCTAAAACCCCCGCCCACTTTTCTGAGGTCATGCCCAAGACAAGTCACCACAACAGCACATTTTCATGTTGTTTTAGTCATAGTCTTTTGAATAAAATCCCATTTAGTTTTTTATTCATATGGGCAATCAAAGCAAGTTGAAAATATTTCATGTTGATGTGTCATAATAAAACGTAATGTTGACGCACACTGAATTATCAAGAAAACATGGCACTTCATGTCAAAAAGATGCTGACCTCTGGTTTAAATTGTGTGTTGTTTCTTGAAAGTTATTTCAAGAATAGGAGCAATATTTAAGTTCCTGATTTCATTGGTGCTTGTTTCCTCATTTTTAGAGTTCACTTCATGTCAAAACGGAAGCCGACCCCTGGTTTTAAAGGGTGTTGTTTGTTGGAAGTTATTTCAAGAACACCAGCTAGATTTAACTTCGTGATTTTAATGGTGCTTGTTTCCTCATTTTTAGACTGTTTAGCTATCAACGCAGTGGTTCTCCAACTGGGGTCTGGGGGGAGGGGGGGTTCCAGGGGGACCCCAGAGGAAGTAGTTAGAGGGGAATAGCACTCATTTTCAACATTGAACTTACTTAGTAATTAGCCTCGCGTAGCCAGGCTTACTCATCTGCGAAGAGAAAAGCCTGGTGACAATATCAGGCAGAGACTGTTCAACTTCCGCCGTGAGAATTTCAACAGAAGACTACAACGTATGACGTAACTTCCGTTAAACACAGCACTTCCGACACTTCCGCTAGAACCAACCGCAAGTCATATTGTGGCCAGGGTGCTTAGTAATGCACCTTAGAGTTGTTGCGTGGAAATAATAAAAAAAAAAGTCCCCCTGTAAGCCAAAGAGTACGTACACCTTCATGATGTCACTAACTGTGTCACTGACTACTTACAATGCCTCGTGTTGCGAGGCGTTGTGAGCATGTCGATCGTCTATGAATCTATGAAATCGATGAAAATCTGCATCCCTGATTCATCTCTCTCTCAGTTAAGGGGTCCTTGGCCAGAAAACATTGAAGACCCCTGGCCTACAGTATTTGCTCCGTCTAGCAATTGTGGTTCCTCGCAGTTTAAATCTCAAAGACTCTCAGCAATGCAAAGCTCATTGTGTGTAAGCACAGATCTGCTCTAGTAATGTTTTTTCCGAGTCACAGAAATCTCCTTAAAACTCCAGAGGTTATGATCCGCAGTCATGTGACGCGAGCGACGCGAGGAAAACATAATAATCGTGACCTTTGCATAGTTTGAAATCCTACCGCTTATTAAAGCCGAGTGCACGGTTACTGTTTAACACCCTGTTTTTGTATATTTGCTGACAACATCCATACACACCTGGGGTCTTCAACAGGGGGTCCGGGACCCCAAGGGGGCCCTCAGAGTTACTACAGGGGTGTCCGTCAAATATTTGATGATAGGATATTTGTTTTTTTCATTGAAATTCAGCATCTTTTAGCTGATCTACAAGCCAATCTACAAACACTACAAGCACACTAAGTATTGACAGTTTAAGTGATTGAATGACTGAAAATAAACATGAATATGAATCCAACACAACAACACTGATGATGGTGCTGTCAAACAAGTCTATGAAATCTATTAAAAAGATGAATCTGCAATACAATTGTATAAAATATGCAGGTGGGGTCTCTGCTTCATCTCTCGCTCAGATAAGGGGTCCCTAAATGCTAAATCAATGGTAAATGGTGCATTTATATAGCACCTTTATCCAAGGCTCTTTACAGAGATTGCGCAATACATTCACCCATTCACACACACATTCATTACATTCACCCGTTCACACACACATTTATTAAATTCACACACATTCATACACCGATGGCAGAGGAAACCATGCAAGGCACCAATCTGCTCACCGGGAGCAACTAGGGCAGGGGTGGGCAACTTTGATGATGGTGAGGGCCACTATATTTCCACCTTCACCATACAATAGAAGCAAAAATAGCAGATCTACAAGCTCAAAACACATCGCAGTAGATCGGCTATTTTTGCTTCTTTTGAATTGAAATCCTGAATTAACATTTTGATTTAATTTCAAACGCATTTAGTTATATACTCATGTTAACTTTATGAACTTAAATACAAATACATTGGACATAAAAAATATATACATTTTAATACTACTATACTAGTCATTAAGCTACTAATATAGACTGACGGAATTAAAGCAGGTCATGTTTGGAATTGTAACAGCTGAAATCAATAATATATCAGTATTCCGGTATTAACCGGCGGGCCGCATTAAGTGAAGGTGGGGGCCGCACGGCGCATGTGGCCCCCGGGCCACCAGTTGCCCATGTATGAACTAGGGGTTCAGAGTCTTGCTCAAGGACTCTTCCACACTACTGTAACTCTGGGGGAGCCTAGCTGGGATCGAACCGGGAACCCTCCATGTTCTAAGATGGCAACTCTACAACTGAGCCACTGCCGCCCCTGCTTCTATCTCTCTCTCAGCGGAGGAGTCTGAAGAGGTGAGTCTAGGGAGTGAGTCTGCAGTTCTATCAAACATATAATTTTCCGAATGTCTGAGTGTCTGTCTGAAACAGCGTTTCTCCTCAGTGGCTGGAGCAATTGATCTGAAATCGCATCACCATTAGCATATGAACACACCTGACATAACTGTGAAGCCCGTTTGTCACTTTCACAAATGATATGCTGTATATTAGCATTTTTATGGTGTATCTACTATCTATTCTGCATCTAGCATGAGGCATATCTATTCTGCATCTAGCATGAGGCAACATGTTTAACCAGCTCTGTGTGTGTGTGTGTGTGTGTGTGTGTGTGTGTGTGTGTGTGTGTGTGTGTGTGTGTGTGTGTGTGTGTGTGTGTGTGTGTGTGTGTGTGTGTGTGTGTGTGTGTGCAGGCAGGTGGGTGTTTGTGCAGGCAGGTGGGTGTTTGTGCAGGCGGGTGGGTGGGCGGGTGGGGGGAAAACAGTGTCTCTGTAGGCATTACACGAAACGGGTATTTCTTACATTGATGCTCCTACATATTATCATGCAAGCACCAGTTAAAGTTACTTTCCATCCCTCATATACTGTGTGCACACAGTGCACACATCCCATAACCCCACACACTGCACATCATTTCGGAGCTCAATCAGCTCATATCTTTGAACGGGTAAGGGCTAGTTTGCAATAATCAGTGGCATCTCCAGGGGGGGGGGGGGGGCTTTAGCTCCCCCTGATGAAGGCTTGGCACCCCCTAAGCCCCCCACCCCACAAACCCAATACTGATGAAAAATATTTAAGGAATAAATCAATAAAATGTATATGAATATGTGAAAGATATTTGACTGACTTCTATGTAAACCATACAATAAAATCATACTTTTTATGCTGGAAAGCATCTTCAGCCTCACAAAAACCCTATCCGATCACCTACAGTCCTCAGATTTGGAGCTGTTCAGTTATCCATAACCTAGGTGCGAGTGAATCACGTTTGTCATATATTAGTACTATTCATTATTGTTTGTTGCCAAAATGAATCCGCCCCTGCTCTAAAAAATCCAGCTCCCCCATAGCCCCCCCAGTCCCAATTCTCTGGAGCCGCCGCTGGCAATAATGGGGAGTTTATTCCACAGTTTGGGGGCCAGCAGGGCCAAGGGTCTGGGATGAGTGGATCGTTGTGTGTTATCTTTTGTTTGTTTGTTTGTTTTATACACTTTTAGGTAAAGTACAGTGGTTCTGAAAGTGGATTCCAGGGACTCTGTGGGTTCCTTAAGGGGGGCTAAATTGACCTACAAATGGAACCAAATGGACCCTAACGGGATAATTTGGTTCCATTATGTACACTGTCAGGCTTAAAGGGGAGACCTTGAAATTAGAAAGTTTGAGAAACACTGGTATAGGGTAACCTACTCAACCAGGCAAGCAGTAAATCAGTAGCCTATTATAATAGTCCACCCCAGTAAATGATTAACCAGTAGCTAAGCTAAACACAAGGATGAAAAGTAAAAGCTCTGTCTCTCTGCTCAACAGCTTCACACTTTTATACATCATATCAAATAAATCTGTCTCAGACTAATCAGCTAATAAGGCAGCATTCTCTGTCTTCTAATTCATGTTTTAGGCCAGGGGTCTTCAACGTTTTCAGGCCAAGGACCCCTTAGTTGAGAGAGAGATGAAGCAGGGACCCCCACAACCTGTTCATAGATTCCATATAGTTTCATTGTTTGACAGCACAATCATCAGTGTATTTTGGATTCATGTCAATTTGTGTTTTCAGATATTTAACCACTTGAACCGTCAATACTTAACTTGACCTTTCACTCTGTACTTTTTCCCCTCTACACCAAAGCTCTTTGCTGAAAATAGCTGCGAAAGTTCTCAGAATATGAACACTAGAATATGAACACTAGGGTTCAAGCGGTTAATATAAAAAATGGAGAAAAAAAAAGTTTCTATCACACAAAGATTTGGAGGACCCCCTGTAGTAACTCTGGGGAACCCCTAGGGGTCCCGGACCCCCTATTTAAGACCCCTGTTTTAGGCTACTACTGTATATGAAAGGTAACAGGTAGGAGGGCAACAAGGAAGAGTGAGCACCACATACATGTCAATATTTTCCAAAATGTGGGGAAAAAAGAAACAACAAATAAATGAATAAAGGAAAGTGTAAAGTAGCCTATACGATAAGAACATTATTAAACATGTCGACACTTAAGGTCTAATATTTCTATCATTGCTACAAAACCTATATCCTTATTCCTTTCATTTTGGGGTCATGAACAAGGTTGAAGTTGAAAGATTGAAGTTGAGACGTTGAAAGATGTTAACCTTGCATCGACTGCATTTTAGGATTCATTTTGTGATTCATCACTTCTTTTTATTTTTGCCCTAATGGCCTAATTTGCCACAATGATTGTTTGATTGATTTTTTTTTTTAAGAAAAGCACAGGACAGTACAGTTCAAATACAATTAAGGTCTACTAATAGGATTTAAACCCAAGAAAGCACTATATGGCTTGTTTACACCTTTATATCAATATCTGTTGACTCCTTAAATAGGTGTAAAGCCCCGTGCGCGTGACGTCATGAAAATCGCGTCCTCCCCAAACATTAAATCAGCAATGTAATAACACTGTAACTGACTTTCCAGAGCAGTTTTGACTTTTGACAGAATATGAAGATGATAAAAACCCACTCACCCAGAAGATCAGGTTGAATATGAACAGCAGGTATTTGACCACCGGACTGACGAAGGTGAAGTCCTGGTCATACTGGCTGGCATCTCTCCTCCTGCCCATGATTTATTTATTTAGAACAAAAAAATATCCAGATTGTTTTATATAACCATGTGTCAAATAGATTATGAATGAGCTCGTTTCAAAGCATTGTATGAAGCCGCAGTACTAGGTTTAAGAGTGCGTAAAGTGCGTAAAAAGTGTGTGGTGTAAATAATAAAAGTTAAAATGTGATCAGCCACTGCCCACACCGCATTTCCTGCTCAAAGAACGCTTCATTCACAGGCTTTACGTTTCTGTTTGGTTGTCAAGAAGTGGGCGTGTCCTAACCTGTAGCTCACACTGTTTCTCAAACAGTGGGTCGCGGACCCGTGTCTGGGTGGATAAATATAGGCCTCGTCGTTTCTGTTACATTTAAAAATACATTTATTATTTGAAAACATCTATTCAAAACAATTCCTTTGTTTTCTGAAGTAAGTCATGAATAAACAAAATCAAATAATAAATATAGTAATCCGAATAATAATAATAAATCTGCTTGGGTCTTGAGTAAAAAATAACAAATCAAAACATCGTTTTAATTTCAAAACCATGTAGGCCTATACGTTAGGCTGCAGTGCAGAGTATTGTGTATCAATGGCGCCATCTAGTGGGTGTTAATATGAGAAATACTGGAGAGGTGAATGGAGAAATGTCAAAGTTCCACTGAGTACTTCCATTAACTAATTTGTCAATCAGGGCCAGTTCTAGGATTCCAGTGGCCCTGATTTGTTTTGGTGGCCCCCCCAAAACCAGAGGTGAAAGTGGCTGCATGCCCAGTGGCGTCACGAGGGGAGGAAAAGTTACTAGGGTAATTATTTTATAGTTTAGCTATTGAAAAATAGCAGATAGCCTATACAAGCTCACAGTGTGGCGCTGTGAGCTTGTACATCTGTTATTTTTGAAAAGTATGTATTGAAAATATGTATTTCTTTTTTACCCAAATCCTTCTTCTGGGGGGGTCCCTGAAACTAAATATTTTGAGATGAGGGGGTCCGTGGCCAAATACATATGATTTTCAGAGTCCATCACATGAACAAGTTTGAGCACCACTGACATAGAAACGGGTTTTGAAAAACTTTTCACGATTTTTCAAAAAATAGCAGATCTACAAGCTTGCAGCGCGCGCTGCGAGCTTGCAGATCTATTTTTCAATAGTTAAAGCACAAAATAATTTGTAATAATGCGTCCTAGTCTAAATGGGTTAAACCCCCCCATGAAGAACATTCGTGGGGGGCCCGCAGTGAATCCTTGTACCCAGGGCCCAGAATTTGATGTGACACCCCTGCCAAGAGATGAAAAACAGGGACACCTCTCAAATGTTTTTAGGGGGGGTCAAAATCTCTCCAAACCCCCTGAAATGCATAGTTTTGGAAGTATAGGCCTATTTAGTCAGTTACATGCTATCTTAGTGGTGTAGTGTATCTTGTAGACCAGTATTTAGTCAGTTACATGGGTATCTTAGTGGTGTAGAGTGTCTTGTACTCCAGGCCCATTGCAAGATGTTGTACTCTGTCAGCTATTGTGAGCCACCCCATGCTTAGAAAGTGATTAGCGTTGAGGTGAGCCCGAAGCAGAAGCCTAATTAGTGTGTTTTGGGATGTTTAGACTTTAGAGCCTTGTTTTTAGGGCCTTTGAGGCGTTGCGATATGCATGCGTGGACTCATAGTCAAAGTGGGGCTGAAGATTGCTCTTTGATGGCACAAAGGCCCTTAATAATGCCCCCCATGCATTTGAAGTCCACATCTTATTTTATTTGATTTTATTACATACCGGTAGTGCAACTATCTCTGAAATAACAAATATATGGATGAAAAAGCTTCACAAAACGATTAATCAATATTTACAAATGAACAATATTTGTAAATACATCTGCTACTTTCAATTTTTTTTTATACCTTTTGTTCTTTTACTCATGCAAGTCGGTTTTGAATTGCGGACTTTTACTTGTAACAGAGTGTTTCTACATTGCAGTCTTGACACTTCTACTTAAGTAAAACACATAAAAAATAACACCCAGAGTGAAGTGAGTGGTGCTATTTCATTAAAGATTGGCTAATGTGATCCATCCATGGGCATACAAACAGACACCCATTGACCAATCACCATCCGGACAGACACAGGACGAACAAACAAAGCTCAAAAAATGTTGAGTACTTTTTCCCACCACTTCTGACCCTTGTCCAATCACAGCACGTTGAAGGGGAGGGGGAGAGGGGTGACGTCATCAAATGTCACACGGTACACGCGTGGCGCATAAAAGACGAGACCCCCAAGAACCCCGGCAACATTTACTCACCTGTCCGACAGTCATGCATCTACTGGGACCAAGACGACCAGATGTCGAAAGTGAGAACACCGAACCAGGATAACGGCGTAAGAAAACCCACCGGCATGCAGCTGGGCGTCTTCAAACCACCGCCGCCCCTGCATCAGGAGACCGCGGAGCCGCGGAACCTCGTGGCGGAGAGGCGGCGGCAGTGGGAGAACAACGAGATCGCGCCCACGCCTTCGCCGTCACCGCCGCCGCAACCGCCATCGCCCTCCGAGCGAGAGGCGGCCTGGAAGGACGAGATGGAGCAGGTGAAGGGCCTGTGGAAGGAGGTGCTGGACGAGAAGCTCATCACGGCCGACCAGAAGATCACGGACATGGAGCGCACCATCCGCGACATGGAGCGCGAGCGGCGCTCCTCGGAGCTGCAGGTGGTGGCCATGCGCGACGACCTGCTCTTCCAGAGCAAGAGCCGCAAGGCGCTGCTCAACCGCGACCGCTCCTGGCGCGAGCAGCTGGCGCTCATCGAGGGCCTGTGGAAGCAGCGGCTGGAGGAGACGGTGGACGAGCACGGCACGCGCTGCGAGATGCTCCAGGACGAGACGCTGGAGCTCCGGCGCCAGCTGGCCCACGTCCGGAAGGAGTGGACGGAGCAGGAGGCCGAGTGGAGCCGCAGGGCGGCGCTCTGGGCCGCCGAGAGGGGCGCGCTGGAGGAGCACCTCGCCGGCAAGAACCGCAGGTGGACGCCGGGCGCGGGTTTCTGGAGGAGGCTGATCTCCACCACCGCCTCCTGGAGATTGCGAAGGGCGGCGACCAAGACTGCCGCCGCCGCCAAAGACCGCCCCAGGCCCTTCTCGGCGGAGGCCGAGAAGAGGGAGGTGAAGAAGCCGCCCGCGGCCGCCAGGTTCGAGAGGGTCTTCAAGCGCACGGCTCCGTGGAGCAGCCCGATAAAGACGAGGAGGCAGAGTTTTGTCTCGTCTGTGACGACGAGGATCAAATCGACCAAAGATCCCATTTCCAAGGAGGCAAATCTCCGGGTTTCCCGCGTGAAGCTATAATAGCCTCGGCGTTGATTTGTTGAAAGAGGTGGACGTTTTCGGATCAGCCATAATTTGACAGAGATTCATCAGTGCCGACTTCAAAGAAAAGGCTTTAGGTACTGCAGCACAGGGCACCAACCTTGGGGGGAACAAACGGCAGGAAAATGTTTTAAGAAGACTCATTTATTAGTGCAAGAGCACTGAGACTTCGTAGCAATGGCTATTGAAGGAGCGCTAAAACATTGAAAAGCATTGACATAGCGACAATTGTCCACACTGCATTAGAGTTGACACGCACGCAACATGGCATAATCACAGGCCGACGTGAATAAATTGAGGTTGAGTTTCTGCTCTGGCCTACAGGGGATCAGTCCAACAGTGCCAGAGATTAGCTGTACAGAGAGAGACACACACACACACACACACACACACACACACACGCACGCACGCACGCACACACACACACACACACACACACACACACACACACACACACACACACACACACACACACACACACACACACACACACACACACACACACACACACACACACACACACACACAGGCGGATACGAGTGAAAACAGAGACAACAAACTGAGGAGCCATTGCAAGTGCTCCCCCGTTTTCATAGATTTCTTTTTTTGTTTGGTGCCAGAAATGGCAGATCCACAAGCTATATTTTTTTTAGATTTGGTGTAGAGTGTAGACAGAAACAAAGTAACAGGGACAACTCGGGTGCAGTTTACTAAGTCAAGGTTCACGTGGTTCAATCTTTTTTTATTATGGAGGTCAACAGGGCTCGGATTGCCCACATTAAAATCCTTATGGTGTCTGGCATTTTGTTTTATGTGCAAATCATAGTTATATATGGGTGGAATGGCCGACTTGGAAGGATTATATAGGTCTTAAAATACCTTCAATTGTCAGTGTCATCCAGGGACCCCCTAGGGGTCCACAGATGTCACCCACAGGTTGAGAACCACTGCACTAAACAAAGTAAATATTAGTTTAGGTCAGGACCTCGTGACCGGTGAAAGCCGCTTCCAAGAAGTGGCTTTGTGTGTCCCGTACATGTCCATATATGGTCATTCCAGTCCAGAATGAACAGGTTTTTCTCTGTCCCGTACATGTCCCGTGCATGCAGAATTGAGGATTGGTCAAGCTTC
This sequence comes from Nannobrachium achirus, assembly GCF_963921795.1. Classification (NCBI taxonomy): domain Eukaryota; kingdom Metazoa; phylum Chordata; class Actinopteri; order Myctophiformes; family Myctophidae; genus Nannobrachium; species Nannobrachium achirus. The sequence continues at coordinate 7,611,370 of NC_137830.1, forward strand.
ACATGACAATTTGGCCCTCCAGATAAAATCATTCATTCATTCAGAATTCATAAAACTATAGAACTAAAGCACATAGAAAGTATAGATCTAGAACACAGAATGTATAGATCTAGAACACAGAGTTCATAGCTCTAGAACTAATAGAATAAAGATTCACCGCTTCACTTCAAACCGAGGTTTGATTTTTATTTATAAGTGTGGTTGCTATAGACCAGTGGTTCTCAACCTGTGGGTCGGGACCCCCAGAGGGGTCCCAAAATTATGTTGGGGGGTCACCAGATGTCAAGATAAATGTTAACATTGTTTTCTCACACAACAGTAAAGTGTATAGAGGGTATCTCTGCACATTTCTAAAGTGACAATTTAAGGACAAACATTGGTCAAATTGTCAATATATTAGAGGCCGAAAATTGTGAAAATAGCAGATCTACATGCTCACAGAGCATGTAGATCTGCTATTTTCACAATGGAATAGATCGAGTCAAACTAAATGTAATGCCAACTCCTACAATTACAAGTGCTTGTGCAGGGTGGGGGTCCCCAGTTAAAATATAATTCTTTTTGGGGTCACGGACTGAAAAGGTTGAGAACCACTGCTATAGACAACACACTATTGTAATGGGTTCTTTGCCAGTAAAGTGAACCTGTGTTTTGTAAACCTTTTGAGTGATTTTATCCGGGTTGTAAGGCCTGATATCATGTGCAATATAATCAGTCCAATCAGATTCGATAGGTCATGCTTCACTTGACATCACACAATATATAATAATATATCACAATAATATAATGTCCAACTAGAAATACTGTTCTTACGAAACAGTGTGGGCTCGCATGGAACACCATGTTTGGGCATAAGAACTTCCCTGGGAGAACGTGCAATTTCATGTGGGTGGTGTTATTTATATCAGGTTGCACTAGTTGGTGGTGATGTCACCAAGAACGCTGCTCCCTCATTGGCTAAAGGCCCTGCCTTTGTACTGCCGGTCATTTCTTTGAGGAGAATAAACTTATATTAGTATATAAAGATTTGGAGAACATAGTCTGGTCTCGCTTTTCAGCGAGCCCACAATTAGACAGGAGTGACATCACAATATGTATTATGAGAGAAAAAGTCCGCGCACCAAATTTGCTGTTCCCAATATGTTTTTTACTTAAGCTGGCCATACACTACACGATAATCGGGCCCGACTGAATCGGGTAGAATTAAACACTACAGGATCATTTTTTCAGATTATCTGGCCAGAGAATCTAAACAGGCTCACACTAGCCGTTTTGAACAGTCGGGCGCACCGCACGCTACAGGATTCTATTCCGATTGAGTCGGGCCCAAACACAGCAATAATAAATAAATAATTTATATAATGAATACAAAACGTCACTGTTCCGAGAGCTTCGCCTTGCAACACGCGCGCAGACGCACATACAAGGGTCAGTGACGTGACGCCCCAAAAAATGTGTTTTTAAAAAAACTTTAAATTGCAGGCATAAAAGTTATTTACTTTTGTTCTACTCACTCTCAACCTTATGGAAATACATTTTGTTTTTAGATATTTTATTGGAATCAGACTTTATTCAACAGTTTGTTGTACTTGTGCCTAAAATCGTCATATGGTGTGACATGAAAATAATTGTTCATAAAATGAAAATGGAGTACATCTTTCTTAAGTTACTCACTTTATCAAAGTCCTTTATCATAACTAACCAGTGATCCACTATAGTTTTTTGAAAATTAATTATATCTGTATATTTTTTTCATAATCGACACTCTGTGTGAGGCCCATGTTCATGATCTTACAACATATTTTAAATGTATTCTGTCAAAACTTTCTCTAAAATTACACAAATATTTGTGACTCTTCCTGATAATATTCTCTATGTAATCCATAAACATTTTTTTGGTTTAATCATTAATAAAGGTATGATTTTTCACTATTTGGAATGTCACACCAAATGATTTAGTGTCACACCGTATGATCATATCTTCATGTGTCAAAGCAAACTGTGTTTTAACCTACCTATTAGTGAGTACTGAACTTTACTGATTGATTAAACAATTACCCAGGATAACATGGCCTTAATATTTCTGAACAGGATATTATTGTAGGGCTTTAACATGGGATAAGAAAGAATTGTAGTAGTAGATGGATGATGAGGATGTGCACAGGAATGCTACGCACACCTAAGTCTTCTGCTGGCCCACGGCAGAAGGATCCTAAAGAGACAATAAGGCGCATAGCCACACTTGGAGCCAAGGCAACGTTTTATTAACACCAATTAGTGGAAACAGAACTCAGCATTCAGGTAAATTGCTTTTTTCCGAAGTCTCCTGAACTTGAACACAGCATTTTGTGTTGAACAAATGTAATTAGGAATCATGACATTACACCACATCTCCACTAGCTAAAGAGTGCTGGGTTGCGCAACTCCGAAAATAGCTGATCTACAAGCTCTCGCAGCACAACGTGTTGAGAGCTTGTAGATCAGCTATTTTCGCTAGTTTTGTCTCGGGTCCTACCTTAACACTGTCCACTGTCCAGTCCAGTGAGTGAAAGTACAAAAGTATTAGATCAGATTAGATTATACATTTAGACTGTATTGTACATCAGCCAGTCGTATTTGGTGAGGGTAGCAAACCTGCTGCCTTGTTGCGGTTCTGCTATGCCACAGACAACCTCCTGCTCTTCGTAGAAAATGCAGTCTCGCCCCTTTGGCTCCTCTCTCCTTGCTGGGTCATTGTTTAGTTTCTCCCTGTACTTTCTCGTTCTCTCAACACTTGTCATTTTCCAGCTGACAAAAGAAAATGGAATGTATAGTTTAAGACAAAGAGAAAATATTGTTTAGATTGAAACAATATGTTAAGGTTTCTGTGAAGGGGTTTCTGCTCTGTCTGATGAATTTGAAGTATCACTGAATGAAGCTAAATTACATTTTATGTAAAAATGTTTAAAACAAATGTTTAAAAGTACAAAAGAAACATGGAACTTTGTTATTTATTGTTATATCTGTAGTTAAATACAGTATAAATCATATGGTGTGACAATCAAGTCATATGGCGTGACAAGCAGACATGTCACACCATTATGATTAAGTGTCACACCATATTACGTTTTCTGCATTTAGGTTTACCTTGAGGCTACTATGTACACATTAGCATGCTAACAGCATGCTAGCTATAACAAAGCAACCTAGATCTACATGGAAATATGACCAAAACTTCAAATAACTTAAGCTTTTTTTAATGAAAAGGTGTCACACCAACAGACATCCAAAGTGGTGAGTTTGTCAAAGTTTCAACAAGATGGCATTTCATGAAAATGTTAAAATCATAACTCACCTCAGACACCTGTCTTGCAGTTGTGCTGGGAGTGCTGAATAGCCTTACAGAAGAAGGACCTCTCTAGCCAATAGGTGTCCAAATAATTGCCTGTTTAATTTGTCCAAACTAGTGTCACACCAAATGATTTTGGTTTGGGGGACAAAATGTTTTTGATCAGAAATGACTGAAAACATTATGCTTTGACTTTGAAAAGATATAGGCTCACAAATAGACATTTTTTTAGCCTAAATTCATTTTCAAATGATTTTTAGCAATTCTTTTTCTTAGTTTTATTCAAGTTCCCACTTTGAGAAACAAGGTCAGGACAGTCACACCATATGAGTTTTGCCATGTTTGGTTGAAAATTCTGAAGAAATGAGGAATGACATGTTTTAATCTTGAGTAAGTTCACATAAAGCTTAATGTCCTGCACAATATTCAGAAGGTTTTTGACAAATATATTTTTTATTTATACATGTTTGACACCGAGGACAGCGAAAACGTTACGTCACGTCACCCACCCACAAACAAACACATTATGTTATCCACTCACAAACACACCATTGCCTCACGCAACGAAAAAAAAAAAAAAGCTTCAAATGATACTATGACTATGAGTTCACTTTGACGCGTTTCATGTTCATCCATGGATCAACTCTGATCGACTTTCCCCCTCTCTCTCCACTGCTAAAGTCAAGTGCTGCGCGCTGTCTGCTGGTGCTTCTCATGGTGCCTGCTTTATGATTAGTCGTATGACTGTGAAGAACATATCAGATCTCCAAGATCAAACTGCGTCCCTCCGCGCCACTTTGTAGGGTTTGTAGATCAGGCAGTGGGCGTGTAGGCCTACTTGCACTCGTGTGCTGTTCCCACTCCAGTCTGTGACTGACTGGTAGTGACTATTTGTTTGAGTATAAGAATAAGGAGACAGGAGACAGCAGTGTACATTCTAGTGTGACTGTATTAGAACTGGCGCCAGGAGGCAACAACGACACACTTCCCCATGCTGGGGCATACCATTACAAGGGAGGGGGGGCAATACCACAATCCCTATAACATCTCCCCTTTTATAGATGAAAACGTACAGTATACATTGCTGAAATCCTAAGTGCAAATAAACAATAGTGCAACATTAATTCAGCATTCCAAACATTAGTTAACCAACAATAAACCACAAAGCACTATTCATATTCAGACATTTCACATTTCACTTTCCCTTCTTTTTTTTTTTTTTTCATATGTGTGTCAACAACAATAATAAACCAGTCCCCGGCGCTCTTAACCAAAACTAAACTCGAGTTCAGTCCCACCTATAGATCCAGTCTGTAAGGCACCCTCACCAGCCTGCCACTGGCCGTCCTGTGCTCTGGCACAGGCGGCGGTGCTGGTGATGGTGGGCCAGCCACAGGCTGGTGCAGGTCGCTCCGCCTGCGTGGCGTGACTTCCTGGGCACTTGTGCCCGTGTCCTCATTATTGTCCATCACGTTGCCGGGTGGACCACTGGGTGGCCCCTCGGGCGGGCCGCTGTTCTGCACACTGTGTTGCCCCGGGTGGCGCTCGGTGGCGTCCTGCTCCGCTGGTCGCAGGTCCACCCGGTTGCGGCGGTAGTATGTCCCCTCGACATCCACCAAGTACGATCTAGGGCCCACCTGTTGTAGGCAGACTCCTCTTCGCCACCTGCCTGTCCTGTCTCCAGGCAGGGGCTTCATCCTTATGTCCTGTCCGATGCAGAGCTCAGGCAAATCTCTGGCTGATTTGTCGTACCAGAGTTTGGCTGTCTGGTGTTTTACTCGCAGCTTGTCCGGGACCCCAGTGACCACACTCGGCTCCAAGAGAGTGTCAGCGACTGGGAGTGGGGTTCTCAGTCTACGAGACATCAGTCTCTGTGCAGGGCTGCTGAGCATGCCCTCCGTGGGCGTATTCCTCCACTGTAAAATGGCCAGCCATGGGTCGTTACCTGCACTGGCTGCCTTCTTGCAGATGTTCTTCACTATCTTCACGGCCGACTCAGCCTTTCCATTTGATTTCGGGTGCCTGGGGGAGGACTTCACATGGTCAAAGTCCCACTCCTTTGCAAATCTCCTGAATGCCTCGCAGTCAAACTGAGAGCCACAATCACTTATCACCCGATCTGGTTGACCATGACGGGCAAACTGGGCCTTGCACCTCAGCACTGTGGTCTCCGCTGAGAGATCTGGGAGCAGCTCTATTTCCCAGAAATCTGAATAGTGGTCGACAATGATCAGAAAGTCTTTGCCCGCTTGTTTGAACAGATCCATGCTGAGGATCTGCCACGGTCGAGTAGGAAGTGAATGGGACATCATTGTCTCCCGCTGCTGCTCATGTGAGTATTCATTGCACGCTGAGCACTGGCTCACATAGTCCTTGATTTCACCATGCATGTTGGGCCAGTACAGCGTGTCCCTGGCCTGCCTGTAGCAGGCATCACCCCCTACATGGCTTGCATGGATGCGTTTCAACATTTCCGCACGCAGTGATTTTGGCACTATGACTCTCTGGCTCTTGAATAGCACTCCATCCTGTGCGCTGATCTCGTCCCTGATCGACCAGTATTCCCTGATCGCCAGAGGAGTATCCTCTTTGCAGTCCGGCCATCCCCGGAGCACCACCTCTTTCAACACCTGAAGGCTCCCATCACCTTCAGTGTGTACTCTTATTTGGTTCAGTCTCTGGCTCGTGACGTTGAGGTAGTCGGCCTGGTTCACTTGCTCAGCGGCCTCTTGTGCCCTCTGCAGGCAGCAGATGGTCTGCTTAGTATATTTAGTGTCAGTCCCCCGTGATGGAGCGGTGGCCCTGCTCAGAGTGTCACTGATATGCATATCTGGACCTGGCTTGTACACCACCTTGAGATTGTATGCCTGAAGAGTGAGCAGCATGCTCTGTAGTCGTTTTGGTGCTGTGAGGAGGGGCTTTGTGAAGATCGAAATGAGTGGCTTGTGGTCCGTCTCTGCAGTTATCTCCGCTCGCCCATACAAGTAGTAGTGGAACCGCTGGCACGAAAACACGATACTCAGACATTCCTTCTCTATTTGAGCATAATTCTGTTCAGTCTGGGTCAGCGCCCGTGACGCGTACCCCACAGGCTGACCTTCCTGCAGCAGGCAGCAGCCAAGGCCCTTTTGACTCGCATCACTCTGGATGACGACTGGCTTGGTCACGTCGTAGTATCTCAGGATCGGGGCTGCTGTGACCAGTCGCTTGATCTCCTCAACAGCAGCATCGTGTTTAGGTAGCCAGTGCCACAGGACATCCTTGTCCAACAGCCTCCGTAGTGGCTCACATACCTCAGAGAGGTGTGGCATGAACCTTGCGAGGTACGTCACAAAGCCAATAAACCGCTGTACGGCCTTGGCGTCTTCAGGGCGTGGCATGTCCCGGACAGCCCTAATTTTCTCAGGGTCTGCTCTGAGCCCCTCTGCTGAGAGAATGTGTCCGTGGAACTTGACCTCTCTGACCCTGAATTGCAGTTTCTTTAAACTCAGCCTCAGTTTAACCTCCCTGCACCTCTGCATGAGCGCTAACAGTTTTGTGTCATGGTCCTGTATAGCCTCCTCATCTGTCTCCCCACACCCAACTATCAATATGTCATCTGCTATAGGCTCTACCCCAATGAGACCTGCTAGTAGCTCATGCTGCTTTCGCTGGTATATCTCTGGGGCCACCGACACCCCGAATGGCAGCTTCAACCAGCGCTTCCTGCCCCACGGGGTCCAGAAAGTGGTGGTGTAACTACTTTCCTCATCTAGCTTACACTGTAGGAAAGCATCTCGTGCATCAACAAGTGTGAAAATGCGAGCCCTGGGCAGCTTATACAACACATCTTCAAGCGTTGGCATTATGTAGTGAGACCTCTTTAAAGCCTGATTCAGTGACTTGGGGTCTATGCAGATTCTCAGTTTCTCTGGCTGTTTGACAATAACCATGTTGCTAATCCACTCAGTAGGCTCTGACACTGAGGTTAAGTGGCCATCTCTCTCATATTTATCTAGTTGAGCCTTGACTGCCTCCCTGAGGGCCACTGGGACATTGCGTGGGGAGGCCTGCACTGGGGCTACATCTGCATTTAATTCAAAATGAACATCCCCTGGAAGCGACTCGACTGGATCATTGAAAACCTCATGGTAAATATGCACAAGGTGCTCTCTAGTTAGGGGCACTGAGCCGCCATGCCCTACAATGAGAAGCTCCTCTGGGATGGTGAAGCGCATTAAACCTAGGCGCTCACTAGTTTCTCCTGATAGTAGAGGTCTCTGCCCACTTCTTACTATCTCAAATCTCAGCTTGTGTGCTTCACCCCTCACCACACACTCTGTCTGGAATATGCCTATGGAGTGCATGGATTGGCCTGAATACAGCACTAACCTGGTCTGGCTTGGTAGTAACTTAGCCTCAGGAGCAAGTCTCCTCATGTCTTTTATGCTCATAACATCGCATGTTGCCCCTGAATCTAACTGGCACCTCTGAAACCCTCCATTCATTTTTATATTGGCAAACCATTTTTTTCCCCGTCCCTGAACTGCCCCTATGCTCTCTGCTGTGTATATGTGTGCATCTGTGTCAGACCTGTCCATGTCCTCACGTGCTTCAGTGTCAGCTGCATGTAGCTGTCGTGTGGCTTGGCTCTTCTTCATACACACCTTGGCAAAATGATTTGCAGTCCCACAGTGGCGACAGTTTTTTCCAAATGCGGGACAAAGGTCGCGCCCGCGCCTGTGCATATTGCCGCAGAATCTGCATGTAGCGTTCTCACTTGAGCCTGGGGTCTGTTGCTGCTGAGTCCTATCCCAGCGCTCCTGCCTGGGTGGGACTCGCGGCCGACGTCCATCCGTCGCGTGCACTGTCTCTGGGGACCTGTCCTGTGTGATCGCCTTTATCCTCATGTCTGTCATCTCTGCAGCTCGGCATATGTCTATGGCTGATGTTATTGTGAGATCCTTCTCTCTGAGTAGCCGACGGCGAACACTTTCATCAGTCACACCCAGCACCATTCTGTCTCTGATCAGTTCCTCTCTGAGTTGTCCATACTCACAGGTAGCAGCCTTCTCCCTCAGCTTCGTTACAAATGAATCAATGGGCTCCCCTTCCTCTTGCTTGCAGGTGCCAAACACATATCTCTCAAATATGACATTTCTGGCTGGCTTGAAATATTCCTCCAGGGCATCAAGAATGATTTTAACATCCTTCCCCTGGTCTGCTGACAGTCCCAAGTTGTGTTTATATATGTGGCGACATTCACTGCCCATCAGTCTTCTCAATGTTGCTGCTTGTACCTCTTTTTCCTTTTCCGTTAGGCCTGTTGCCAGCAGATAATCTTCAAATTCTTCTCTAAAGCTGTCCCAGTTGTTTGCAAGATCACCGCTCATCTTCATCCCCTCCGGTGGTGGAATGTTTGCTGCCATGGTGCTGTTGTTGTTAGCTTAGCTTGTGGCTAACTGCTGCTTCGCTCGTCTTTTACTCTGCTTGCTTCGCTCGTTTTTTTTTTTTTTTTTTTTTTTTCTTTACCGGACAACTTCTTCCGTTAGGCTACTCTTCCACTTAACAAAGTTCGGTTCTAGTTACTTCTGACACCATGTTTGAGTATAAGAATAAGGAGACAGGAGACAGCAGTGTACATTCTAGTGTGACTGTATTAGAACTGGCGCCAGGAGGCAACAACGACACACTTCCCCATGCTGGGGCATACCATTACAAGGGAGGGGGGGCAATACCACAATCCCTATAACACTATTTCTGCTGATATAAAACAAACTCGCGACCATTGAGTTTTAATTCCCATCGCAAGCAATCATGATACAACCTGGGAGGATGGATGTGGATCATTATTTGAAATAATAAGCAGTGTATTTATGTGTATTGCTTTTTTTTTGGGGGGGGGGGGGGACTAGTTTTCAGTCCCAAATATAGACCTACCTACTGTAATGCTTTAAAAAGGACAGGCCTATTAGGCCTATATCCATTATGTTTCTTTCATGTCCGCTCCAGGTTTATCATTGTCAGTTTTGATAAAGTCATTTTATTTTATAATAGTTAAGGTAACGTGCGTTTTCTAAACCTGCTCTCTGTTAAAATACGAAACGCCTGGCTATGCGGGGCGCGCTGTGCCCGGAGTAGCCAGGAGTTGTTAACCCAGCTGGTAGATCAAACAACGAGTTGATGATGGCCCATTAATTAAGCTACACGCTGTACCTATGGCCAATTGGGAACTTGAAAGGAGTAGAGATTACATAACTGCACCGTGCACGGACCATCAGAGAAAGTGACTGACGTGGGGTGAGCTGCTGTTGTAGGCTGCTTCCACCACGGACGGTTCAAGTTAAGACAGGTTCAAGTTCAAGACAGGCACGTGTCTGCTTTTACTTTAGTGGCCATGGCCTAGGCTTTCAATCATGATTTCCCCTGTCTTTTAACAAATTATCGCGGTGTGGGCGGATGGATCATTCAAATATAATCATTAAAAAAAGATCCGAGGGCACGGAGATCCTAATCCAATGTCCCAGAGAGAGAGAGAGAGAGAGAGAGAGAGAGAGAGAGAGAGAGAGAGAGAGAGAGGACGGTTCTGTCTGGTCCATTTGAAGAACTGTAATCCAGCATTTTGAGGTGGAAACATGGAGAGAGAGAAAAAGAGATAGCTCTGTCACTCAGATGCTCAGAGACTTGCGTCTATCAGCGGCTGCTGTAGGCTACCTATTTTCAATCAGTCCCCTGCTGCTATTCCAGACCAGTAGGCTACTGATCCAGGAAAATATCAAACATGTTTGAAAAGAGTCGGGCAACCCCCGATCGTCCTCCGAGCCACTCGGCTGGGCTCCGAGTGGATCTGTGAGACCTCACGCTAGACGACGTTCATGCCCGATTGTCGGGCCCGTTTCAATCGGTGGCAGCCCGATTGTCGGGAGGGTAATTAAATAGCCCGATTATCGGCTAGTGTGCGGCCAGCTTAGGTGACGTTTCAAGCCTAATGGCTCTTCTTCAGACGATTGTTGATTAACTTTAGTCCAGCACCCAGCCTACATGGCTCAGGATGTGCATGCCTTTTATGGCTGTTTGGCAGCTTATGGTTCCATTTGTACAACAAGGGTTCATATTTTAGAAAATAATTAGAGAAAAGAAAATGTGAGTGTTAAAATGTTTTCATTTGCTTCGTTCTATTTAGTAGAGGAAAAAATAGGCCAGAAGTTGACCATACCCCTACCCGGGGTAGAACAAAACGCGACATAGTTTTTTCATATCTTTAGGATGTCCCTTTCATGAAATGGATTGTCCCGAGTTTTGCTTTGACTGCAAAAGTCATGAAATTGATCCATGAAGGGACTCACCACATAAGCAAAAAAAACGCCTATCCTGAAAGATGGAGTTCAAAGTCAAACCTTTGTCATTTTCTACCTGCAGGTTGTTTTTACCTCATACTTGCACAGATGGTCTACAGGTAGTGTCCTTACATCCCAGAACAATCAGAATGCAAAAATATGGTTCTGTTTTGAATCTGCTGCCTTTTATATAAGGACTTTCTATAGGCGGAAATGACATTCCTAAGGAAAATTCCCCTGTAATCCTTCTATAAGGGGTAGTACAAACTATGACAAAGTTTTTTCATAACTTTTACTTTTCCTCTTCATGAAATGGATGGTCAGTAGTTTTGCTTTTACTGCAAAAGTCATGAAATTGGTCCATGAAGGGACTCACCAGACCACATAGGCAAAAAAACACCTACCCTGAAAGATGGAGTTCCAAGTCAATCCTTTGTAATTTTCTATTGCTGGTTGTTTTTACCTCATACTTGCACAGATGGTCTACAGGTAGCGTCCTTAAATCCCAAAATAATCAGAATGCAAAAAAGTGATTTACCAAGAAAGTGCAGAAATATCCCCACACGTTAATCATACACCATTTCCACTTACTGGTAGGGAAGGAGCTGGAAACAAGGGCCTACTACAAACTTGATATCCCGGTATCAATAAGCTTTGGGCTTATCAAGCTTGTTATTAAGCATAGCGGCCCATGACATCATGTTTAAATAATCAAGACAAGAGGCGATTAATACATTGTTACAGTACTATTCATAATATATAGCCATTTAACACTTACTGCACACTAATGAATGATTTTCTAAAGATATTAAATGACAATATTTTGTACTTTTGTCAATTCTCATCCTCATAGACAAACTCAGACTCACAACAACTGGCCAATACAAAAAGATACCAGTTCTGTTCAGAATCTCACATCTCACATCTTCCCACAAAATATTATAAAGCGCTCAACAGTGGGCTTGATAAAAGCCCATGGGTCAATAAGCAGGATAAGGTGCTCATTATCAATACAAATTAACAAACTCCATTCAGATTGTCAATAGGGAATACACCAACAACCAGAAGAAACCAGAAGAATATGTCATAATATGCTTGTATTGTGAATCAGGAGTGTTTCTATATAGACCTACTGTATGTGTGCCATTCTTACTGCATGCCAAATAATCAAACAGGAGCTTTTTCTCATTTTAATTTATTTCGTTTATTTCTTTTTCAATATTTTCATATCAACAACTAATTTGAGTGTGAGGGGGACTGACCAATTTGCAAAGCTGGTCAATGGATACAAAGCTGTGATCTCCCAAATTCTGACATAATTTTGTCAGGAGATTTCGTGACGTAATCGGCTGTGTATCTATTGGTCAATGGCTGGTCAATGGATTAATTGAATTCCGTCTTACTATTTATGTTATAGTAATAAATATGGTATGATGGTATATATTATTATAATATAAACGGTAAGAAGGAATTCAGTTCCCAGTGGATTACAACCAAGGGCCACTACAATGCTCTACAGTCAAGGCTGGTATAAAAGGATTGTGTCATTTCTTGTTTATTTTAGTTTACAGGCAATGTACTGTAAATACAGGAGCAATATTATGTACAACACAATCCCACAGAGAGACATTGAGGCACGTACTACTTTGACTGCAACAATCCTTATCATAGCAGTAGAGTTGGGTGAGGTCTCTTACTGCTTGGTGCAGGCTATTTTCTGAACAGGACAGGCTTTGGTGATGTATCCTTTAGCATCCAACCCTTCCCAGAATCCCAACTTGATTCCACAGAAGGGGTTTGGGGACATGATTGTGGCACCATATACTGTACCAGTTTGGTACATAGCCTGTTGAGCATTCAAAAATATCCTCAGTGGGAGGCAGATGTGAGACTGGCATGTCTGTCGTTGTCGATGCAAGAATACAACGGGGCTCATCAAGACTAGAACACACCAGGCCTTTTGCCTTCTTTTTTAGGCCATAGAGAGTGAGGGCATATTGTCTTGAACATCCTGAAGCCTCTGGTAGACTATCTGTCAAGCCAAAGGTTCTCAGACCCTGACCCTGACCCAGAGTCAACTCAAAGAAAGGGTCGAACTCGTTCTTCTGCTACACCACAAAAATGTGGAATGCCTTACCGAAGGCCATAAAGGAGTGTGGATCACTAGCATCCTTTAAAATTGCCCTAAAAAACCACTTACAGGCAGCAGCCGTTCACAACTGGTAAAAACCTAGCCCAACCCTACCCTCCCTGCCCCTTCCTTGTATATACTGTACATACTGATTGTTTAGACTTACTGTTACCTGCCCCTTCCTTGTATATATTGTATATACTGTACTTACTGATTGTATAGACCTACTGTTTTCTTTTTTTCTTTACATATCTACTGCATAGTACTGTGTTCTATTTGTCTGTCATTCAATGTTATATGAGATACTTTAATGGTTTCCTGTTGAAATAAGCTTAGTCTTTTCATGGATCTCCTTTTAGTAGACCTTGTACCAGTGAACTGTACCGTCATGAATCTGTACATTTTCCTATGCAAACTTCTAATAAAGCCTTCAATCAATCAATCAAACCTAATTTATATGTACAGTACTATGGATATACTTGTGTTGCTCGTCTACTATGTCAGTCAACAACTCCTTGGAATAGCTGCCATTTTCATGCATGCTGGTCATGGGATAGACAACGATACATCCCAATGTCTGATATTACAAATACATTGGGAGTGGCTTTGTGTGAGAGTCTTCTAGCATGGCACGCATTGACTGGATGCAATGCAACGAGCAGCCTGTTCAGAATAAGCAATAATACAGCTTTCAACAAGCTGCCAGCTTGTTTTTTTTTCATTCATGAACTTCAGGATCTGAGAATCTTTGGCTTACTGCATGCCATGCCAAATAATCAAACATTGGTCAGTCTCCCTTACACTGCTCAAAATAGTTGATTGAAAAAGAAATAAATGAAAATGAGAAAAGGCTGCTGATTATTTGGCATCAAGAATGGCGCACAAAGTGTAGTGTATTCTACTGAATATAGGCTTACATACATACTGTACTGCATTTAAGTCTGCATTTAAATACCATAGACTGCTTATAGAACAATATGTTTGCTGCTTTTGAGGTGAAGAGAATTAGGCCTTGGGATGTAGGGACACTACCTGTAAACCACCTGTGCAATATGAGATAAAAAATGACAAAGGATTGACTTGGAACTCCATCTTTCAGGGTAGGCTTTTTTATGGTGAGTGCCTTTATGGATCAATTTCATGACTTCTGCAGTAAAAGTAAAACTACTGACCATCCATTTCATGAAGAGGACAAGTAAAAACACTGTCAGGGTTTGTACAACCCCTTATAGAAGATTATCTCCAGGATCACAGGGGATTCTTCCTTAGGAATGTCATTTCCGCCTATAGAAAGTCCTTATATTAAAGGCTGCAGATTCAAAACAGAACCATATTTTTGCATTCTGATTGTTCTGGGATGTAAGGACACTACCTGTAGACCATCTGTGCAAGTATGAGGTAAAAGCAACCTGCAGGTAGAACATGACAAAGGATTGAATTGGAACCCCATCTTTCAGGGTAGGCGTTTTTTGCCTATGTGGTGAGTCCCTTCATGGATCAATTTCATGACTTTTGCAGTAAAAGTAAAACTCGGGACAGTGCATTTCATGAAGGGGACATCCTAAAGATTTGAAAGAACTATGTCGCGTTTTGTTCTACCCCTTATAGAAGATTATCACCAGACTTACAGGGGAACATTCCTTAGAAATGTAATTTCCGCCTATAGAAAGTCCTTATATAAAAGGCTGCAGATTCAAAACAGAACCATATTTTGGCATTCTGATTGTTCTGGGATGTAAGGACACTACCTGTAGACCATCTGTGCAAGTATGAGGTAAAAACAACCTGCAGGTAGAAAATGACAAAGGATTGACTTGGAACTCCATCTTTCAGGATAGGCGTTTTTTTGCCTATGTGATGAGTCCCTTCATGGATCAATTTCATGACTTTTGCAGTCAAAGTAAAACTTGGGACAATCCATTTCATGAAGGGGACATCCTAAAGATATGAAAAAACTATGTCGCGTTTTGTTCTACCCCGGGTAGGGGTACCTCAAAAACTAAGGCTCTTTTTTAGGGTTTTTTCCTCCTCTAATTGTTTTACCGTGCTAAAATGTGGGGCATGCACACGCATGGGGACATGCGTAAAAGTGGCTAAATATGTCTTTTTAGACACAATAAGCCAGCAGGTTCTTTATTGCTATTTACAGTAACACTTCTAGCCCCGATAAGTCACATCCAACCATGAAAGGTTGCGTTTTATCTTGGGAATGGGCTTATTCTGTGTAAAATTACATATTTAGCCACTGAAATATGAATCTCTAAAACAATAGAAAGAAGTAAATGAAATCAGTTTGACACTCATCTTTTACATTCTTTAATTACAATCTAAAATATGAACCCTTTTGTAAAAAAAACTAGACCAGGTCAACCTGGTTGTGCCAGACCCCCTGTCTGTCATCATCATTTATGACATCATGCCTTTTGTAGGCATGTCATCATCATGTCATCATCATATATACCCTTTATATAGAAAACCCGGACAGACATTTGCTTATGTAGGCCTACCCATTTCATGGGTCTGGCAAAAATAGACCAGGTCAACCTGGTTGTGCCAGACCCCCTGTCTGTCATCATCATTTATGACATCATGCCTTTTGTAGGCATGTCATCATCATGTCATCATCATATATACCCTTTATATAGAAAACCCGGACCGACATTTGCTTATGTAGGCCTACCCATTTCATGGGTCTGGCAACTAGACCAGGTCAACCTGGTTGTGCCAGACCCCCTGTCTGTCATCATCATTTATGACATCATGCCTTTTATAGGCATGTCATCATCATGTCATCATCATATATTATAGACCCTTTATATAGAAAACCCGGACCGACATTTGCTTATGTAGGCCTACCCATTTCATGGGTCTGGCAACAACTAAAGTTGTCCTTTAATGTAATAAATGTGTCTTTATTGACAACATGAATATGAGCATTATGGAAGCTCTTTAATGTAATGAATGTGTCTTTATTGACAACATGAATATGAGCATTATGGAAGCTCTTTAATGTAATGAATGTGTCTTTATTGACAACATGAATATGAGCATTATTACAATGCTACCAGGACCAGTGGTGGAAGAAGTACTCACATATTCACTGGAGTAAAAGTACAAATACCTTTTACAAGTAAAGGTTACAATTTAGACATGTACACTCTTATCCACAATGACTTAACAAGTAGAGCTACAATGTAGAAATACGCCGTTACAAGTTACACACCTGCAAAAATGATTGTGTAAAAATCTTTCAAAGATAGCAGATCTACAAGATCATAACATGATGTAGTTAGTATAGTGTAGTGGTTAAATGATGATGATGATGATTGACGACTAATAATAAAGTAAAATGTCTAAATTGCACTGAGTGTAGTAAATGTAGTCAGTGAGTTTCCATCAGTGTCAGCAGCAGTGTTACATAGAATAGAGCAGAAAACCACTGAATATGTTGTGATTGTCTGAGCTATCATAGAGCCTGAATAGCCTAGTAAACAACCAACTTCCGTTATCCAGGAGGATGGTTTCTGGAAGAGGGGCGGGTACGAGGCTAGAGCCTGAAGGGACAACCATCACAGCCATATAACCTCATGTCTACTGTATCTCCCTGCTCCATCTCTACTATCACTCCATTAGATACGTATTCATACAGCGTATGATTAACGTACCCGCCACAACCAAGGAGAAACTGGTTATTTTTATACATCCAAATAAACACACCATCTCCATCTGGTGATCCAGCAGCAGTGTTAGATGCAGTGAATCTGAAGTAATAAACTCCTTTGACTGGAGCGTGAAAAAAACCTAGGAAACACACATCTCATTAGCATGATTAACTTATGCACTTAATGTGAAGCTCATTAACATAACTTAAAGGACAACTTTGTTTTTTTGCAACAAGGGTTCATATTTTAGAATGTAATTAGAGAAAAGAAAAAGTGAGTGTTAAAATGTTTTAATTTGCTTCGCTCTATTGTTTTATCGCGTTTACCGTGCTAAAATGTGGGGCATGCGTACGCATGGGGGCATGCGTACAAGTGGCTAAATATGTATTATTAGACACAATATGCCAGCAGTTTCTTTATTGCTATTTACAGTAGCACTTCTAGCCCCCATAAGTCACATCCAACCATGAAAGGTTGCGTTGTATCTTGGGAATGGGCTTATTCTGTGTAAAATGACATATTTAGCCACTTGTACGCATGCCCCCAACCACTGAAATAAGAATCTCTAAAACAATAGAAAGAAGTAAATGAAATAATTTTAACACTCATCTTTTATATTCTTTAATTACAATCTAAAATATGAACCATTGTTGTAAAAAACTAAAGTTGTCCTTTAACCAATGCATGTAAAGCTCATTAACAATATTAACTTAATAAACACCTACCTGTAGATGTATTGTAGGCGTTGCCGATGTTAGTGAAGACTTTCCCATAAACCAGAGTGGTTTCAGAACTAAATGGTCCAACATATCCACCATTACTCAACCCAACAGAGAAGGCCACCTTTGGTTGGTCTGTCAACACATTATTTATATTTTTAGTTATAATTGTGGGCTCGCTGAAAGGCGAGACCAGTATGTTATACCAAAACTTTAAAGACCAAGTTTATTCTCCTAAAGGCCGACAGTACAAAGGCAGGGCCCTTAGCCCATGAGGAGCAGCGTTCTTGGTGATGGTGACCACCAACAAGTGCGACCTGATATAAATATATAAACACCCACATTAGTGGGAGAAATATGTGAAAAAGGTGTTCACTTCCGGCAGAAAGCGTGAAAATTTGCACCTAGGGGTATTTTTGTGCGCTGAATTCAAAAATTGACGGACCCAAGCACTTTTCTCAAATTCACTTTTCTCTAATTCACTTACCATACAGGGAAAAAAGACCCCCCAAAAATCTGATTTAACTAGCATGCGAGGGGTCTATCTAGGGGGTTTTCATGATTCTGAATCCATTCCAAGCATTTGTTTTGCACAAAAAACATTCCTTGGGCTAGAAATGGACCCCACAAAACTATGGTTTAGTGATGAGTCATCACTTTTCACAGTTTTGTAGGGTCCAGATAGACCCCTCCCATGCTACTTAAAGAAGATTTTTTGGGGGGTCTTTTTTCCCTAGTATGGTAAGTGAATTAGAGCCACCAGATCCCATGGGAAAAGTGCTTGGATCCGTCAATTTTTCAATTCGGCGCACAAAATACCCTTAGGTGCAAATTGTCACGCTTTCTGCCGGAAGTGAACATATTAGCCTATTTTTGTTACATATTTCTCCCACTACATGAAATCCTTTGTAGTATATTCTCCCAAATAGTATATAAAATGAAGGAGTCTCAGAAGTGGAGTGCCCGTAGATTTTTATGCCCATTATGTTGGAGTGCCTGTTGGGTAGATCTTTGCGCCCATACAGTGTATGGTGTTCCATGCGAGCCCACACTCTTTCGTAGGAACAGTATTTCTAGTTGGTTTTAAAATTATAATAATAATAAAAAGGAACGGTGTTGGACACAAGAGGTTTTCATCCGACTAGTGGCGATATTTGACACACATACTTACTGGGGTTCGGGTTCGACACTCCCTCAATGGCAGTCAGCCTCGTCTCCATAGCGGACAGCCGAGCAGTATGAGCTGAAATTCATATAACATAGATATCGGTGGTACTAAGGTGGTGCCATAGTTTTGTACTTACATTAAATCAGCCATAAATGTTCCTACATGTGGATTATATCAATCATACGGTAAATTACAAGATGAAAACATGATCAGATCTCAGAGCTCAACTGGAATTATCATATATATAAGACATTGTTCGACACCGTCCTCTCACACATGCATTGAATGAACATCATTCTGTTCTATACCTTCACTCTCTGTCTGCAAGTTCTCCACCTGGTCTTCAGTGGTACCGAGTCTGGTCTGGAGGAGTTCAACCTGCTTCTGGCTGGCAGTCAATTCAGCAGCCATGTCTGGAAAACACATCACAGAGAATGATAAAAAAGAAGAAAAAAAAGAAAGAAAAAAGAAAGAAACATTTCTGCCTCTTAAACATTATTCAAGCTCCATGTTTAGCACAACAAGTAAGTCTCTTGCCTCTTGACAATTCTAAGCAGAATGTTATCTCCTCCATACGTACCTTCCATCTCATGTTTGGTGATGGCCAACTCCAACCGAAGATCAGTCACCAAGTCTCTCTGCTCCTTGGCTTCTTCCTCCACGCGTCTCAGCTTCTCTCCCTGCACAGCCGCAGTGTTTCCCTGTTCTACCACGGTGTCTCTCAGCTCCTTGACTTCTCCTTCGCTGGCTGTCACCTTGGCCTCCACGTTCTTCAGCATCACTCGTAGTTCTACCACGTCGTATCTCAGCTCCTGGGCTTCACCTTCGCTGGCTGTCACCTTGGCCTCCATGGTCTTCAGCTTCTCTCCCTGTACTACCACAGTGTCTCTCAGGCTCTGCACCATCTCTTTCAGTTGCCTCACTTCGTCCGAGAGGTCAGGTTGTAAGAGGGTACCTGGTTCTATATCGTTGTCTCTCTCATTGAGCGCTCCTCTCTCCCCCTGAGCCTCAGAGAGACACAACAGTAGAACAAGCAAAGCCCCAGCAGCCTTCATTCTGGAACAGAGTGAGTGAAGATACCGTATGGTCCAGCACGTCTTTTATACTCTCCCTCCTCATAGACCAGCATTGGAATCGTCCCGGTCAGGGGCGTCACAAGGGGAGGAAAAGTGGGACTGAGTTACTAGGGGCTTACTAGGGCCTTACTAGGGGGCCTTAATTATTTTATACTTTAGCTCTTGAAAAATAGCAGATATACAAGCTCACCGCGTGGCACCAAGTGCCACGTTGCGAGCTTGTAGATCTGATATTTTTGAAGTTGTGAAAATGTGTGCAAATCTTTGAATATATGTATTTTTTAAGCGAACATTTGTAAGTCAAATTTTGCTTCTGGGGGGTCCCTTCACATGAAAAGGTTTGAGCACCACTGACATAGAAACAGGTTTTTCAAAAAACCTTAGAAGGATTTCGAAGACATTTATAGAATCGGGTCAAAAATATTCAGACATTTTCACGATTTTTCAAAAATAGCAGATCTACAAGCTCGCAACGTGGCACTCGGTGCCGCGCTGTGAGCTTGTATATCTGTTATTTTTCAATAGTTAAAGCACAAAATAATGTGTTCCCAGTCTAAATGGGTTAAGCCCCCAGTATGAAGAACATTCATGCAGTGAATCCTTGTAGTTGTACCCAGGGCCCAGAATTTGGTGCGACACCCCTGCTCCTCATAGACGACGAGCATTATAAACGTCATGGTACCCAGTGGAAAGTTAATCTACAAGCTGGACCCTAAATTAAGTCAAGGTCTGAGAACTCCAACATGTGGTCCAGGATAAGAGCTGGCAAGGCATGGTATGTTCTGTATCTGGAATGAGCGGCTGTGAAGATATTCAATGTAATCAGCTGTTGCTGCAATAGACGGCGTGGGCTTGTTTTCTGCGGGCATGTGAAGACACTGAGGTTAGAATGATCGCTGATACCTTCACGCGAAGCAAATGATCACTTTAAAATAGGTTGATACTTATTCAAATGATCACTCAAAAATGACACTGGCATTTGTGTTAACGTCTTCTAATGGCCTCTCCTTTAAGTATCCTCACAATGTGTTCATGCAGCATGCTGCAGTTCGTCCTCTCCTTTTATCCTTGCTGTCGGGTGGAAACCATAAGTGGAACTTTTCAAATTCAAGTATAGCAAAAGATCATGAGTTTGTAGATCAAAAAAAAAATCATGAGTTTGTAGATCGGCTATTTTTGCTATGATTGTGTGACGCTGTAGCTGTGTACACTGTAGCATGATGTAAGGTAAGACATTAATTCATTAAACAAAATAAAAAAGTTCAAATCTGGAGATAAGAGGTTTCTTGGTTCTGGGCATGACGTCATAGTAGGTGAGGATTCTGCACACATTAGTGAAAGTAGCAGATCTACAAGCTTAACAGTTTGACTGCCACGGGAGGGATATACCGCTAGCCACTTCCTGCGCAATCTTGCCAATTAAAAAGTTCGGAGGGATATACCGCCCGACCCTTTTTTTTCATATTACAGTAGTACAGTGTTGGATCTATGCGGTAACCAAGATACAGCCCTTTTGGACGATGGGACGGTCGTCATGCATGACATCAGTGGCGTCAGTTCAGAACAAGCTAAGGTATGGCAACATGACTGGTGTCTGGTGAAGACACCAGTCATGTTGCCATACCTTAGCAACAGGCACGATGAAAAGTACATTTTTATTATTTCCCCCTGTCAAGGTATGGCAGCTGCATACCCCTGCCATACCCAATTGACGCCCCTGCATGACATCACACGCTCATGTTACCAAATTCAAGCATGCTGGTTGGCCGGTTCCCCCCAGACACAAGGGTCTAGAGGCCCATTATACACACAACAAGAGTTCAGTGACTTTACCGTAACCGGACACACAGCAATCAGAGGGAGAGAGAGATATATTGAGAGAATGAGCTAGAATTAGTTATAAAATCATTAGATGTAGTATTATTTAGAGAGATAGAGATAGAGAGAGAGATCGGAAGGTAGAGGTTTTACCTAGGAGGAGTGGGGGAAGGGAAGGGCTAGTTTCTTTGTAGGTTGGGGGGTCCATTTTGTAAAAAAAAAAAAAGAAAACATAAAAAAACAGAAATCAGGGAAAGATGCCAGGGCGAGGAGGGGAAGCCAAGTGCAAACGTAAACACACATTGCCAGTTCGCCACCACGGGGCCAGCCTGAAATCACGGAGGTTTTCCAAACCGAAGCCAGTGATCGCCATCCCAGTTACCGGACCGTTGCTCCGCTGATCAGAGAGCAAGTCATGGCCGCACATGGAGACCAAGCAGGCAGCCGAACCATGCCCCGTGGCCGTGGACACTCAGCCCCCAGCCTCCGCCGATGGCGCGGCATGCATGCTGCCCGTGGCAGACCACCGATCGCGGCGGTTTCCCCGCGCCATGCCCCGTGGACAGTCTAACTCT
The DNA here is from genome assembly GCF_963921795.1 of Nannobrachium achirus. Taxonomy (NCBI): domain Eukaryota; kingdom Metazoa; phylum Chordata; class Actinopteri; order Myctophiformes; family Myctophidae; genus Nannobrachium; species Nannobrachium achirus. The sequence continues at coordinate 7,633,163 of NC_137830.1, forward strand.
GGACAACAAGCCCGCAGTCTCCGGCGGTGACATGCATGCTGCCCGAGGCAGACCACCGATCGGTGCGGTCTCTCCCCGCGCCCTGTAGGAAGCACTGCTGAGCTGTGATCAGCGAACCCGGTAAGCGTTACAAAGTTTATGTTCTCTACGATTCACTTTGTTCTTTACGTCTGTCTTTCAATGTTATATGAGATCAGTGCTGTGTTCTACCTGTAACGCACATATACGGCGTCTGCTGTCGGAAAATAAAAGGCAGGGGCAGGTAGGATTAGCCCAGGGGGTCGCTGGAACCTCCATAGCACCAGGGACTACCCTCCACACGCGGGCACGGCGCCGCCAGGCGCCGGCCTCTATACCTCCGTGATGGAGGAACAATAAAATATGAATGGCGTCTGCCCTCGTGAACCTTTCAAAGTAGCGTATTTGATAGGGATTATGTACTATAGCGTCTGCCCTGGCCAAACGAATAGTAGCTGATCGTATGCCCTCAAAAAAAGTCTAGAACACACCACTGTATGAGATGCATAAAGTGTGTTCCTGTGGAAATGAGCCATGAATCTGTAGGTCTACTTCTTTCTAATGCAAGCTTGTAATACATTCTTCAATCAATCAATAAGCCTGACCTGCTATTGTTTTTTTTCCACGTAGGGTGCATTTGGTAATATACAATTCAATTCAAAGGAGCTTTATTGGCATGAGAAAACATACGTTTACATTGCCAAAGCAAGTATCACAAATACAATAAAAAAAACAGTTGAAAATATACAGTTGGAGGGGGTACAGCATTGTTCAAACAGAGCTATGTCGCATTGTGTCATTTTATATATATACAGGGTACAAATAGCAGCATTATTTTCCTCATAGTACATAAAGGTATCAGCTCTGTTTCATACTGTATGTGCAGTAGGTCTAGATGTCAATCCATGGTTTGTGGTGTATGAAGTTCCTCCAACTTCTTCCAGTAAGAATACATTTCTTTATAGTTTAGTTTTTTATTGTGTGTGTATACCTAGATAGATAGTTTAGTAATACAATCTGTGTGTGTGTGTGTGTGTGTGTGTGTGTGTGTGTGTGTGTGTGTGTGTGTGTGTGTCTCTACAAGCACACAACGCCTCGCGGTGCGAGGCGTTGTGTGCTTGTAGATCTGCTGTTTTCACTACTTTTGTGCGACAGCCTTTGCTAAAGAACATACAAATTATACAGAAGCACGATCATTTAGTATTTTTTATTTATTTCTATCATATACAGGGCCCGTGGAGTCTGACTGGATGGAGGAAGGATGGGAGCCCGATCTGCAACCAGACCAATGACAACGCAGAGGACAGTATGATGGCGGAGATAGCGAGAGCGGAGGAGTCAGGCATAGGTCATACACACTGTAGGTTTGCTGCCTGGACCAATGTCACTCTAGGGGAGCTGAAGAACTTTCTGGGACTTCTCTTCCTCACAGCTATCGTTCACAAGCCGGAGAGCCATGCACTGGACAAAAAACATTGCCATGCCGTACTTTCCCAGAACAATGGCAAGGAACAGGTACCAGGCCATTTTGAGGTACCTGAGGTGCACGCACGCACGCACGCACGCGCACACACACACACACACACACACACACACACACACACACACACACACACACACACACACACACACACACACACACACACACACACACACACACACACACACACACACACACACACACACACACACACACACACACACACACACACACACACACACACACACACACACACGGTGAACAGTACCATCTTTGACCTTGATTTGTGGTGCCTTTGACTCCTGAATGTTGGCTTGTTGAATGCCTTTTTGAGAATACAGTACTTTATTTTGACTTTTATATTATTTTATTTATTCTTTACTTGCTGCACATTTATTTTATTTTACTTTTATCCAGTTATATTTTATTTTTGTGAAGTCATATTTGTGATTTTTTTTTTTTTGGAAATATTTGTAAATATTGTTGAACATAAATATGTTCATGCTGGATGTGTGAGGTACTCACCAGGGTTAGGGTTCGATGTTGCCATAAAATAAAAGGTTGACATCGCTTTTCTGACTTTTTGTCTTCCTGACCTTTTAGACCAGGTAAAAACACAGTGAATTCACAGTGCATAGTTCTATCAAAATGTAAGGCAATTTCCACCTTCTGAGTCATTTCATACTTTTTCACTTTGCCCCCTTGAAACTAGACGATGGTACAATATTTTTTTCACTTTCTTTGCAGAAAATGAAAGTAGGCATGCTATTCTTTCTGTCAAGGGTACTTGTGTTCCGTTACCATTTACCAATTTGTTGCTATGGCTTCCTAAAGTTTTTTTTCTTTGAACTCAAATATCTCAGAATCTAGATTTCTGAGGTTATTGACTGGTTTTCGCAGTGTGCACTCTCGAGCACCTATCTCCAAAACCGCTCACCGAAATCACTCCAAAATTTTTTGGGTAAAAAAGAAAATCCTCTTTTACCAAATCTCCCATTTTTGTTCCGATATTCACATCGCATCATTTTCAATTTATTCTCTGGAATGGGGGCAGAAATGAATGGGCCTTGATGGTGGCATGGGCCGGGGGAGGGGGGTGGGGGGGTCTGGCAGTCAAAGTGTTAAGGGGAGACATGGCAGGTGAAAACATGTAAAAAATCAAAATGTAAAAAAATTAGATTTTTTACTGTTTTGCTTCCTAAACATGCCTTCTTTCAAACAAATGCAAAATTAACGTTCAAAATACACATATAGATGTTCATTTCATACGTGAAGGTGCCGAGTTAACAGCATCTGTTTTCATACATATTTTATAAAATATAGATATATATAGACAATAAAAAATAAATAAAAGATGAATCAAAGAAACATGGCCCCCTCACCTATTAGGAGGACAGTATGAGTCACCAGAACCGAGGACAGGTGTTTTTGATGAATCTAACATGATTAAATGGAGTTTGAAGTTACAATTGGTTTCTATAGGATGGGGGTGTGTCCAATCTTTAAAGGCCGTTTCTCAAAATGTGATTTTTCTCATACTTAGGTACATAAATCTCCACTTCAGTTGCATCCACATACACCAAACCTTCCAGTTTTATTCTTATCTATATCCTGAAGATATTTACAGAGGGGTTTGTTGATATATCATTCATAGCCTGATTTACATCACATTTTATCCCTAAAAACATGGCGAAAATGTTTTTTTTTATGACTGTTGACACCATTTTATGATTTATGGAGTGATAAAAAGAGATATCTAAAATCCCCTCTGTAATTTTTTTTGTCTCTAATATGTCAAGAAAGGGAAACAATAATTTTGAACCTGGCATTATCCAATCTTCAGATTTATGTACCTGAAAAGTATGCAAATTGGGCATTATTAGCGCATATAATGCCTCATTTGCATATCTAAACATATAATTTCAGAAAACTTGTAATTCAAAAATTCTTAGTCTTGATGTAAGTAATCAACTGGAAAAGTTTAATTGTTGTAGCTATTAGTTATTTTTTTTATCCTATTCACCTGTAGTGTCTCGCCTTCACAACTGATCCACAGGTTGTGAGCATTGTGGATCAGTTATTGTGAGTTAGGAGATTATGCAGAGACAAACAGAGTCCTGCTTCACCTTCAAGAAAAGATATATAATGTGTGTAATATCACTTAGAGCCCATTTACACGTGCCGTTTACACAAGAAATCCACTAAATGAAATGTCAGATTTTCGGGGGTTAAAAACACAACAAAGTAAGACCAGGTTTTAGAAACACTTTTAAACCCGTATTATGTTTCTACATTTTATTATTATTATTGTTATCATTTTATTTATGTTTGCTGTTTTACATCCTATAGAACCAGGTCCAAACTATGGACCTAAGGCGCTATGGGGCAGATGTCACTTGTTTGACAGTACTCTCCATAGTATATGGCAGGGGTTTTCAAAGTGTGTGACGGGGCACCCTGGGGTGCCGCGACGGCAGTCCAGGGGTGCCGCGAGATCATTTGGTATTATTTGGAATTTATTTGGACACTTGAAAAAATATTTTGTATCATTTTAAAGTCAGTTCTAACCAAAATGGCTGTTATCTCAACGTTGTCCTCGCAACATAATCACAAAAGTATTGTCACTGTGGGGCAGAAATCTCGTATCTCCAAGTTTCAAATGTGTACGTCTTTTGGTAAAGCAAAGCCCTGCTTCATCATACAAGACTGTCGCGCAAAACTAGTGAAAACAGCCGATCTACAAGCACACAACGCGTCAACGCGCGTTGTGTGCTTGTAGATCTGCTGTTTTCACTAGTTTAGTACATTATATAGATGATAAATACAAAACGAACGGTTTTGGACATACAAGGTTTCCACCCGACAACAACGATATGCTATAAATATAAGGTGCTGGGAGTGAAAATTATAATGTAGGGGTGCCTCGGATTAAAACATATTCATGAGGTGCCCTGAGACAAAAGAGTTTGGGAACCCCTGGTATATGGGATGTTCCTAGAAGTGCGATCTTCTGGACTGTGTGTATGTTGATGTTGCCTGGGATACGCGCGGTTTGTGTACTTTTCTATTCCCTTCTTCATGAGTCCAAGAGCTCTGACGACTACTGGTATTACTTCAGTCTTCATATCCCCTTTAGACAACATTAGGAACACAATTAGCATCTGAGAACCAGGACAAGGTGTGTGATGAAGAGGAGTTCCACCGTACATCAACGACCATCTCTGGAGCAGCAGACACAAGGAATGACTTTTCGTCAGAGAGTTACGACTTTCCGACGTGCAGTTTTCCGAACTCTATTTCGGGGTAATGCTTTTCAGAAAATGCGAGTGACTTAATTTTGTAGTTGAACCAGACCTTATGGACAGGCCTTTAAGTTAAGGCATAAGAGCTGGTACTTAAGAACAATCAAAATAGAGCCCCGAGTGTAAAATGAATAAAGTGTAAAAATGGCCAATATGTGTTGTTTTTTCTTTTCCTTATTACTGTGGGAGACTGCATTTAATGCACCGAGCGACACAGGTGAACACCAACAGAACAGTATTGCAGGCCATCATCTTGGCACATTTTGAGGGGCCGCTACCCACACCTTTAGCTGTGCTGCTCATTCCACGAATTCCCGTTGCTTACAAGCTGTACCTCGTTGTAAAGGTGACAAATCAACGATACTGGACCGATTCTGAACCCTGTGTGTGCAGTTTCATATTATGCCTGTTTTATTTGTAAGGACTATATCAGGACAGTACGTTTCAATGTGCATCTTCAGAGTCCTGACTGATGAAAATGTTCCTGACGTTAGCATCTTATGAGTACAAATGAAATAGAATGTATGATACTACCTGTATTATGTAGATTATAGAGCATCAGTCAGCCGTCTTCATCAGGGCAAAAAATAGGCTATTTATCGTCACAAACATAATGAAGGTGTATATATGTCAGTTGTCCAAAAACATTTTACACATCTGTATATGTAACTCAAACTATGCCAGTATTAGTTGAACTTGTCCATTAGCTATACACTTTAATTTCTGAAGGAAAATTTGAATATGAGTATTGTTTGTTAAAAATAATGGTGTGTTAATGAAGTATTCAATCAAAGAAAAAAACAATAATCAATAAAAATTGCATCTTTTCAACTGAAAAACAAATGGTGAAATCATTTTCTTTTTATTGTAATGACACAGACTTTCCACTGGGCAAAGATTAAACCGTCATAACTCAACACACAGTAAAGTGCAAAATAACACAACAGTATTTTGGCATTGGGATTATTCATACCAAACCACTCGGTGGATATAAAAGACCAGCTTTTATTCATCCTGAATGGTTCAATCATAACTGCTAGAAAGGGAGTCTATACGGCCGGCCGCGCTTCAGCCAAAACGAGGCGAGTCCGGTGCCGCACCGGAGCAGGACAACATCAGTTGAAGGAGAAAACAAAATGGAGCGGATCAGACCGCTTTAAAGCCTCTTTTACTTAGAGCAGAGAGGGGTCTTCAACGTGTTTCGGTCCAGACCCCGGTCGACAAAGGGTTAAGTGGTTAAAATGGGGATTGGGCCTGTGTGACAATTATATAACCGGCTGTTCGCAAACGCTTATAGATGGTTAATTCACATAATCGTCTGAATTGTTTCTATGTTGAAAATTGTTCATACATTTTGAATTTATAAAAAAATAAATAGCAGAAATATACAAGCTCACAACATGTCACAAGCTTGTAGATCGGCTTAACCTGACTTCGCCAGATGGTGGCAGCAGTAACGTCATGCAGACAGGCCAATATGAGTGGTTGGAGTTGGCACTCCCAGACTGTGATAGACAGACAGCCCCAACCAATCACCTGCTAAAGAACTTGAAAAAATTGCCCGCCTCCTACATCGGTTTGGTTGGAATGAATCCAGATGGTAAAAGCAGGGCGGTATGCAGGCATACGCACTGCTGCCACCATCTGGCGCAGTCAGGTTAAGATCGGCTATTTCCACAATTTATTTTTCAAGTCACCTCTTCAGACTCCACTTCAACCCCTCTTCAGACTCCACCTAAGACCCTAGCACTCACCTCTTCAGACTCCACCTAAGACCCTAGCACTCACCTCTTCAGAGTCCACCTAAGACCCTAGCACTCACCTCTTCAGAGTCCACCTAAGACCCTAGCACTCACCTCTTCAGAGTCCACCTAAGACCCTAGCACTCACCTCTTCAGAGTCCACCTAAGACCCTAGCACTCACCTCTTCAGAGTCCACCTAAGACCCTAGCACTTACCTCTTCAGACTCCACCTAAGCCCCTAGCACTCACATCGTCAGACTCCACCTAAGACCCTAGCACTCACCTCTTCAGACTCCACCTAAGCCCCTAGCACTCACATCTTCAGACTCCACCTAAGACCCTAGCACTCACCTCTTCAGACTCCACCTCACTCCCTAGCATTCACCTCTTCAGACTCCACCTAAGACCCTAGAACTCACCTCTTCAGACTCCACCTAAGACCCTAGCACTTACCTCTTCAGACTCCACCTAAGACCCTAGCACTCACCTCTTCAGATTCCACCTAAGACCCTAGCACTCACCTCCTCAGACTCCACCTCACTCCCTAGCATTCACCTCTTCAGACTCCACCTCACTCCCTAGCATTCACCTCTTCAGACTCCACCTCACTCCCTAGCATTCACTCCACCTCACTCCCTAGCATTCACTCCACCTCACTCCCTAGCATTCACCTCTTCAGACTCCACCTCACTCCCTAGCATTCACCTCGGGCAGAAACCTCTAATCTCCATAGTCTAACTTTTTGTGTACTACAAATACTACTGCGTACCTGTTTTTTAAATTTGAATCCTGGAAAGTAACTTGGTTCCATATGAGGCTTCCACCCGACAGCATGTCGGTTACTACTTGTTCACATTATGCTATTTAGATAAGACATACTACAGCATGGTTTGCGTGACTACAAATGCTAAGTAGGTTCTTTAGATAATGTTGTTTAGACGAATGGCAAGTTTGATGTTGATATTCTAGTTCTTTTGTAGCAATACATTTACCCTTATGTTGCATTCAAACCTGGATAGTTCGAGCGGCACGATTACATACAAAGTGAACGCAAAGGCGAGACGACGCACGACCAGGTACGGCGCGAACAGCGTCCAGACAGCCAATCAGCGTTGATGGTGTAGGGAAATGACCGCCCGCGACCAAAGTAAAGTGATAGACAAGACTAGAAAAAAGAAATGGCTTCAGGTTTGAACGCACCATTAGAATGCCAGCTAAATGCCTACATAGTAAACTATACAGAACAGAATTGACTATGGGTTCTAGAGTACATTCACTCCAACCGCCTTAGCTAACACCAATCCTGCCGTTGCACGGTTGACTGAAACGGACTTCAACGTAACGTTGGAATGTTGGAAATAAAGTTTCAAACTAGGAGATGTAGAAGGGGATTTACAGTCGTGATAAAAAAGCACTCCACGTTATAATAGCGCATCTCTCAAACAAAACATAATACTGTATGTATTTATGTATTATTATACTGTAATTCTGACAGAGTGGCGGAATGCGGACGCAGTTTTGGTCATTTCTCATAGAGTTTAATGTAAAAAGGCGGTGCCTATTGTCATTTAAAAGGACTATAGTGCGGAACGCTAGCGAAAGTGACATTAACTGCTCAAAAAAGAAAGCTTATAGTCCGCAGCCATTTACGTGCCACATAACTTAAACTTGAGTCGGATGTTTAATGTGTATAATAAGGAACATAATAGACTGTCAAATCTGTCTGCAATTCCGTCCAACAGAGGGCGCTACTTTACGGTGTCCTTTACCGATACCAGCAGCTCGGGGATCAGTTGCTGCTGACCCCTACTGGTGATAATTACACACTACAACGCCACAGATAGTGTGGGGATTTAAGGGGAGCAAATGCTAATTTTGTGCAATTTTGACTTAAAGCGCGAAATTTTGCACAGATGTAGCCCAGGGCTTGCTCTAATGATTTAGCTAGGGCGCCAGAGTCTGCGACCTTCGGGGTCGCCACAGCGGCCAAATCAAGTTGGGCTCCCATTGACTTTCTATACAGGAGGAAAATACCCAGATTTTTTTTCTTTTCTGGGTATTTAAGGAGGATCTGAGGGGTCTAACTAGGGGTTTGTCATGATGCTGAATCAATTGCAGGCATTTGTTTTGCACAAAAAACATTCAGTGGGCTAGAAATGGCCTCAGAAAACAATACACGTATGGGTGAGTATTCATGTTAGTCGGAGGCCTTAGGGTTTTTTTTCTTGTGCTAATCAATCTAAAAGTGCAAAATTTTGCACAGATGTAGCTCAAGGCATGCTCTAATGATTTAGCTAGGGCGCCCGAGTCTGCGACATTCGGGGTCGCCACAGCGGCCAAATCAAGTTGGGCTCCCATCGACTTTAGTGATGAAAAGTGATGAGTCATCACTTTTCAGAGTTTTGTGGGTGCTGTGGTGACCCCGAAGGTCGCCGACTCGGGCGCCCTAGCTAAATCGTTAGAGCATGCCCTGAGCTACATCTGTGCAAAATTTTGCACTTTTAGACTGATTAGCACGAGAAAAAAACCTCCGACTAACATGAATACTCACCCATACGTGTATTGTTTTCTGAGGCCATTTCTAGCCCACGGAATGTTTTTTGTGCAAAACAAATGCCTGCAATGGATTCAGCATCATGACAAACCCCTAGTTAGACCCCTCAGATCCTCCTTAAATACCCAGAAAAAAAAATCTTTTTCTGGGTATTTTCCTCCTGTATAGAAAGTCAATGGGAGCCCAACTTGATTTGGCCGCTGTGGCGACCCCGAAGGTCGCAGACTCGGGCGCCCTAGCTAAATCATTAGAGCAAGCCCTGGGCTACATCTGTGCCAAATTTCGCGCTTTAAGTCAAAATTGCACGAAATTAGCATTTGCTCCCCTTAAATCCCCACACTAAGATATGGCAAACTTTTAATCACTTTAACCTTGCACTTTAACCTTGCATCGGTATAAGGCAGAGATTGTCTAAATGTTTCAAAGACTAAACATATTTATTTATATATATATTTTTTTTTTTTGGAGGGAAGGGGGGGGGGGGTCATCACTATTTAGATTATTGAATAATAATAATACATTGGCTTAAAGGCATAACCTGGTAGTTTTATTTATTTATTATTATTCTACCCTGAAATGGTTCAAAGGACAGGAGGAATGGTCTACATCTGCTCTCTGAAAAAAACTGCACCTTCTGGTTCCATCGTTCCCAATCCAGACCCCATTATTTATTTTCCCACAGAGATTTCCATAACATTTCCATAACATCTCTATCTCCATAAAACGTTTGATTCTGTGAAGAAATAAGGGTGTTTATTAAATAAAGTAGAGGGACATCACAGATTTGTCTTGGGAAACTTGTGGGAGCCAATCAAAGTTGGGCACTCATAGACGTTACTATACAGTAAAATAAAATAAAAATAAAAAATAAAAATACCGGTATGCTTTAAGTAGCATGTGAGGGGTCAAACTAGGTGTTTTTCGGGATTCTGAATCCAATGCAAGCATTTGCTTTGCATGAAAAACATTCCTTGGGCTCAAAACGGCCCCCATAAAACCATGGTTTAGTGAGGAGTCATCACTTTTCACAGTTTGGGGTCCGTTTCTCGGAAAGGAATGTTTTTCGTGCAAAACAAATGCTTGCATTGGATTCAGAATCCCAAAAACACCTAGTTTGACCCCTCACATACTACGTAGAGCATATTTATTTTTTGTATTACTTTACTGTATAGTAAAGTCTATGAGAGCCCAACTTTGATTGGCTCCCACAAGTTTCCCAAGAAAAATCTGCTATGACCCTATAGCCAAAAATGTTCCATATGGCCTGTTCTAACTGTGTGCCAAATGTCATACTTCTTTCATAAAGTGCACGATTTTTGCCCGAAACGCTCTGACTAGGGCGGAAAAAAATAAATAATGGGCTGTGGAACGATGGAAGCAGAACATGCACACCTCTGCTATGCCCCGTACCGTGTCTGCGATGAGGGGAAAACAAACGCTGTTCGCACAACGAATGCACACATGAAACAATGTTCTCCCCTGCACCTGAAGTCTCGATCTGAATCCAGAGTGTGTTTTACTCTGCATGTTAAGCACAACACATTTGTAGGGTCTATTTTTATACTTTCAAAGTTCGATTAAAGGTAAGGTAAGTGATATTATTTCAGCGGTGCCTACCGCTGCAACATCTGACCGAGCGTGTACGTCTGTGTGTCCATACGTATGTATGAGTACGGCCTCAACAGCTGCAATACCGTTGGGTGACCTTAAAGTGGCACTGTTGAGCACCACTCACTCACAAAAAAAGGCGACAACATTTCAGCCGCCCAGAAGAGAGCCCCTGTTCCACAGGGGGAACCACTTCGCTGGCTTGTTTTGTCAAAATAACATTTTTGCCACAGACATAAAATGTAGAAGACAATAATATTGCCAGAAACACAAAGAGATAGCCATGAATGACTATTAACAGGTCTGTAAGACAGAGTGCAAATGGAACACATTTGGTTCCATTTGTACACTCAGTGTTATGGGGGGTCCTTGCAAATAAAACATGTGAGAACCACTAGTAGTCAGGGGATATCGTCAGAAATAATGTCCAATCCTGGAATAAATTCCTTACCAAGAAATGTCTTCACCAATGTGTAAAGGTGTCTAGTAACACATCTCAGACTGAAATTCAGTTTCCCTGCATAGGAGAATCCTATGCAATCCTTTTCAGCTGCTGAAAGTTGGGGTCCCATTAACTTAACTATCGTGAGGGGTCAAACTAGGGGTTTTTCATGATTCTGAATTCATTGCAAACATTTAGGCTCTCACAAAACTGTGAAAAGTGATGACCCATCATTAAACCATAGTATTGTGGGGCTGTTTTAGCCCAAGGAATGTTTTTTTCGTGCAAAACAAATGCTTGTAAGTAGTTTGACCCTTCACATGCTACTTAAAGCATATTTATTTTGGTGTGTTTTTTCCTGTATAGTTGAGATAATGGGACCCCAACTTTCAGCAGCTGTCACGGATTCTCCTAGGGAAACCGAATTTCAGTCTTTGTGAGATGTGTTACTAGACACCTTTACAAACACATTGGTGAAGACTGTTTTGTTAAGGAATTTATTCCAGGACTTTTTAAGATATTCTCTGATTATAGTAGCCTACTAGTCGGACTCCTAATGTGCCATAGTGTCGTAGAAAATAAGTGTCATACATATTCTGAAGAAAACCTGGGGACTGACATTCAGTAATTGGGAGGTATGATGACAATAAGAACATTATAAATCTAGAATTTGCCACAGACAAGACCAAGTCACGCCACGGACACATTTGTCCGTGTACGGACATGTTGAAGACCCTGGGTGTTCCAAACTTATTTTCTTTTTTAGCCAAAGAAAATCACTTACCTTACCTTTAACATTAAATTGACATTCAGGGTTTTTACTGTGCAGTAAAAGCCTCCATTCCCGACCCAAAGGAACAAAAAGACATTAACGCCCAGACCAGTAAAAGGCATTCTTAAAGAAAAGAAAAAACACATTCGCTACGCACGCACCCACTTACAAAAGAAATACAATAGCAAATGCTCACCAGAGCGTGTCGATTTGTTTTAGTTTTTAAAGACCTAGAAGACATCGAAAGCAAAGTGTGTTGCGACAAAAATAATAATAATAATAATTACACAGTAGCAACGCAAAAAACAGAAGAATTCCTTTGTCTGTCAGTCAGTCAGTCGGTCAAACAACGGCTGACTCCACAGCCAATACAGCTTCACAAATGTCTGCGATATCGCTGACACTCACACACACACACGCACGCACGCACATACACACACACACACACACACACACCTAGAGTTTGTTTATTTAAGGGTTTTTCTTTTTTTTCAAGAAGGGTGGTTTCCCAATCAGCAAGTCCGATACTGGATACTTGCACCCGTTCATACATCCGATGATCTTCCATGGGAGCGAGCGAGAGACCGCCAGTTGGGTGGACATTTTCTCACGGTTCTTTGGCTAAACAGAGGTATACAATCCTGTAGGCAAAGAGAAAATACAGCTTCTTCAGCCACTTCAGCCACGAGTCGACCGACCGACCGACCGACCGCGGCGCACACACATACGTGTTCCCTGGGCCGCGTGGCCGTGCGGCCCAGCAATCTTCCGAAGACCCTCACCCACACATCTGTGAGGGGGGAGAGGAGGGAGGTCCAGCCCCCCACCCAACACCCACACCCACCATCCACACCTAAACATCACCCACACGTGAAATCACCCACGTGACTTTTACCAAAAAAATCTCCGTCGGCCCGACACCCAGGCGTGGTCAAGTACAGAATCCACCGATTGATACCTATAAAATCGTCCGACGACAGCTGCCCTTTTAAAGATGACGATGGCGTCCAATCACTTAATTACGCCGCAGGAAAAGAAGGTCAGGTTGCCGTCCAATCCCATAGCGGAGGAGGCGGGGAGAAGGGGAGGTTCTGGGGGGGGGGGGGGGGGGGTGACAGAGAAGACGCGTGGGTTGCGTGAAACTTGTCATCTTCCGCGTCTTGTTCAAAGGGGGGCGGCGGGGTTGTCGTCAGTACCAAGTCCCCCTGGGTAGGTAGATAGATAGATATATAGCTTTATTATCCCAAGGGGAGAACTCAGTCGCCCAGAGGCAGCACAGCAGTTAAAGGATACAAGTTACAAGGAAGTTGTCTACATGGGAAAAACAAACGAATCAACGATACAGAGCAAAAGTACACGTAAAGCTGGTTGCACACTGCACTGCACGTCTTTCGTTGCGTTTTGGAAATCCGAAATCCGGAGGCCAGGGAGAGAGAGAGGAAAGAGAGAGAGAGAGCTGCGAAAATCGGAAAAAATAAACCCTGGTCCGAAAATAAATACGAAACGGGCTGCAGTGTGCAAACGTGATTGACGTAACGCGAGGTTGATTTTTTATTTATTTACGTGCTCTGAAATTCACTCCGATATTCGTCCCGAAAAACGCAGCAGTGTGCAAAGACCTTAAGTAATACAACCATACAAATAGTGATACTTAAAATAGCCAATCTACAAGCATCCAACACCTAACGGTGCAAGGCATTGTGTGCTTGTAGATCTGCTATTTTCACTACTTTTGTGCGACGTATATATGATGAAGTTGGGAGATACAACGTTTCTGGGATGATATGCATAAGTGTCTCACCATTAAATGAAAGACATGCAATAACACTTACATACTACTTAAACTACTACGTACTGTGTGGGGCAAGGGGAGTCCGGCCCTAGTGCTCGGGGCTGCCTGGAGGCTTGCTGGTGGAGGTGAGGATCTTCATGTACTGTGTGAAGATGGCCTCGAACGCCTCGTCACGGTGGATCATGGCGCCGAACACCAGCGGCTGTAGGGAGGGAGGCGAGGAAGCAGAAAAAACAGGAGTTAACAGTTGTAAATGCTTACGTGATTATGATTCAACATCCCTTACAGGTCTGTAACTTTGAGTGTACACATGGAACCAAATGGACCCTTACAGGTCTGTAACTCTGAGAGTGTACACATGGAACCAAATGGACCCTTACAGGTCTGTAACTCTGAGAGTGTACACATGGAACCAAATGGACCCTTACAGGTCTGTAACTCTGAGAGTGTACACATGGAACCAAATGGACCCTTACAGGTATGTAACTCTAAGAGTGTACACATGGAACCAAATGGACCCTTACAGGTATGTAACTCTGAGAGTGTACACATGGAACCAAATGGACCCTTACAGGTATGTAACTCTGAGAGTGTACACATGGAACCAAATGTGCGGTCCTAGTGAGTGCTGCTGGGTACCTTCTGTGTGGAGGGCGTTGCTATGGAGATGCCCATCCCGCTGCCTGGCAGGACGGACAGGACCTTGTACTGGGGAGGACACGAGGAAAACACAAGAGGCTCAATTAATCTGCCTACACATACAGTACAGTACGTCATGTCCTAGGATGAGCCAATAGGAGGAGGGGATCAACGTCACGTGATTCCCTTGTTGCACGTCTCAAAGAATGTGAATATTGGCATGATCTCAGAATGTTTTGAATATTTGGCGGTCCCGTTTACATTTTTCACTAGATCGGTGCTTGTTGCAGTCATAGACATAGAAAGGTAGACGCCTCCTTCGGCTAGGGGGCGTATGCATTGAGCAACTAAGGGAATCTTCGTCGCTTCCGTGTTCATTGCTTCCACGTGCGTCACACATACGGAAGTCGGTAAGCCAATCAGAGGCAGGTGGGGGCTGGTCTTTACGTATGCAGCCTGTAAGAACAGCTGAGCAGCGCAACATCGGAACTGGCTCTGTTGAATTGAATTGTGGTCCTTGGATAAGTCACGGAAAAGACACGCTGTGATTGGCCAGTAGTCACTTTGACTGACAGCGTTACCTTAGTTTTTTCAGGAAGTCCGGACTGGAACTTTTGCACATCGCTCCAATGAACTGCAGAGGCGAACGAGGCATCTAGCTCTTTATATCTGTGGTTGCAGTTACCTGCTCTACAATACTTCATCATATGTTGTGCAATGACAAAATAAACCCATAAAATGTAACCCCCGGAAATACCCATATGTGTGTCTCAAAGAATACCCATTTGTTTACTTAAAGGAGTAGTTCGCCACCAAGAAAAAAAAAAAAAAAAACGTTTCTACCACTTTTTGTGATCACATGTTCAGATACTGGATTCTGATTGGCTTAAAACAGTGGTAAATCAGTCAACAACCTTGAGTTGGCTCATGGACCCCGCCCACTGTTGTGTTGCTGAAACAATTAATGATTGTAACTAAATAACCTTGCAAGTTACAACTGTGTTTTCTTTCATTTATATGTGACTGAGCGCAGCAGAGGGCAAGTCATCTCGGACTGATCAATTGTTCACTGGAGCTATTATGACGTTTTGTTTTGTTTTTTCTCTAAAATGTAATAAAGCAACAACAGCATCTCAAAATATCTAGGCTACATTTCACTTAAACGCCAGAGCTTAACTCTGCATGTAAATAAGACTTTTGTTAATTAATGTGAGAGATCGGGACATAATTCTGTTGGTCCTCCCGGCCATGTAGCTAAAATGCTTGTTTATTTTTTATCAAGCCACGATTTGTTAGCCCTTTGTAGCCAAATGCGGTAATATCGGGACTCCATTGCTTAGCGATGCAAACCACAGTATTTATCCCGTTCATTTAATGCCACGTATGTTCCAAATGAACAATTATTAACCACGTTGTTATAATTTAGAGTTAGAAAGTTTTATTTCGGTCCCATTTGGCAGCCAGTATAGTACAATACATTCAATATCAGTATACACTGTATGGTCCGAAAAGGTATAGGCAGAAGCTTACGCTTATAATGCCTACCCCATATAAATAAAATACAATCAAATATACATTTGATTTGACAAAACTGAAAAACAAAATAGTCAATAGACTTGCTAAATCCAAAAATAAGAGAAAATGATTTAATTTATAGCAATATAGCAATAATTTTATTATTATTCCGCTGTTCTTCTTCTCGGGTTTTGGAGGACAAAAATTATCTGTTTCCTGCCTGGAGGCGTCTGTGATTGGCTTCGACTCGTGACGTATGTGTTTGACTTCCGTGTTCCGTAAACGGTGCGTCCTTTGTCGTTGAGTTAGCTTAGCATTGAATAGAACAGTGTCGTCGTAAACTATCTAGTTTTAACGTTCAGAGCGTTTGTTTTGCTGGACGATAAAAACATTCACAGCCAGGAAAAAATCCATCAGAAGGACACATGGAATGCAATCGTTCACTCGCCGTCGGAAAGTTGATTATTAGACTATTCTGGATGACTGGCTATTAGTAGCTAACGGCTAACGCTAGCGCTAGCTGCAGGCTAACGTAGGCACCGTATACACATGGAATAAAACGCGACCCAACTCTATTTTTGCTCTTCTACAAGCTCACAACGCGAGGCGGTTAAGCCTGCAGATTGTGGTTTATTATCAGAGTCAGATGATCCTTCACGAAGTTACACAAACACAACCCAAGTTACATAAAGCACTTAGCATAGCTACAGTTAGCTATTTTAGGTGTTAATGTTTCGAGCAGTAATTCACACAGTTACTGTGTGTGAATGTGTGAATTATTTCGAAACTGACCATTAACACCTGAAGACTTGGCAAACGTGGGCTTATGACAGCAGAACAAAGGATTACATTTGGGCATTATGAGAAAGAGATAGAATAGTAGTTTTAATACCGAGGACAGAACGCCTCGTTTATTGATAGGCCTATACCAGTGGTGGAAAAAGTACTCACATACTTTACTCAAGTAAAAGTATCAACACCAACTAAAGTTTTCAAATAAATGTAGTGGAGTAAATGTACAATATTTGGATCCGAGATGTATTGTGGAGTCAGAGCACACGAGCGGAGTGGAGCGGGACAGAAAGCCGCTCCGCACTCCAGGGGTCTATGGTACCGTTCACTCTTCGCTCATGTCGCGCCCCCCCGCCGCTCCGCTCCTCCCCGCTCCGCTCGATTTGCGTATCGCTCCGCTCACCGCTCACTCCGCGCTCCGCTCATGGTCGTCAAAAAGCAGCAAAAAAAAAGTTCTGAAACACTTTCTCCTTCGCCAGTGTGTTCCCATCCAACACAAACGCCTGCGGTGATGTGAGCCGCGGCTTGATGGAGATCTATCTAGGCAATCTAATCATTGTATTTGACAGGCAATATTAAATCCAGTTGGTTATTGATTAGGCTATACCGACAATAAGCCACTCCCGACCTAGCCTAGCCTAATCACCACAACCGAGAGAGGGAGGCGAGTCGTGGCGTGTGTTTTTCATTCAGCAAAATCAGTCTCACTTGCGTTTAAAATCATATCCTTTGACTGGCTTAACTGACACAAGGTAGGCTACTTATTATAACATAGCCTAGCCTACTTGTGTGGATGATATAGATACATTTTGTGAAATCTTGATGAAGGGAATTCTCTGTCTGTTCTCCTCTCCGCGGTAACGACATATGGCTGCACTGCCACTACTGCACCCGGCACTGTTTTGTTGGAAACATGCGGTGCGCGGCCCCAACAGGGTCGGCCAGGAGCGGAGGAGGTCTGCGCTCCAAGGAGCGGAGGAAAATCCTCGCTCCGAAGCCGCTCAGACCCGTTTGAAAAGTCGCTCGCTCACGCTCATGTCAAAAACGGCCCGCTCCGCTCCCCGCGCCGCTCGCGCTCCACTCCGCTCGTATGCTCTGTGTGGAGTAGAAGTAAAAGTATTGGAAATAGGAAACGGGTACAGTACAGTAGGCCTACATGTAAATGTTGTTACTTTACACCATTGGATAACTTCCAAACTATGGCGTCCTCCTGTCTGCTGGAATTAACTAAAACATAATTTCAACAATAAAGTCCTCATTGTCTTATAATGGAATTCAGTAATCAATTTAAGTAATACAATACATTTTTGACAGGCTAAATACATGCATTTTGGGGTCTTGCTTTGGCAATGTAAAGTTTGTTTCATGCCAATAAAGCTTCTTTGCATTGAAGATTGCTCTCTACTTCCCCATGTGGCAGAGTCAGGTCATTGCAGGTTATATTTTCATCAAAAAATGGCATCATTCTATAAGCCATTTCTTCAAAACTGTTGGGTCAATCTCCACAACCAATATATCATTTTGTAGCTATGATTCCCAGCTTTCAAATGAAATGAAAAAATGAAAATGAAAATAAATTCAATGACTAGCCGTCAGCCGTGCTGG
This sequence comes from Nannobrachium achirus, assembly GCF_963921795.1. Lineage (NCBI taxonomy): Eukaryota > Metazoa > Chordata > Actinopteri > Myctophiformes > Myctophidae > Nannobrachium > Nannobrachium achirus. Next base: position 7,651,425 of record NC_137830.1, read on the forward strand.
GACACATATGGTAGAAGTGGTAGAAACGCAATTTACCATTCGAGGGTCGTGGTAAATGGCTTACATTTTCTATAAATTACACACCTTGTGAAGCCTTGAATTCATGGTGATTTTTCTTTTGTTTTATTGCATTCGTGATCCAATCATTTGATCATCATTTGTGAAGTACTTCATTCTTTACCTTCTGAATGTCAGTGATGTCGATCAGCTTGATGACCTTGTTCTTCTTGGAGGCGTTGGACTTGGAACTGGAGCTCTCAAAACACAGGGAACTGAGAGAGAGAGAGAGAGAGAGAGAGAGAGAGAGAGAGAGAGAGAGAGAGAGAGAGAGAGAGAGAGAGAGAGAGAGAGAGAGAGAGAGAGTTTTAATGTCTAAAAGATAATCAACTGTAGATTTAGTCAACTAAAATCTCATGATATTTAGTCGACTAAAACCAGACTAAAACTAAAACCACTTTTTCCCCTTTTTTCTCCCTCCAAAAAACTTTGTTCCAAAAATGAACAAATAAACAAATGAGCCCAGGGAGATTTTACTCATTATGGACATCAGCATCAACTGATGGTGAAAAACGTGGAGCGAGCCAGACAGACAGACAGACAGACAGACAGACAGCCAGCCAGCCAGCCAGCCAGACAGACAGACAGAGAGACAGACAGACAGACAGACAGACAGACAGACAGACAGACCTACCTCTCAGTAACGTACAGAACTCCATTTCTGATGTAGTCTGTTGGCATCTTCCTGTCTCTGTTGATGAGACAACACCTCCATCCGTTCTCACACACTGAGGAGACACCATTCACAATTTAGACATTTAGCAGACGCTCTCACTCATTTAGTGCCTCAGACATGAAAGGGTTAATTGTCCAAAGTGCCGGCTGTTTTCTCCATTCGCGGCCACTCTCTTATTTTGAAGGCCCGGAAGTAGATCGAGCTCACGATTCCCACTTGACGATGTTCAAGATTCACTCATTACCAGTTCCAGTCCAGAGCGTAAACAAAGATCTAAGATGGATGCCTCCATGCTTGTGCTATTCTCGCAAGTAAACATGCCATCCTTGGCATCAAAAGTCTTTTTTTTCGAGTAAATGGACTCTGAAGATAAGAAAATCCATTGTTTTCTATGGAATGGGATCACTTTGCGTGCACGTGGACGTGCGATGGAAACGAATCGCGGACTTCACCAGTGCCACAGTGATAGACGGACCGAAGGTGAGCCCACACCAGCTTTACTGTATATACAGTATATTTCGCGCGACATCCCGGGATCGGCACTTTGGACACTGTTTTTATATTTTGCGAGACATCGCGGGATAGGCACTAGATGAGTTAATCCAGAGCATTATACAATAAGCAAGGTAATACATCAATACATCAACATCAATACATCAAATGCATAGAAATTGTAATCTAAGAGAAACGTAGGTAGACCAAGCACATTCAGTAAAAAAAAAATAAAGAAATGCTATCTATCTTTCATGTATGGTCATTGAGGGTGGGCAAGTGCTACGGTAAGTGCTATGGGCCTAGGTGGAGTCTGAAGAGGTGAGTCTTCAGACCACGGCGGAAGCTAGGGAGTGAGTCTGTTGTTCTAAGTGCAACAGGGACGGGGAAATCTCGCTCTTTTGAACGACCATCATTTCAACAAGGGAACGTCGGGAGGGTTAGCGACTCACCCCACGGAGGTTAGGGTTAGGGTAAGGGTTGGGTTTGGGTGTCGAAAAGATGACACGTAGTAACAGCTAATCGCTTCCAACTTATTCCACAGTTTGGGGGCCAGGAGGGCAAAGAGTTTAGGACGAGTGGATCTTTGTCCTGGGGTTTTTAGCAAGGGTTCTGTCAGCATCCCTGACTGATCTCCCTGGCTGATCTGAGTGAACGGGTAGGGTTGTAGGGTTCAATCAGGTTTTGGAGGTATGGAGGTGACACACACACACACACACACACACACACACACACACGTTAACACATTTACCAACATACTCTCTCTCACAAAAAATGTGGGATGGGCGATATGAAAATGATGTCCGATATCGATATCCGATATAATAATTATTGTTATGGCCGATAAACTCAGGTTCTGTGCCACTGACGAGTATAGAGTAACGAAGTCATGACGTGACTCGCTCATCCCCCGGTTCCAATGAAGTAATTTCTCTATGGATCGTCTCATATAAGCATTGCGGTCCAAAAATAAACAAACCGTCTTTGCTCATATTTGATAAAGCCTGTTTCTAGCGAAAATGTAACTAATTCGGCGACAGTAACATTAGCGTTTTCTCACCATCAGTTGATTCTTCATATACATATGAGTCAAACCGCTGAGATAATTTGTTTATAATTGGAACACAGTTCTTATATGACGCAATATGAAAAAGGTTTATGGGAATTCAGAATGGGGGAAGAAAACCGCGAATCAGGTATGATGTGTAAATTACGTCACACTTCACTACTCTATTATTATATTATTATATTGTTATATTATTTTTTGTTTTCTTTCAGAAATTCAGGTTCTGTCCACCAAATTGACCTATTAAAATCAAATCGCGGTATCATGTTACGCAGGAACTCAGTTTCCCTCAATTGCTCTGCAGTAAAATGGCTTTATCTCAGAGTTGAGCTCCATCTCGCAGTGACTGTGTCTCACCCGGCAGGGGGCGCTCTGTCTCGGGCAGGTTGAAGATCTCGTGGAAGGCTCCCTTCTTGGTGCTGTGGAAGCGACCCGTCTCCTCGTCTCTGCTCATCCCACCACAGGGGGGCGCCGTCACACTGGCTCCCCTGGAGGCCACCAGAGGAGGGGCCTGGAGAGAGAGAGAGAGAGAGAGAGAGAGAGAGAGAGAGAGAGAGAGAGAGAGAGAGAGAGAAAGGGAGACAGCGACAGAGAGAGAGACAAAGAGATAGATTTAATTTATCTGATTTCTTAAGACTTTCTTTTTATGTATTCATGAAATTACTTAGAAAAATAAATATTTTGAAAATGCATGGTGTCTAGACACCATGCAACTGACTGGGAAACTGACCCAAAATACAGTATTTTAAAACCCAATAAATTCTAAAGCATTTAAAAAAAAAAAAAAGAATCATAAAAATTATACTTCAGTGCACAATGGTGGTGTGCGAAAATAGACTATCTACAAGCGTTTTGTGCGCACACACACAAAATAATAACAATAGCAATAATAGATTAATCGTAATCGAGGCAAAAGTTTAAGTGGTAAGTCGACACAAAGTAACCTACTTTAACCAAGCCCTAGTTTAATTAATACCTACCACAAACCACCATTAGTTTCACCCCAAACTTCCCCAATGTACCACACAGTAGTACTTCGGGCTGCATTGTGTCTAAAGTTTGGGCTACTTGGTGGTAATTTGTGGCGGTAGTGCGTGCGTTGTAACGTACCCTAGCGGCTGCGTTAATTCGCCACAACAACTTTACATAGGACTCAACATATCCAAACAGTTTCTTAATTTGAGTACACAGCCTTGCCTTGCCTTGCAAAATGCATATTCGATGCAGGCGAGAGGGGTGGGTGGGGGGGGGGGGGGGGACTTGGTGGTGGGCGGTGGTATCGTGCAAAGCAGAGATCGCTCATCACGCTTAGCAACGCACCATGTTCCTTACAGCAGTTATATAGCCTGATCTGTCGGTTAGTTTGACGCCGCTTATGTGAAAAAAAAAAAAAAAACGTAAAGTCCCAAGAGCTAGTTGTGTGTGTGTGTGTGTGTGTGTGTGTGTGTGTGTGTGTGTGTGTGTGTGTGTGTCAGTGTAAAAACGAAATAAAAACTAAGCTGTGATGACTAAAACTAAGACTAAATATATTGACAATTTCGTCAAAACAAAATAAAAACTAGGCTAAAACTTTAGGGAGGGACTAGTGGAGAAGAGAGTCATTTTGTGTTTGGTTGCTCTCAGGTGTTGCGTGCTGAAAATAGCAGATCTACAAGCTCACAGCGCGTCTCGGCTATTTTCAGCACACAAACAAGTGTAAAATCAGTCATTACGATGCCATCAAGGCCTGCCAAAATACATTTTAGTTGACTAAATCAACTGTAGATGTAGTCGACTAAAATCTAATGATATTTAGTTGACTAAAATTAGACTAAAACTAAAACTTTTCAGGTGACTAAAACTAAATGACATTTTATTCAAAAGACTATGACTAAAACTAAATCAAAATCTGCTGTCAAAAACAACATTGGTGTGTGTGTGTGTGTGTGTGTGTGTGTGTGTGTGTGTGTGTGTGTGTGTGTGTGTGTGTGTGTGTGTGTGTGTGTTCATTGGATTATTGATGTGTCACTCAGGGTCTGTGAAGCTGCCATGCGGCTCAGCATTGGGACACAAGAGGAGTGGACACCTTGATGCAAAGATTGTCCATTTTGTCCAAAAATGTATACAAATAAAAGTAATGTAAAGTAGGCATGATGTGAACATGCACGGCATGTCATTATCAGACTTAAATGTACCCAATCAGCTTCTTGTTTATGTCCAACATGTTTTGTAGCAATTTGTAGCAAAGTAGAAATATTAGGCCTTAATTGTAAATTAAATGTTCGAATCATGTTCCAAGTTCCAATCATGTATACTTCACATTACTTGAGACTGTTAACCAAACACATGTTGTTGGTTGTTTGTTTTAATAATCTGGACAAAATATCCCAATCTTCCTCGGTGCCCAGTCTTCCAGTCACCCAACACAGTACCCTAAAACCCACCCACCGTGCACCCATGATGTTACCCAGCACAGTACCCTAAAACCCAACCACCCACACACCGTGCACCCATGCTCTGCCCGGGTTGGAAGCCATTCACGTACACTTAATCTGACTGAAGTCTCCTGGCATGGGTCCTTGTTTATTTGATTTGGTGTTATGTTTAAACCTTCTGTGACGTCAGCAGTTACTAGCCGGGGAGCCACTGTGCCAAAATGAGAGAAGACCTGTGATGTCATGACATACTCCAAATTTTAGTTTTTCCTATTAATTTGGTCAATAAGGTACACAGAATGAGAGGCCTGCTCTGCCGGAAACACTGCGAAAAAAAGTTTCCCATTGACTTCACTATACTGGAAAAAAAACACACCAAAAAAGTAGCATGTGAGGGGTCAAACTAAGGGTTCTTCATGATTCTGAATCCATTGCAAGCATTTGTTTTGCATGAAAAACATTCCTTGGGCTAGATTTCAGCCTCTCAAACCTGTGAAAAGTGATGAGTCATCACTTTTCACCGTTATTTTGGTCCGTTTTCTAGCCCAAGGAATGTTTTTCATGCAAAACAAATGCTTGCAGTGGATTCAGAATCATCAAGAACCCCTAGTTTGACCTCTCACATGCTACTTAAAGCATATTTTTTTTGGTGTGTTTCTTTCCTGTATATTGAAGTCGATGGAGTGAATATACAAATGGCCATAACTTTTTTTCGCAGAGTTTCCGGCAGAGCAGGCCTCTCATTCTGTGTACCTTAATGACCAAATGAATAGAGAAAACAAAAATAAAAAGTATGTCATGACGTCACAGGTAAAACCCTATTCTTTGAGCTTTTGGGCCTGTGGCTCCCCGGCTATACAAATCTTTAGAAGAAAGACGTTATGCCACCAGAGAGTGGAACTGCCGTACTATACTGCCACCACCAGCCACCCAAAAAAGTCTGACTCCCTCCCCTTGTTCAAAATCACCATAAAAGATCACCTGTCTGCAATGTGCAACTGGACCTAGACAAGTGTTCTCGCTAGCTCGCCAAAAAGATTACCCCCCACTGTTTTCTGTAAATATAATGTACTTTTACCGCTCCTAGTATGGATAATTTCTTTAAAAATATTGTACGTTTCTCTTGATGAATTAAATGCACAGGACCATAAGGGAAACCAGCATTGTTAATAATAAAGAATTCAATCAATAAATCAATCAATCTATCGGCTGGGCTTTAACCCTGGCATGCCTATTCTGGGCTTTAACAATAGCATCCTTATATTTTGGGCCCAACATTTGGCAAGAAAGAATAATATCAGAGACTGCACAGCTCTAAACATGTTGCAACCCAGCTCCATGTGACCTTGTAAGATCTTATATTTTCGGTATTTGGTGGACAGAGAAATCGGGAGGATACCCTAGCATAGAGCCTTGAGGGACTCCGGTCGACTAAGTATATTTATATACACGTAGGGGCTTAAAGGTGCTACAAGTGGTATCTGTTTGGTTGAACAATTTGTTTTGGTTAAAACGTTAAACGTCTAGTATCCTCATAGTGATCATTGCTGTAGTTTGTTTAGCAACAGCTAGGGGTCTCCCCGGATTATTGATAAAACCCAAAATACTTTCTCAGGTGGGAGGGACACCACTTTAATCCAATCAGGATGATTAGGAAGGAGGGCCGGCCCATTGGCTGAATGGTTAGCGAGGTCCCGGAGGTCCCAGGTACTATTCCAGCTCTCGGTGATGTGTCAAAGTGTCCATGAGCAAGACACCTTTAACTAATTTCCCGTCGAAACCGGAGATTTCCCGCTGTACCACTCTGCGATGCCCGAGGAGCCCGAAGATTTAATTATCTTTAATCATTATGAAACGATTAAAAGTATGGTCGCTGATTATAGCCGATTCGGAGACTTTAGGCCCGCCTCCTAACTGTATCCGGTCGTATTTCCTGTTTAGACTGGATCTAGGTTTCCATATCCGGTCTGAGAGCCAATCATAGCTCCGGGCCCATAAGTTTCCATGTAAACAAGGAAGCCTCCTTCTCGCTCATATCATCGTCTTTTTTCACGCGTTTTTTTTTATTTGATAGCTGTTTGATTCTTGTGCCCGCCTGGCATATGATCCACGCACATATTGTCTGCTATGTGCGCGAACGTGTCCATGTGTTACCATAGCGCACAGCTGGCCGTTTCCAATGTTTTCTTATGTAACACTGGCGGATACAGCAGGGGTAACAGCCTGGCAACGGATTTGTCTATTCCAATGGATTTTTTTTTATTCGAAAGCTGTCATCTTGTCTACCGGTCTACTACATGAGTCGTGCACAGATCATGCACTATGCGTGCACATGCCCACGTTAAAAGGTAAGGACAATTTGGCAGGAAAACAGTTCAGCCTATGTTTAAAATAGCAGCATATGAGTTAACCCCAAACCCCAGATTGTGTGGTTGGTTCATCGCTTCCAATCTCACTTGTTACTTGCGCCAGCAGAGTGAACAAGTACTGCGGTCTGTGTTTCTGTCGTGTTTCTATCTGTGTTTACGCCCGTAGCCAATCAGGGACCAGCATTCTTGGTGACGTCACCATCAACAGCCAATGAGGGACCAGCATTCTTGGTGATGTCACCAGCAACAAGTGTGACCTCATATAATAACAAGGCGTGCTCTGCCGGCGCACAAGCAGGCCATACATGGACACATGCACAAGGAGCAAGTTGGCACCTCGACAGGCGTGCAGTTTAGGTTATCCTGCATCCTGTATGGGTTCTCTGTCCTGATTGGATGAGATTGGTATCCCGAACTGAAAGTGCAAACATTCTATAGCAATGATTGCTATGGACATATAGAGCTATTTAACAAAATAAATATCACTTTACTGCCTTTAAGAGGGTAAGGGGTGATTCTACAACATACTAGAGCTACTCAGTATAGAGTACTGGGGTTTCAGGTATCGCAGCCATTCTCTACAGTGTGTCAGCGACACAATGGATTCAAAATGTCTGACGTGTCGTGGAACAAACATTTCTGATAATTTGAACAAAGGCTCATGATGATGTCACCGATGTGTTGGAAAAAAAAGAAAAACCTTAATCTTACAGACATTTGAATCCATTCCATGTCACCGACAAGCCAAGTCACTCCCATGTCATGAGGTGTGTGTCTCTCTCACGCGACTGGCGTTAGCACCGCTAGTTATTGCAAATTGGCGACGCCCCTCGTTAACATGCGTCACATTCCAGGCGGATAGCGCTGCGGGCGATCATTTACGATTCGGTCCCTATCGGGACAGAATGGAACGACGGCGAGTCGTCTGAATCGGACTTCAGAACGATCGGCGCGATGACCCGCTCGCCTGACGGCTCTCTCGGCCGTGCCTCTCGTTGATCAAGTGCACTTCAGATGTGATTTCTTTTTACCTAACTACTTCCAACCTTAATATTAGGGGCTGTAGTCCGTACTCACCAAGTGGGCAGAGTGGTCCACAAAAAACACTACTGCCTGAACCTACTGTAAACTTAAAAGACAACTTTGTTTTTTTACAACAAGGGTTCATATTTTAGATTGTAATTAGAGAAAAGAAAAGAAGAGTATTAACTCTCCTACTGCCAGATTATTTATTTATTTATTGGGTCTGGTGCCATCAAAAAGCGGCTTACCTTTGCGACGTTATAGTAGATAGATAGACATTTTTTTTATTTATTTTTTATTGTGCAATAGTGCACTTTGGTCTGCCAGGCAGCAGAGGGCGGCGTCATGCGAGAATGAATGTGAATTTGCCTGTTATGTGTTGCCGTACATTCAGACCAGTCACTGGCCACAGAGCCTCACAGCCAGAGAAATCAACAAGGAAGTGAATTGGTCTCCGTTGATGTTAACGCATAATGGATTTTTTACACCATCACCGCGGAAAATGTGTTTACAGTACACGGCGGCGCGACCCCTCATCAGCTTCAACAAGGTAAACGAACGAACGAACGAGCGCCGTATTGGCGCGGAGGTCTCTTGAGATTTGAGGCGAACAGGAACGTCCAAAGCGGTATAAGAGTTAAAATGTTTTTTCGTGATTTTAACTATTTTGATTTCAGTGGTTTGGGGCCATGTGTCTAAATATGTATTTTTAGACAAAATAAGCCCATTCCCAAGATGCACCACAATCCTTCATGGGCAGATGTAACTTATGGGGGATAGTAGGGTTACTGTAAATAGTAGTAAAGAAATCGCCAGCTTATTGTGTCTAAAAAGACATTTAGCCACTTGTACACATGCCCCCAAACCACTGAAATCAGTAAATGGCAAAACGATAGAAAGCAGTAAAAGAAAAGATTTTATAATTTTTGTATTTTCTTTTCTCTAATTACAATCTAAAATATGAACCCTTGTTGTAAAAAAAAAAACAAAGTTGTCCTTTAATCCTAATCAAATAATTTGCATCAGGAGTGAGATTTGATCTCACAACATCAGGACTGCGGGTCCGGTGGTCATCAGCGAACGCCACACCATTAGGCAAATTCACGGTTTCTGAATGGGCTCAAGCGATAGGCAGTTTCGAGCGCGTCACAGGCCAACGGGGCGTCACCAATTTGCAATAACTAGCCGTACGGACGCCACTCGCCTCTCTCAGGCCGGAATTACAAATTAAAAGCATGTGCCCTGTCCTTGCCCTGGTGGGAGACGAGGGGTAAAGCAGCGTCTAATTAATTCCCTATGGAGGTCACATGGTTTTGAAGAAGCAACTTGCCTTACGGCTGCCTCTTGGAAGACCCACATTAATCTCTTCTTGCAAAAACACACACACACACACAAAAAAATGTCTAATTTCATTCTAATGATCACAAAAAAAAACAAAAAAACATTACAGGCATTTTATTTATGTTTTTGTGAGGAATAGCTTCAGTGAAAAAGTGAGATCTTGAAGTTGTGTGAATGTCAGCCTCTGTGGAGGGTATTCATATGCAAATATCGTGGCCAATGGTATTGTAATACTAAACAATAAGATCCAATGGTTATGGTAAGGTGATTTTTTTGTTGATAAAATATAAATGTTGCCAAAAAGCATCGCTGGGCCTTGCAGGCCTTAACCCTTTTTGTGCTTATCCCGAACAAGTTCGACTTTATTTCGGCCTTATGATCGTCCAGGGTGCGTATCCCAAACTTGTTCGGCTTTTTATATAAAATTATTTAAACACCCAGAGGCCTTACCGAAGCACCGGGCTAAATTTTCGAGCCGGCCGCCGGCTGCGATTTGTTTACATCGGCCCGCGAGAGCGTAGCACAGCAGATATTTGCCGTCCACTCCAATGCAATCCAGGATCTTTAGAGCTCATTTTTTCTCTGTTCCATGCCTATCCATGAGGTGCGCAAGGTTTAATCACGGCTAAATCGCAGAAAATTGGGCTTCTAAAATGAGTAGTAGCCAATAGCTAACTTCAAGCTAACTTCATCCTGTTCCTGTTCATGACACAAAGGAAAGTGTTCACGTGCATCATGGCTGCACACAGCTTGTGCATATACAGTGTATGTCTATGGTGGATTCTCTGGCCACTGGGCGCCCTCTAGTGTAGATTCCGGGCACTGGATGAGTTAAGACAAACTAGAGGCAAGCTTGCTTCTTCAAACACGTGACTTCCACAGGGAATGAATGGGACACTGCTTTACCCCCCACCTCCCCCAAGGACAAGGAAAGGGCAGGTGCTTTTCATGTGTAATTCAGGCCTCTCAGTCGCACTCGCACGCGCGCACACACACACACACACACACACACACACACACACACACACACACACACACACACACACACCAGCCAGCCACTAGCAGTGTGACAGACACATTGGCATCCATACCTTCTCGTTACCAGACAGCTGAGAGAGAGGGAAATGAACAGGATAACGTGATTCATACCGTGACAAGTCACACGCACACAGACGCACGCACACACACACACATAGCATACATAGCTCATGAAGCCTGGTTTGTGGTCCGTCGCATCGCATGGCAGCGCCGTGCTCCGGAAATACTCGATCTCCAGGCTCACAACGCACTGTAGAAGATGTGACGCATTACGAGCTCGGAGTTCGGCACGCGCGGCGCACCGCGGTACGACAGAACACAACTCAGGCATTGAACACATGCTGTACAGACAGTGAAATATAACACATGAACATGGGGTTTGGAGGCATTCACTTCTGTTGTTGTCATTTCAATCAGATAATCTGCTATGGAGTAACCTTGCTAATGGAGAGCTTAACTACTTGTTGATGGACTGGATGAAAAGAAAATGCTGCTATTTGTACCCTGTATACTGTATATATAAAATGTCACAAAGCGACATAGCTCTGTTTACACAATGCTGTACCCCCTCCAACTGTATATATGTTCCCCATTTTCAACTGTTTTTATTGTATTTGTGATACTTGCTTTGGCAATGTAAACATATGTTTTCTCATGCCAATAAAGCTCCTTTGAATTGAATTGAATCCTAGGTGGTGGCAATAGTCACTTATGTCGACTAGGTGGCACTTGTGTTCACTCATTCGACCTACCGTAAACACAACCACAATGTCAAGTTGTTTTTTATATACTGGCATGAAATAACTGTGTGTGCGTTTGAGTGAGTGAGAGATTGAGTGAGTGCGTGCGTAACAAAACTGAAAAAGGTGAAAGTAGGTTTCTGAATGTGTGTGTGTGTGTGTGTGTGTGTGTGTGTGTGTGTGTGTGTGTGTGTGTGTGTGTGTGTGTGTGTGTGTGTGTGTGTGTGTGTGTGTGTCAGTGGTGGAAAAAGTACTCAATATTTGTACTCAAGTAAGAGTAACACAGCAATCTACTAGCTGTTACAAGTTAACGTCCGGAATTCAAAACGTGCTTGAGTAAAAGTATAAAAGTGTTGACATCAAAATGTACCAAAAAGTACCAAAAGTAAAAGTACAAAATGTTTGAAAATAGCAGATCTAAAGAATAGGGCTAAAGTGGTTTATGTATGTTTTTTAATATTATAATTTATATCTACAACTAAAGGTTTCAAATACATGTAGCGGAGTAATAGTACAATATTTGGATCCAGGGATGTAGTAGAGTAGAAGTAAAAATATTGGAAATTGGAAAGTACAAATACCTCAAAGTTGTACTCAAGTACATTACGCAAGTAAATGAATGTACTTAGTTGCTTTACACCACTGGTGTGTGTGTGTGTGTGTGTGTGTGTGTGTGTGTGTGTGTGTGTGTGTGTGTGTGTGTGTGTGTGTGTGTGTGTGTGTGTGTGTGTGTGTGTGTGTTGTAAAGTAAGTACATTTACTTAAGTACTGTACTTAAGTACAATTTTGAGTTATTTGTACTTTACTTGAGTACTTCCAAATTCCAATATTTTTACTTCTTCTCCACTACATCTTGGATCCAAATATTGAACTTTTACTCCACTACATTTATTTGAATGTTTTGTACCTAGGCCATTTGAAAATAGCAGAGCTTGTAGATCGGCTATTTTCAAAAATGTTGTACTTTTACTTTTGGTACTTTAAGTACATTTTGATGCCAACACTTTCATACTTTTACTTAAGTACATTTTGAATTCCAGACTTGGTGTGTGTGTGTGTGTGTGTGTGTGTGTGTGTGTGTGTGTGTGTGTGTGTGTGTGTGTGTGTGTGTGTGTGCTGTACATGTGTGTGGGTGGGTGTCATGTACCCGTCTGGCCACCAGGGCGTTGGAGCGGTCTTTGAGCTGCGGGTCGGTGGGCAGGCTGGCCCAGATGATGCTGGGCGTGTCATACTTATCCCTGAGCTTAGGACAGCTCTTAAACAGGAAGTCTATGATGAAGAACTTTATACCTGCATACAGGCCTGGAGGGAGAGAGAGAGAGAGAGAGAGATGCATCCTAGATTACTATTTCTATTAATTTCATGTATTAACACTTTAGCCATGTTTCCATAAACTTATTCGAATTAGGGAAGCGAATTATCAGAAATGCGTATTATGACAAAGTGAATTTAGCCCGTTTCCATTTGCGGGTGTCATTCGAATTAGCGACGGTCGCATGAGTTGACAGAGTGCTCATCCTGCAAGTTTCAGCGTCCTCTGGAAGGTGAAGCTCATAGCGTGGCACGGAGAGGCGGATGCGAGCTGCTGTGAGCTTGTAGATCGGCCACTTTTGGCACGCAACACTGTGTGATGAGGAAGGGTTAGCCACGGATGGCTTGACTCCGGGAGGAATTTACACACGGTCCGTGTCACTCCGTGTGCAACAAACAACCGGTTTATTTTGTGGGCTAACGCTATACAATGGACGTTAAGTGGCAGGGGAAAGTGTTAAGTTGGAGGACGATATGGACCCAGAACGTCATAATGTATTCGCATTTATTGTCTGACCTGTTTCCTTTTACAAATTCGATAAAGCCTCAAAATCCACCTCCTCCAAGCGGATAATTTCTTTTTTGCGGATAATGCGCATTAAGAGGCTTTATGGAAACGCCACTTTTTACTGCCTAAGACGACCACAGGTCTAACAGTGAACGTTTTTTAGACGTCTAAGCTTAGATTAGACGTTGATTAGACTAATCCATCCATCCATCTTCAAATGCTTATCCGGAATCGGGTCGCGGGGGTAACACTTCCAACTGAGACTTCCAGAGTTCCATATCCCGAGCAACTTCCTCCACTCCCTCAGGGAGTATACCAAGGCGTTCCCAGGCCAATTTGGAGATATAATCCTTCCATCTGGTCTTTGGTCTGCCACGGGGTCTCCTCCCAGTGGGACGTGCATCGAGGACCTTCAGGAGGAATCTGTACTAGATGCCCGAACCACCTACGCTGATTCATTAGACGTCTAAAAAACGTTCACCTTTAGACCAATTCTAGCCTAGCGGTAATAGACCGAAAAAATGCTCAGTGGGACTGTACATACAAACAGAACAATTACCTTTAAAGCACTTTTGAAAGACAGCTGCTATGTGTGCACAACCCAAGCTAGCTAACCTCTATGTGGAGATAGAGGCCATGCTCTGTGTACATGTCATTTCACATGCCCTTTTAATAGTATACACTATTTTGTTTTTATTGTATCGTTACCCTTTTCCTTAGCACTCGACTAGGTCAAGTGCAAAGGGCTAAGATGAAGTCTGAAGAGCTGAGTCTTCAGTGTGTGTGTGTGTGTGTGTGTGTGTGTGTGTGTGTGTGTGTGTGTGTGTGTGTGTGTGTGTGTGTGTGTGTGTGTGTGTGTGTGTGTGTGTGTGTGCGTGCGTGCGTGCGTTGCGTGTCTCACCCATCATGAAGCCCAGCAGTTTGTAGGGCATGACACAGGAAGTGATGAAAGCCATCCACAGGCCCACGTACAGCTTCTGGGTGCTCTCTGGTTGCACCCACATGAACAGACTGGCACACGCACACGCACGCACACGCACACGCACACACACACACACACACACACGCGTAAGGGAAACAAAACATCTTGTGTAATTATAGAGGGTATGCGCGTGACATCACTGTTGCTGGAAGTTATGTAGGAACGCCTACTGAGTGGCAAAAAACTAATTTCTGCCATTGACAGCCCATACATCCAAACAGAAAAGTCCTATCTGATTGTATTAAACAAAGTTAACTCACCAACATTGCGGCTGTAC
>NC_137830.1:7670718-8040718 GCF_963921795.1 Nannobrachium achirus
ACCTCTGGCGGAAGTGCATAACTGTGGAACTGCGGAAGGCACTCTGCCCCCTCCAATGGGAAAGAGGGAGTCCTGCCAGTCCTGCATCTGATTGGACTACCGAGCTTCCCATTCTGTGACGCACAAGGAAGCGTCCTTCAGAATTCCCAAGAGCCCCGCCTCAGAATTCTGGAGGCTTGCGTAGAGTTATTGGGAGGCTTGCCAGGAGTCTTGGACCAGCACCCCCAAGCCGGAAGAGGCGTCTACCTTTCTATGTCTGTGTTTTTCCCCTCTACACCAAACCTCTTTGCCAAAAATAGCCGATCTACAAGCTCACAACGGCGTTGAGAGCTTGTAGATCTGCTATTTTACTAGGGCCCAAGGTGAAGGGGCCTTCATTATTTTATACTTTAGCTATTGAAAAATAGCAGATATACAAGCTCGCAGTCATGGCAAGATCTGCTATTTTTGAAAAGTCGTGAAAATGTGTGCAAATCTTTGAATATATATATTTTTTTTTAGTTCGAGCACCACTGACATAGAAACATAGGTTTTTCAAAAAACCTTAGAAGGATTTGAAACATTCAGACTTGCAGAAATTTTCAAGACCTTTAAAAAACAGCAGATCCAAAAGCCTGCAGCGCTGTGAGCTTGTATATCTGCTATTTTTCAATAGTTAAAGCACAAAATAACACGTAATAATGCGTTCCCAGTCTAAATGGGTTAAACCCCCTCCTCCCCTATGAAGAACATGCATGGGGGGCCTGCAGGGAATCATTGTACCCAGGGCCCAGAATTTGGTGCGACACCCATGCACGTGCGCACGCATGTGTGTTTTCTTTGTGTGTGTGCGCGCATGCGTGTGTGCGTGCGAGTGTGCAGAAAAGTATGCACTCACAATGAAGGCAATAGCAGACGTGTACACGGAGTGCCAGTTGGATAAGGCAGAGAGGTTCCTTAAGAAGTTGGTGACAGGTCTGGCTCCTCGCTCTGAAAACGACAAACAAACAAACAACATAGTGACTTGAGCTCAGTCTGTGTCCATCACACAACAGTGTCGCTGGATGAGGAGATCTCATATTTATTTACACTAACAACCAAAGTAACCAAAAACTATACTTATCGTGAGTAAAGTACTGTTATATTAAAATGACAATGACTCAAGTAGAAGTAAAAGTAGTCATCCAAAAAAATACTAGTAAGAATAAAAATGTTATCTAGTGAAAAGACTCCTCAAGTACCGAGTTAACTCAAAGACCTGATTTATTGTTTAAATAATACGAATGTAAATGAAATGGCGAATTTTGAGGTATTTGTACTTTACATGAGGATTTCCGGTTTCCAATACTTCTACTCCACTACATCTCGGATCAAAATAGTGTGATTTTATTCCACTACATTACATTTGAAAACTTTAGTTACTAATTACATACCGTAACTACTTCAGACCTATTAATACGTGTCGCCATTTGAAAATAGCCGATGTACAAGCACACAATGCGTTGCAATGGGACACATTGTGAGCTTGTAGATCTGGTATTTTCAAAAGATTTCAATACCTTTTACTTTAGTACTTTTACTTTTGGTACTTTAAGTACATTTTGATACCAATACTTTTGTGCTTTTACTCAAGTAAACATAGAATTTCAGACATTTACTTGTGACAGAGTATTTCTACAGTATTGATACTTTTGTGAGTACCACCACTGCTGAAATAAAATCCCATCCCCAGCATCTGTAGAAGAAACTCCAAAAATAGCAAAAACCCCGAGCTGCACCAGCCTCCTCCTCACGATCAATAACACACTGTACAAAGGAGCTCATCTGTGAGGCTAAAAACGGCTCCGGAAATAGAAGTGGGCACCAGACTCTGTCAGCTGTTCCAACGCACGGGAAACCATGCCAGCCTTCTCCTACAGGAAGCTGGCACGCTAGAGCTGGTGGTGGTGCTATATCCACATTAAAAGTAATAATAATAATTTGAAATAATAATAATAATAATTTGAAAGTATAAAATCTTTAAATATGGCCTATTTTGTTGATGGTAATTTCTTTATAATAATGTTTTATTGTTTGTTTACAAAGCTAAACATGGATGTAATGTTCATTCCTATGATCCAATGTTCAATGTCCCAAAACACGATTAAATTGTTGATTAAATTGACAGCCCTACATGTAATTCAGATGTATTTGCAGAGTGTGTGTGTGTGTGTGTGTGTGTGTGTGTGTGTGTGTGTGTGTGTGCGTGCGTGCGTGCGTGCATGCGTGCGTGTATACTCACTGAGTCGCCTCATATTTTCTGTCAGCCTGTATGGAGATAGAGGGACACAAGACTCAAAACATCAGAGAGGGTGTACAGTGTGTTCAAACCAACATAAATACGAAATGGGAGCAGTGTGCAAACGTAACTGACATAAGGTGAGGTTGATGTCTTTATTCACGTGCTCCGAAATTCGCTCCTACAGTATATTCGGCCGAAAAAACGCAGCAGTGTGTAATGACCTTTATCTTGTGTTGTCCTTGCATATTTAAATCTCTCTGGTTTAAACTTTTTGTGTTTCATAAATTAACATCCCTGCTTGATCATACTACAACCTCATTCAGTCCCACTTTGACTACACTTGCACCTCATGGTACTCCATCAAAAAGCCACTAAAGACTAAGCCAAAACAAACTGATTCGGCTACTTCTCAACATGGGGCCCATGACCCATGTTTCTCCCACATATTTCGCTAGCTTAAATTGGCTTAGCATTGAAGACAGGGTTAAACAAATAAAAATGGGATTGACTTTCAAAATAGTCAATGCAAAACTGCCCTCCATCCCCTCAGTACCCGCATATCTGACCAATCATCTCCAAAAGGTTAGCGCGACACCCACAGCCACAACACCAGAGGGAGCGCACACAATGATCTGATAACAAAGACCCATATGACAAATATGGGTAAATTCTCCTTCTACAACACCGCCACCCAGGTGTAGAATTCCTTGACTCTTAAAACATGTAGCTCGCTGGCATCCTTCAAAACCGCCCTGAAAACTCACCTTTCAGGAGGCCAGAGAAGGAGGTAGTTATCACTTCTCCCATAGACAGGCGAGAAGTGAGCACCCCCTTACCCCCCTTACCTTAGCCCCAGCCCCTTGTTTCCCCATCCTGTAGTGTTTTTATAACTGCGATATTATTGAATAGTTTTCTTTGCTTGCTATTTATTATGTCCATGTAAAAAATACCGTAAAAAGACCGTAAAAGTCTTAATTGGATGTTCCTTTTAGGCAGGGTGTTTAACTGTACTCGTACTGTACTACATTTCAATTGTATTGACTATACTTGCACTGTTCTTCATTTTTGTCTAATAAAATAACCAATCAAAAAAATCAAGTCACACAAAAGTATCAAAAGTAGCAGAAAGTAGCAGATCTACAAGCTTTAAAGAAGCAGAAGCAATTGCGTTTCGGCGGAATATAGGAGCTAATTTCGGAGCCCTGGTTTAGGGTCAGGGTCACAAGGGTCAAAGTCAGTGTTCACATACCTCTTAGCGCTGAGCGGCTCCTCGGCCTCCACGGTGCTCTCCTCCGGCTGGAAGCGGAAGTCCTCCATGTAGACCCCGAACCGCTCGTAGAGCCACTTCACCATCCACGAGCCCCACGTCTCCGCCACAAGCTTATCTGGAGGAGGAGCAGCGGAGAAAAAAAAGTTCATAAGAAAGTTCTTATCGGTGGTGGAAAAAGTACTCACATGTTTTACTTGATTAAAAGTATCAATACTGCAATGTAGAAATACTCTGTTAGGGTGCCCTCAGACCAAAATGCCTACAAGAGTGGAATCCGCGTTCCGCCAATGCATTTCAATGAGAGTGAAGCGGTTTCATGCCAGCAGAGGATTTCTGCAAAAAACGCTCCCTTCTCATTGAAATGCATTGGCGGAACGCGGATTCCACTCTCATAGGTATTTTGGTGTGAGGGCACCCTAACAAGTGAAAGTCCAGAATTCAGAATGTACTTAAAAAAGTAAAAGTAGGAAAGTATTGGCATCAAAATGTACTTAAAGTATGCGATGCGACGCGTTGTGAGCTTGTAGATCGTCTATTTTCAAATAGCCACGGAATAAAATATGGCTAAAGTCTTACGTATGTTTTATAATATTATAATTTATATCTGCAAAGTAACAAGTAACAAAAAAAATTAAATAATTGGAGTGGAGTAAAAGTACAATATTTGGATCTGAGATGTAGTGGAGTAGAAGTAAAAGTACTGAAAACTGGAAATACTCAAGTAAAGTACAAATACCTAAAAACTGTTGAGTCAAACCGGTTTGACTCATATGGATATCAACAATCAGCTGATGGTGAGAAAACGCTAATGTTACTGTCGCCGAATTAGTTACATTTTCACCAGAAACAGACTATCAAATATGGCTGACTGACTATCATAAACCATACAGAGCCAAAAAATTA
Organism: Nannobrachium achirus; assembly: GCF_963921795.1. Classification (NCBI taxonomy): domain Eukaryota; kingdom Metazoa; phylum Chordata; class Actinopteri; order Myctophiformes; family Myctophidae; genus Nannobrachium; species Nannobrachium achirus. The sequence continues at coordinate 7,675,152 of NC_137830.1, forward strand.
TTTCTCTGTTTCCCAAGACGGCAATAGCAAGACTCGCCATCTCCGGTTTACTTTCCATATCTGTAGGTGGACACCTTTTTAGGAGACGGAGAAAAGTTTGCAGTCCATTCAAAACAAACTGTGTGAAAACAAACTGTCCACGTTTGGGGGAGGATATGATCTCTGCTGCCCCTATAGCTAATATAACTAGAAAGATGCAATTGGGAATTGGGAGTGTGGTTGCTGACGGTTGCTGACTATATTCTAATCTATAGAAAGCTAACTGTCATGTGAAGCTCGACCAATTGCTTCCCTATTGATCCCCACTCCCATTGATTCCCTACTGATTCCCACTCCCATTGATTCCCTACTGATTCCCACTCCCATTGATTCCCTACTGATTCCCACTCCCATTGATTCCCTACTGATTCCCACTCCCATTGATTCCCTACTGATTCCCACTCCCATTGATTCCCTACTGATTCCCACTCCCATTGATTCCCTACTGATTCCCACTCCCATTGATTCCCTACTGATTCCCACTCCCATTGATTCCCTACTGATTCCCACTCCCATTGATTCCCTACTGATTCCCACTCCCATTGATTCCCTACTGATTCCCACTCCCATTGATTCCCTACTGATTCCCACTCCCATTGACAGAAGTCTGTCAATTTCCAATGGCAGCGGAAACGTTACCCTAGTACTCAATAAAGTTTCCCCAGGACTATAATGTGTTGCCCTGTTGGGCAGCCACACTAATAACCTCCGTCCGCTTGTTTCTTTGGCAAAATCTGGCAACACAAGATTCCTTGTTCACTTCCTTACGTGGGAGGAAGTGAAAAGATGTTTTTGAAGCAGCACACAGAGAAAATAACTCTCTAGCGCCCTCTGTAAAAGGCAATGGCAGCCTCCATGGAGAGGGCCAGGAATAAGGTGAATATAATGTACAGTATAAGCTGCATGCATGCTAGCCCCTCTGTTCACACGCAGCTCTCCAAGTGAACACCATCAGCCTGCAGTAGCCAATCCCTGCCTATAGGGGTCACTCACAATACAACAATGCAAAATTCAAGGTCATTTTTCCATGAAAACGGTGTGTTCCAACAGTCTTAAGCATGATTTATGGAGCGCACATTAAACCCAGAGTCCTCTTAATGCTGGCGAGTGACCTGTCCTTGCATAGAGTGTCCATATGTAACACGCACGCACGCACACACACACACACCTCATTCTGTTCCTTTAAAAGGCATGTCTGCCCTAGATGAAGTGATCTACAAATATAACCCATTTTCCAATATTAGCCTCCCTCTCTCTCTCTCTCTCTCAAACAAGTCAATGACAAATCTTATAATCACCACGTCCACGCTCTCACACACACCCCATCACACTGTTGCTCTGTGAGCATGCACACGCGCACACGCACGCACACACACACACACACACACACACACACACACACACACACACACACACACACACACACACACACACACACACACACACACACACACACACACACACACACACACACACACACACACACACACACACACACACACACACACACACACGTCATGCAGGGACCTGCAGAGAATGTTAGAGAGGCTGACATTTCTAAAAGGGCCTTTTGTTGAAAATATCGGAAATAGCCACAAGGCGCTGTGAGCTTGGAGGTGGGCTATTTTTGGTGCCACACTGAACTAAGCATAATCAAGTCAATACTGGAGATGTGGCGTAACGGCATGGATTTCTACACAGAGAGGGCAATTCTTTCAACATAAGACACTGCATTCAAGTTCAGGAGAGTTTGGACAAGGCAATTCTCTCTTGAATGCTGCCTTCAGATATGGCATAGAAAGAGAGTGTTAGCATTTCTTTCACCATAGTAAAAACTGCATTCATGATCTGGAGAGGGCACTTTTTACAGACGGATAAAAGGGCAGAGGCTCAAGCCCCCTTTGATGTCTATGTGTGCATCTCACCTGGTCTGTCACATGACCGCGATGGAGACTGCTGTCTGCGAGGAGGCTGGGGAGGAGAGTCCTCTAACCTGGAGGAGAGGAGAGGAGAGGAGAGGAGAGGAGAGGAGACAGATAGAAGAATTAGAACACATGCTCCCAGGTCGCCTTCTAGTCTTTTTGATTGATTGAAGACAGACGTTTTGCATTAGCCTGACGCTCAGCCTGAATTGCATTCCTTTTCACTCCATTATTACTTGCTTTCATCAAAGGCAGTTTCTGGGAGGGTGTTGCCAAAGAGGCAATCTTCTGCGATTGGTTCACCGTCTGACCAACACAACAGTAGCAAAGCAGATGACGTAGTGTTGTTATGTGGCTGGCTAGTGGCTAGCATGTTGCTTGCTAAAATAGCCGATATACAAGCGGTGCGAGGCGTTGTGTGCTTGTAGATCTGACACTACTGTTGTGCGACAGCCTTGTATGATGAAGCAGGGCTTTACTTTGCGAAGAAACGTACAAATTTGAAACTTGGAGATACAAGGTTTCTTCCCGACAGTGACGATATTTACACCCACCGTGTTATGTTGGTGTGCACCTGGATTCTTGGGACATGAAATGTGTGCCCATGCAGAAGAAAAGGTTGACAGACACTGGTCATGTAAAAAGGTGTACCTGGTTTTGAGCACTTCACTCATCTTCTGCTCCAGGTCTATCCTCTTGCTCCGCTCTCTCTCCAGCTCCTGACGCAGAGCGTCCACATTGGTCTCCTCCCTCAGCTTCCTCAGCTCCTCCTCTGAAAGGAGAAGAAAACATCACAACGTTACATCACGTGCCGGCAACTGCAGTGCCAACAACTTCACAGCACTGACGCCGTATGCGGCTCGCTATTATTGTGTCTCTTCTTCCGTTGGGTGCCGCGAAGGGCCCTTCACAATAAAGTGTCTCCCCTTTACCTCCCAATACGGCATTAACGACCTGTGATTTTTGCCAGTCGACTTGACTCTGTAAAAGGTTGAGTTGAAGTCGATTTTAGCGTTTGATGACTTCATCACATCACACACGACCCCCCAATTATTTTGGGGGGTCCCCAGATGATTAACTTAATGTGAAACATTGTTTTCTCTCTCAACTGTAAACAAAGCAACATAAGGTTTAAGTGTATAGAGGGTATCTTCACATTTCTAAAGGACTTTTTAATACCTCAAAAATGGCAAATTAAAGCTATACTGTGTAAGTTGCTCACCTAGAGGTCAGTAGCTCTATAGCAAACCGTGGTCGCGTCCGCGTCTTTCGGCCGTTTTTCACCGCGGACCACCCCCGCGTCTGCCTCCACCTCGCCGAGATCTATCTTTAGAGGGGTCCCTGGTTCCTGTGCGTTCAGGCATTCCGGAGAAACGGACTCCTTCGCCGAGTAAATGCTGTTGTTATGTTGAGGCAAGCTACACGGGCGCCTACAAATATGGCCGCCGTATTGTGATAGCGACCCCACTTCAAGATGCGCTGTGATTGGCCGGCAGTGTATAACCCTCGCTGTGATTGGCCGGTAGTGTATGATGACGCATTTTTGCCGCGAAATTCTCCCCCCCTCACGGCTCATAGAAAACATATAAAGAGAAGGCTTCAGAAGCTGAAAATAACGGAGTGGGTGTTCTAAAACTTTAGCGATTTAACAGTTAGGACAATTTTAAGATTTGTTTTATAAAAAAAGTTACATGGTATAACTTTAAAGTTGTACCATGTAACTTTTTTTATAAAACAAATCTTAAAATTGTCCTAACTGTTAAATCGCTAAAGTTTTAGAACACCCACTCCGTTATTTTCAGCTTCTGAAGCCTTCTCTTTATATGTTTTCTATGATCCTGGCCGTGGACCGGATTTCGCGCCAAAATGACGTAATCTGCATCATCTGTATACGTTGTGTATACGTTGCCCAATCACATCGCCGATCATGCACACATGGTACACTACCGGCCAATCACAGCGCATCTTGAAGTGGGGTCGCCATATTTGTAGTCGCCCGTGTGTCTCTTTACTCAAAAGGTAATCTCGCCTACCAGGCAGGGTGAAGTAGTCCGTTTCTCCGGAATGCCTGAACGCACAGGAACCAGGGACCCCTCTAAAGATAGCTCTCGGCGTTGTGGGGGCAGACGCGGGGGTGTGAAGGTACGAAAAACGGGCGAAAGACGCGAACGCGACCGCGGTTTGCTATAGGGCTAGTGACCACTAGTTGAGCATCTTACACAGTATAGCTTTAAATATTGTCCAAATTGTCAAATATATAGAGGCAGAAATTGTGAAAATAGACGATCTACATGCTCACAACGCCTCGCATCGTGAGGCGTTGTGAGCATGTAGATCAGCTATTTTCACAATAGAAAGGTTTTTTTTTTTCTTTTTTCATAATATTCGACTTTCGACTTTCTCTGGTGGGAGTCGACTTGTGTAATGAAGTCGACTGAGTCGACTTGTCGACTTTTTTGTTAATGCCCTACCTCCCAATGAACCATATTTTACACTGGCAGAGCCGGGCCCTTTTGCGACCGCATCCCCTGCATCCCCTATTCCTACTCCAGTATATACATTGTGTAGGTGTGTTTGAGGTAGCAGAGCGCTCTCTAAAGGTAGTGGAGTGCCCTCTACAGGTAGCTGAGCGCAAGAGGCAGCTTCCGGAGTGGAGCTCTGGCAAGCTCCGGCATTAATTAAGCCCTGGGTAGCGCTGGCGCCTCACAACTAGAAGGATCCAGGTCCGATTCCCGCCGGGGGACGCTGTGGGCTCCCCTGGGGGCGTGTTCTCTCCCCACCGTCATCAGTGCCCACAACCTAGGTGGTGTTGGCAAACAGGGCCTTTCTGTGTGGAGTTTGCATGTTCTCCCCTTGTATCCTAGGGTTGATACCCTCACTAAAAACATGCAGTAATCCTGGTCTATATACTGCCTCATGCTTCCTGGAAGGAAGCATGAGGTCAGTCCTTTGCTCTCCCCAGGTTGGCAGAGGGAGTGCAGCGCCCGGGATTACATTAGATATTTGATACCTCTGAGATGTAGTGGAGTAAAAATAAAAGTATAGAACATTGGAAACACTCCAGTAAAGTAAAAGTACCTCAAAATTGTACTTAAGTACAGTACTTAGTTACTTTCCACCAATGCAGTTAATCCAACTAATCCATTCAATCCAGTAGAAACAAATAATTGATACAAAATAAAATACAAATTATTATTTTTAAGCTCGTAGATCTGCAATTTTCACTACTTTCGCGAGAGCTTCTTGTACAACAAAGTAGGACATTAATTTATAAATGCATGACCATATAAGGTTTCTTCCCGGGTCGAGTCAATGTCAAGTTCATGTTTATTCATCGCAGCTCATTTAAGAACAACGTTACTGCAGTCGAACCCAAAGTGCTTTCCAACAGAGGATGACTGCTCAACAGCCATGTAGATAACTACATATCTAAAAGTAGATCAAAAACAAATACATCAAAAAGGCTGTGCAAGTACAAGTAAAAGTATTGGAAATTGGAAATACAAAAAGTAAAGTACAAATAAAGCACCTCAAAACTGTACTCAAGTACAGTACTTGCAAATGTGCTTAGTTACTTTACACCAGTGGTTCTCAACATGTGGGTCGGGATTATTTCGGGGGTCCCCGGATAATTAACTTTAACTGTTTTACTGCTACGGACGTTCCCGTTCGCCCCATTTCTCTGTGTCGCGTCGCGCCAATACGGCCGTCTGATTTTGATTCGGAAACTTTCTGTGTGGCATCTGTATACGTTCCGGTGCCCATACCGATGGTGGTTTTAGACGATCAAGCACGAATTGAACAGTATTGAGCTCAGATGGCGGCCCGCGGGTCTCCCATTCATGTCAATGGGGATCGACGTCATCGTCCCATCCTTGAATGTTGTGAACCTTGGTTTTAACATGGGTTAACATGGGGGCTTCCACAGTCTATGGTCTATGGCTCGCTCTAGTGGTCATTTTGTGGTATGGTATATCAACGTGGCTTGGTAAATTGATGTGATTATGATGATTAAATATAGCTATTTCCTGGCGTTATAAGCGCACATTCATATTTAAATTTGGCTGGCAATGGGTTTAATGTGCAGCATCGTTTTCTCACTCAACAGTAAACAAACCAAAATAAAGTTTAAGTGTATAGACGGTATCTGCACAATTTAAGAACTTTTTAATACCTCTAAAATGACAAATTAAACCAAATATTAGAGGCAGAATGTGAACGTAGATCTGCTATTTTCACAATAGAACCGTGTTATACAAAAAGTAATGCCTCAACTCTTAGTGCTCGTCAGGGTGGGGGGTCCCCAGTTAGAATATGATTATATTGGGGTTCGTGGCCTGAAAAGGTTGAGAACCACTGAAGTAGACAAACATCAAAACTTGACTTCCAGACGGTGGACTTCAAAATATGAGAATTTGGGGCTTGGGGCCCCCTGTTTGTTAAATCCACCCCTGCATACACACGGTGCCCACAGTGCCCACACTGTGCCCAGGGCCCTGGCAGCCTGCGGGGTTCAGGTGTCAGCCTGCAGCAGACACCGTAGCCGTGTTTCCTCAAAGCCTATTGTTTCGTAACTAAAGAAACGCCATGAATATTGAAAGAGAGCAGGCAGCCATGGGGAGAGCGATCGCACGCGCGCACACACACACACACACACACCTCTCACAGAAACACACACACCTCTCACAGAAACACACACACACACACACACACACACACACACACACACAGGACACAAGGATCAAACCCACACATAATACTGTAGACAGAGGCATGTAAAAAGACTCACTCATACACACGCACATCACAAAGGCTTGTCCTTGTGAACTGTTGATGCACATGAATCCTTTAAAGTCTGTGACTGTATGAATGTGTGTGTGTGTGTGTGTGTGTGTGTGTGTGTGTGTGTGTGTGTGTGTGTGTGTGTGTGTGTGTGTGCGCACGCACATGCACACACACAAACACGCACGCGCAGAAACGCACAAAGGTTTGTATTACAATTGTGAGGACATCTACATTTTAAGAAGGTGATTTTTGTTTTGGTATTATGCCTAAAAAATAGCCCAAATAGCACTTCAAATTGGCTATTTTCCTATGCATGACGCAAGCGTGCACGCACACGCACACGCACACGCACACACACACACACACACAGCTAGTCCTACTACATAGGCTACATACATACTGTAACAGTCTTCATTATTAGTTCAGTCAGATGGCAGTCGGTGTTGCTTGCCGAAAATTGGCAGATTTTGGAGTGTGAGTGGTCATTCAAGGCTGTCTCTTCATGCGTTTCTGGCAATATCATTGTACACTCATGGGGAAAACATATTGTTCAGGATTCAGACATACAAAAACAGCAAAAGTAGCAGATCTACAAGCTCAACACATCATGTTTCAAGCTTGTGGAATTGCTACTTTTGATGCTTTTGTGTGACGCTGTACTACATTTATTAAGTCAATCAACGCTGTAGTTTGATGAAGTTGGGTGTTAATTTAAAAAGAAATACGTGCAGCTTTCTGAGCTTTCCGACAAAAGGTCGGTGATAGGAGACCTTTAAATTAAGGCTTAACCAATTAAGCCCCATATGGGAAGCCAGCTTCCCATGAACCAGTCACCAAACTGTTCAGAGGTCAATAAATCAATAGAGACAATTTCAATGTTGAATCTGCTACAGGGCCCCTACAGCATCAGCTGCCATTGTATTTTTCATCCATGCATTACTCATATTACAGTATTATTACACCTTCATTATTACACCTTGGGGCGGCATAGCTCAGGGGTAGAGAAACCGCTATTAGAGCACGAAGGGTTCCCGAAGGGTTCCCAGTTCGAATCCGGGCTCCCCCTGAGTTAATGTCGAAGGGTCCTTTGGCAAGACTCTGAACCCCACATTGCTCCCGGTGAGTAGGTTGGTGCCTTGCATGGTTTCCTCCGCCACCGGTGTATGAATGTGTGCATGAATGGGTGAATGTAATGCACAATCTCTGTAAAGCGCTTTGGATAAAAGCGCTATATAAATGCGCCATTTACCATTTTACCATTTACCTTACTTTTACTCGTTTTTCTCATTACTCACCCTATACTTTTACATTACTAATATTACAGCACTACTCTCACTAAAACATCTGTAGAGTTCAAATAGTTTGAAATATATTCATAAGATTTTGTCAATTGATGACACCTTGATGGACAATTTCTCTATTCACTATGTCTCCAATGAGGTCTTGAGTCTTTTTCAGTATTCAGAATGCAAATTTTCCATATGCGGAGGTCTTTTTCAATCCTCTTTTCCTAGCTAAGTGATCACAGCAGGACGATTTGGTAAGAGATATGTGATGTTTTACACTGCATTTGTGCATTTTCAGGGGTTAGCTTACATTGTGTGGATCAAGAGTAGCCACAATAATTGTAGTTTTGTATCCATAACAATGGCGTCAGTTCAGCAAAAGCTAGGGTATGGCAAAGATGGGAGTCCTCATGGAAAAGAGGCATTACATTTTGTATAACACTGTTCTATTGTGAAAATAGCAGATCTACATGCTCACAACGCCTCACGCTGCGAGGCATTGTGAGCATGTAGATCTGCTATTTTCAAAAAAAAAAATCCCCGTTTCTACAGTTTCTTGGGCTGGATATGGCACCCTGGAACGGTTGTTCAAGTGCAGCTCAACTTAGCATGTTAGTAAACGTGCCACAATTAACAATAATGCATTGCACCTGTACAGCTGACCTGCGGAACCTGGGAATATACCATTTTGTCAAGATGGGAAGAATACAAGTCTGGAGAATATAATCATAATACCTTGTTAAAGTGACCATTTTGTTAAATTTAGCATTTGTAGTTATTTTACTGTAATTTAACAACATAATAACCAGCGCAGATAGACAAAAAGACATTCATGGATTTATATTTAAAAGTAACTTTTATTTTCCCCCAGCTGCATACCCCTGCCATACCCAATTGACGCCCCTGATCCACAACTGTTCCAATTTGGCCATGCATTTTAGGCGGATTTTTCCCCTGGACCCCAGACAATCAAAATAGAGCCCTCAGAGTTAACGTAGCACTCAGGATCCCGCCGCGCACGGCGTGTCATTCACAGCACGGGAGTTTAGCAGAGTGTCTCCGTCTCTCTGTCTCTCTTTGAACACATAATCTCACCACTCACTGCTCTCCTTTCTCTCCGCCCATTAGAGAGCATTAAATATTCATGGCTAGCGCCCCCTGGCAACCCAAACTTTTGTTTGCTCATTGTTGGCGCTGCGGCGAGCGGCTGTATTCGGTTACCAGGACACTGCACACGCATGCCACTGTGGCGTTAAGCTCTCCTCACAAACACAGCACACACATGCCACTGTGATGTGGAGCTCTATCCACAAACACTGCACAGACATTAGAGTTCTCAACGGGCCTGAGAATTAAGACCCTACCCTAACTGGGCCCGACTGGCCACAGGCCCAGCCCGGCCCTAACAAGTATCATCATTTAAGGCCCTAAATAGCCTGAGTGAAAGAAAAATAAAAGCCTCCAGGTGGCGCCACGGTGCCACCGCGGTGACCACTGGCCATGCAGTTCCCTTCAAATTCGTACGGAGCGGAGTAGTAGTAGTGGTTCGGCAGTGTTAGCATGTGTTTTCTCATGCAAAGTTGCTTATGAAAAAAAAAGTTGAATCCTTAATCCTCATCTTGTTCACACCCTGCAACGTATGCATCTGTCTGCAAGACAGTGCAATCTGCATTTCTCTAGCCCTCTGTATCTCTCCGTCGAGTTCTCTTTCTCTCCTCCACCATCTTACGTTTCATCTTACAAGTCTTATCTGACCCGTTGTTAACCTCTAGCTTACCACGCCCACCATCGCAGCATCATGCTCTGCCACTGTCTGATTTATCGACTAATTAGCATAGGCCTACATGTTGTGCCCGGCTTGGCCCGAATACGCCGGATCGGGTCGGGTAGAATTTGAGAACTCTAACAGACATGCTGCTGTGATTTTAAGCTCTCTTCACACTGCACACACATGCCTCTGTGATGTTCATTTTTTTGTTGGTGGGCTAGACATTTTCTTAACTCTTTAAGTGCTTATCCCGAACAAGTTCTGCTTTATTTCGGCCTTTTGATCGTCCAGGATGCGTATCCCGAACTAGTTCGGCTTTTTATATGAAATTATTTAAACACCCAGAGGCCTTACCGAAGCACCGGGCTAAATCTTCGAGCCGGCCGCGAATTCTTTACATCGGCCCGCGAGAGCGTCGCGCCGCCGATTTTTGCCGTCCACTCCAATGCAATCCAGGATCTTTAGAGCTCATTTTCTCTGTTCCATGCCTATCCATGAGGTGCGCAAGGTTTAATCACGGCTAAATCGCAGAAAATTGGAATTCTAAAATGAGTGGTAGCCAATAGCTAACTTCAAGCTAACTTCATCCTGTTCCTGTTCATGACACAAAGGAAAGTGTTCACGTGCGTCATGGCTGCGCACGGCTTGTGCATATATACAGCGTATGTCTATGATGGATTCTCTGGCCACTGGGCGCCCTCTAGTGTAGATTCCGGGCACTGGATGAGTTAACATTGGGAGTCATGGATTCCATTTCCCACCTGATGTTGTGTGGGAGTCCAGACTGCTCCAGACCAAACTGAATAACTGCTAGTTTGCATAACGTCTTCAGACTAGGACTCAAGTCTAAGATGTACAGGCGAGCATCCCTCGTTTTGTATCCAAAATAACCGTTCCTCATTTTGTATCCTCCAAAGAGGATGACGCGATCTCCCACCATGCAAGAGCACATACTAGACGTTGGAAATGGGAATTTCCCCTTGGCCTTTAACTTCTTCCAGCAGGAGGTCTCTGGATTTAATTTCCACAGATCATTGAAGTTCTCGTTCATACTGAAGCCACCAAATATGTACAGCTCTCCATTGTAGGTAAAAGCTGTATGACCATTGCGTCTTTCTGAAGGAAGACCTGAAGATTGCGCAGTCAGCCATGAGTTTGTCTCTGTGTCAAACACGTTGTAGCAGTTAAAGTCATGGTTGTAGCAGTTGTAGCTGTAGTAGTCCCCAAAAACAAACATCTTTGTCCCGATGATGGTGGCTGAATATTTTGATGGAACAGGAGGTTGAATGCCTATGGTGTTAATTAAAGACCAAACCATGGTGCTGGTGTCCAACTTGTAGAGGTCATCAGTACCTTTTTTAGTGTATCCTCCAAAGACATACATGATCTTCCTCAAGGCACAGGCTGAATGGCACCACCTCCCCTCTGGAACGCTCCCAGAAACCATGGATTTGAACCATCTGTGGGTGTCGACATCAAATGCATAAACCGCATTGCAGTCAGGACTCCCTCCCCAGATGTAGACTGACTTTTCTATCAGCACAGCTGTGTGGTCCTGTCGCCAGGAGGGAACTTCGAGGGAACGTCCTCCTCTTCCATATTTCACTGCAGTGGGCAAATCCACCCAGCGTAAAGTCACTGTGTTGAAGACACGCACATGAATCTGGCCGATGTGGTTCTTCTCCCCTCCGAAGCAGAACACCTCGTGTCCAACGGCAACGGCTGCGCAACTGCCAAAAGCTCCCTTTGCTTCTTTCTGGTGTACTGCCCAGCACAGCATGTCTCAGGGCCGCAGCAGAACCAACCGTATGTATGGATGAAATGGTTTTGCTCAGTAAAAAGGACGTTGTTAGCTTTAATATTTCCCCACAAGACCCGCTGAGAGGGATCCAATATGATTGAACCAGATGTCTAGAACAATAGATGAGAATTCTATGACGCTTAATCTATAGCTGAGGCAGTGAAGTGATTCGTCGCTGGAGCTCAAACTCAACTCTGAGGCTGTCGGCCAGTTATATATAAATATCCCGAGGCGGGCGTGTGGCGTGACACGGATTATGACACGACCCTGTGCATATCTCCTAGTATGGCCGTTGGCCCTTGTACAGGCTGTGACGTCATTCGCGGTGATGCACTTTCTATGACGATAGTCTCGTGTGACACGATGGGAGTATCTCCATACATGAAGTCCCATGGAGGGACTCGAAATCACATTATCTCTTGGAGAAAGCCTGAAGGCATGCATAGCATATTTGTGGACCTAGACTGTATCTGCGCTATCCAGGCTTTCTCCACAAAGACTGCACTGGGGATGATAAGAAAGTTACGCAGAATGATTATTGTGGCAAAACATTATTGTGATTAATGATATTAGTGCGATAATCAAAATAGCGCTTAAAACTTAAAAAAAGCTGCTTTTGTAAAACCAATTGAACCCATGGGGGGAGGGGGGGGGGACGGTTGTGAGCTTAGAGGTCGGCTATTTTCGATATCTCCACCAAAAGGCCCTTTTAGAAATGTCAGCCCCTGCCTCTCTTACATTCTCTGCACATCATACTCTGACATCATAGAACTGACATCACAACTGGTCTGGACAAAGAACACCATATATGGGCATAAAGATCTTCCCAACGGGCACTCCGACATGGAGTACCATATATGGGCATAAAGATCTGCCCAACGGGCACTCCGACATGACTACATTCAATCCTGTAGATACTGTGGACACTTGCACCTCCCCCGGGCACAGGACTAGTAGTGTAAACACAGGTCTCTCATGATCCTTCCACCTGTGCAGTGCTGTAAAGTAACTAAGTACAATTTCTCAAGTACTATACTTTTGGCGATGGTCAGACAGCTCATTGTTCCTACATCCCATTAGTCTGAATCTGGTGAATGTTAACCTGGTGAAAAATACTATGGTGAAAAATACTATGCCTACACCTAAACCTAATCTCAGTAAGACTATGCCTAAACCTAACCCAAACCTTAACCTCAGTAAAACTATGCCTAAACCTAACCCTGAGATGTAGGACTTATGGGCAGTCCCCATTTGTAATTTCCAATTTCCAAAAATGTTCCTTCTACTCCACCACATCTCAGAAGCAAATTTATTGTACTTTTACTCCACTACATTTATCTGAAAACTTTAGTTAATAGTCACTGTGTAGACTGAATATTATTACCAAACATAGGCCTACATTAACCACTTCAGCCTTATGAATACATGTTGGCCATTTGAAAATGGCCGACCTACAAGCTCACAATGTCTCGCATGCCAGATGGGAATGAAATGCATTGTTTCCTTTCTTTTTTCTTTTTCAGAAATCTGCAAATGGCATCGAAACCGCTCTGTTCCCATTGAAATGCATTGGCAGTCAGAATCCGCCCTCATAGGTAGAATAAAAGTGCATTTCTACATTGCAGTATTGATACTTTTAATTAAAAGGTATGATGACAGCCAAAGAAGATTAACATTATGATACAGTAGGTCACGTGGTCTTTCTTCAAACGGTCTGAAAAGGGGGCGGGCCGTATAAGTTAGTAGTGAATGTATACTTCGTCCGTTGTGCGGTGCCGCGCACAACATGATGCGTTGTTGTTAGCTTGTAGCCCGGCTAGTGCCGCACCGCACGGCTATTTTCGAGAGCTATTGTGTGTGTACACACACACACACAAGAGCACAAATGCACACACACACAGGCTACACGCACAGAGTGTATGAGCCACGGACCTCAGTCCTCCGCTGTGCTCCGGTGATACAGCAGGACATATGGCTTGCTCCGGTCGGTCTGGTGCTCCAGTCAGGTTTAGGGGAAGAGACAGCAGGGTATGGCCGACAAAACCGTCTCAGGGACGGGGAGAAGCGTGTTGACCCTCGTAACTAATCTCTGACACCTTTTTTGAAGAAGACTTGTACTTTTTTACCGGTAAAACCATTGATTTTATAGCGAATGCTATATAATTTTTACCCCTAGAACTGATAGTTTTAATGTTGGTTTAGAAAGTCGGAAACAAGTACTACTTTCAGTACAGTAACTACAATAAATTAATTTGATTGGGTAATTTAACATGGGGGTACATGACATCATTAAAAAAAATTGCTAATTTGATAGCCATAATTAGCTGTTTTGGCCATGTCACCCGACCTTCAAGTAAAAACATTGGATTACTTCTTCCACCAATGTGCATCTTTGTTGCGACTGACAGGTCGCAGTTACTATCAAAACATCCACCGGCTGTCAGTCCCTCTGTCTGTCAGTCACGTCACGTCACACTTACTCTTGCCCCACTCATATCTCTGCCACCGTTGCCCCTATCCATGCCAAACTTTAAAAACACACTCCTTGCCTGCCAAACCACAACCTCCACCCCTCAATTCTCACATGGCCCTCTTTAGCGCCACCATGAGGCACATTCTTGCAAAGAAAAGAAATGGACACAGCTCCTATAATGTTCGCCCTAAAATCAAGCAAAGCGGTACACAGTATGTCTACAGTCATGTCATCTACATGGATAAGTCCCATATAGCGCCACCATCAGGCCGATTAAAACCTCCACTGGCTGCCAGACCCTCTTTCTGATTTGTGTATACATGCGACCATCTCATGATTAGGGAGATACTGGTCTTACTGGTCTCTCTGTCTGTTTCTGTGTCAAGGCCTTAATCCTCCTCACCTTTTAACCTCTCCACTTTTTCCACTCAACCCCTCCCTTGCCCGCATTCGAACTCTCTCTCTCTCTCTCCCGCATTCGAACTCTCTCTCTCCCGCATTCGAACTCTCTCTCTCTCTCTCCCGCATTCTCTCTCTCTCTCTCTCTCTCTCTCTCTCCCTCTCTCTCTCTCTCTGTGTGTCAGTGGTGTAAAGTAACTAAGTACATTTAATCAAGTACTGTACTTAAAGGTGATACAGCATGCAAAAAAAAAAAAAAAAAAAAAAAAAAAAACGTTTTTCAAAAGGTTTGAGGCTAAATTACCACTCCTGAATAGAGAGCCTCTCTCATTTTGAATGGCTCTCAGAGCATTTTCAGCTGCAGTAACACCTTTGGCCTGAACCAAAATCCCCCCAAAAATCATTTTGATTTTTTTTTTTTAGAAAAAAAAAAGTTTTTGAAAACAAACAAAAAAAGTTTTTGAAAAAAAAAAAAAAAAACCCAGTGGGATACTTTTAACCTTCGCCTTCCCAAAACCAGAGAAAGACACAACGGTCAGAAATGGGACTTTGTGAGGATAGAAGGTGCTAGTGGGACCCCAAAAAAAGGTTTTAAAATAGGAAAAGTGAAATTTCATGGTGTATCACCTTTAAAGGAGTAGTTCACCCCCAAAATGATTCTCGATTGATTACTCACGCCATGGAGACTTGAGTTCAATAATATATATTTTGCTTTTGTCACACGCCTAAGACAATAATTTGATTACAATAAATGTACCCCAATTGATTCCGGATGGAGACCCAAATGTATTTATAGGTCTCCATCCGGAATCAATGCGGGTAAATAGTCTATATTCTATAGTCGAGTTTTTGTCTTAGGAAAAACTCCATGGCGTGAGTAATCAATCGAAAAGAGGCATTTGAGGCATTTACACTTTATACTGGAGTGTTTCCAATTTTCCGTAGTTTTGCTTCTTCTCCGCTACAACTCAGAGGCGAATATTGTTCCCAGAACCTTGTCTGCAGTTTCCAGTTTAGGCATTTAGCAGACGCTTTTAATCCAAATCGATTAAAGCACAAGATAATATGTCAGTACATTAACAACTAGAAGCAGTGCTCTTCTGAGCACAGGTCTCCACCAGGTGTGGTATGTTGGTTGTGGGTGTGCATTGGGTGGTATTGAATTAGGTGGTTATAAATGAGCGGGGCCAAACGCAATCCAAGGTGAGTGGACAAGTTAGCTTCAGAGACAGTGAAGTGTCAAAACATGTGTTTGTCAAAAAACAGCCTCATGGTGGCGCTATAAAAGGCTGATGTGAAAAATGCAGGGAAAGGGTTTTTCATTTTGCGTTTGTGATTTGAGGCATTTTGTTCAAAACGGCTCAATCCTACAAACTTTGGAAGCCAATCTTAGCCAATCAGGATGGAATATGCAAAATCGGACAGATCCATGTCGATCACATGACTGTCGACCGATTTGTAGGATTTTTGGACAAAATCTGTAAGAGTAGTGTACAGAAATGTGTTTTGCAAACATCGGCCTCATGGTGGCGCTAGAACAGGCCCATTTCAAAAATGTGGGTCAGAGGTTCTGAATTGGCATCCAGGGAGTGTGTGTGCTCATTTTGGCAGCGACCGGTCCAACGGCGACTGAGATTAGGTGGTAACAAACTGCGAGGACGCACGCACGGACGAACGGATGGACACAGGGACGCACGGACGGACGCACAGACGGACGGAGACGAAAACATACTCTCCCCCATGCCTTCGGCTGGTGGAGACATCAATATAAAAATATAACAAATGCATAGGAATTTGTCAATCTATATCAATCTAGAAAAACAATGATATAGGTAGCACCTAATTAGTAAAACACTTCTAAAACCTAAAATTAATGCTATCTAGCTTCATGTATGGTCATTGAGGGAAGGGGAGTGTTACAGTAGGGTTTAGGTGGAGTCTGAGGTGAGTCTTCAGTCCACAGCGGAACCTAGGGAGTGAGTCTGTAGTGCGACAGGGAGTTTTTTTCCACAGTTTGGCGGCCAGGGGGGCAAACTGTTTAAGACAAGTGGATTTTTGTCCTGCATGGGGTTTTTAGCGAGGAATCTGTCAGCATCCCTGTGTTGGCTGATCTAAGTGAACGGGTGGGGGTGTAGGGGTTGATCAGGTTTTGGAGGTATGGAGGAGCCATACCTTTGGCTGCTTTGAAGGTCAGCATCAGTGTTTTGTATTCAGTGCGGGCCGCAACCGGAAGCAAGTGGAGGGAGCGTAGAAGGGGGGAGACATGTGAGAACTTTGGCTGGTTGAAGACCAGTCTTGCCGCGGCATTTTGGATCAGTTGGGAGAGGTTTAAGTGCACGTCTGAAACTGGGTCATGCGCTATGGAAACAAACCCAGAACCAAAAACAATTGGTTCGGGTTCTGGAAAGTTCTGGTTCGACCTCGTAGTGGACAAGGGGCTTATCTCTCCATCGCCCTGCTAAGTCTCTGTGCCTGCTACGGTACAGTAGATGCTAAGAATGGGGTCAAAGTTAACATGGTCACGCTCTGCCCCCCTCCTTCCCTCCCTCCCTCCCACCGACTGAGCTGTTAGATGGACATGTCACGCTGCTTTAGTGCAGTGTTTCACAAACCCTTTTATAGGGGGGTGAGAGAGAAAGAAAGAGAGAGAGAGACAGATAGAGGGTGCGTCCACACCAGGGGTGTCAATATTTTTTTTTCCATGGGGCCACATGAACAACAGAAAATATTGTGGAGGGCCGGGCCAAAAGACAGTGCTCCCCGCAAGATGTGCTCCCCATAAACTAAACACACGGCTTTAC
The DNA here is from genome assembly GCF_963921795.1 of Nannobrachium achirus. Classification (NCBI taxonomy): domain Eukaryota; kingdom Metazoa; phylum Chordata; class Actinopteri; order Myctophiformes; family Myctophidae; genus Nannobrachium; species Nannobrachium achirus. The sequence continues at coordinate 7,692,426 of NC_137830.1, forward strand.
CTCCGACTTCAGTAAATAAATACTTTAGCCCAATTTTTGTTGAAAATCCCGGCATTCGGCATCGACTTTTCTTTTTGCAGCCACTTTAGCCATTTTTGATGGGTAAGGTAAGGCAAGTCGTCTTGCCTTGTGACCAGTCTGACAACATCCAATGATCACGCACACGTGCTGATGTATGCATTGCGTCCATATGTACGTGAATAATAAAAAAATAAAAAAAATAAAAGAAACGCAGCTTTAGTCCATGCATGAGGTAAAATTAGAAAATGCAGCATAACCCCCATCCACTCCCATGTTAAGGAAATAACCCGGAAGTGGCGTTTGGACGACGACCGAAGCATCACTTTGCCAAACACAAGGGTTGAATACAGGTTCATGGTTCAGCTGACCAATAGGACAGACCTAAACACAGTGATAGGCACTGACCAATGGGACAGTCCTAAACACAGTGACGGGCACTGACCAATGGGACAGACCTAAACACAGTGACGGGCACTGACCAATGGGACAGACCTAAACACAGTGACGGGCACTGACCAATGGGACAGACCTAAACGCCAAAGGAAGGGCACTTTGTTGATACTCCCATTAGCCGCTCTCAAGTGTCAAAGTTCAAATGTATGGCAGTAATGGTGCTATAAACCTTTTTTGTACAGCACCTTTCATGACCTGAAATATGCAGCTCAAGCGCTTTACAGAGCAGAAATGAAGCACAAGTGCACAAAAAGTACACATGGAGCAAAAAAGAAAAGTAAAAACATAAAACGCAAAAAGAAAATCCATTCTAGCTTGTGCTGTGTGGATGCACCCAGACAGACAGAGAGAGACATACAGAGACACCACAGGGTCTCTCCAGATCTTTGAGAGAGTTCCTGGTCTCCATGACAGCCAGTTAAATAATACTGTAGTACCGCCTGAGATTGAGGAGTTCTTTTGTATCTCTCTCTCTCTCTCTCTCCCTCTCTCTCTCTCTCCCTCTCTCTCTCTCTCTCTCTCTCTCTCTCTCTCTCTCTCTCTCTCTCCTGCACTGTAAGTGTAACTGTTCTCGATGGAGTGCGAGACCAGAAAGTCCAGAAAGCATAAAAAGCAGGAATTAAAAATTTCCAAAAAGGTAGCACGTAGCAAGTACTCCCATTTCCACTTTTTTATATTGGCACACACCAACAAAGAAAGCGTTTCTTTGTTGAAGAAATGCCTGCCGGAGAGCAATGATATTGTTTAGTTTGTTGTGAAATATTTTGAGAAGCAACTGGTTTATACATTCACCCTGTGCAGAATATGACTTCGGTTGGTTCTAGCGGAAGTGGCGGAAATGCCGTGTTTAACGGAAGTTACGTCATGAGGTGCGGGTCCGTTTACGTTCCCCAGCAAAACAAACACAAATAGATTGTAGCTCTTAACTCGCTCTTAATAGGTGTAGCATTGTCTGAATCAATGTTTGTGTTTGTATATTGTTTATTGCGAGTGCAACCGACGGAGTGGGAGAAGTAGAACAGATTTCTTTCAGCGGGGAATACGTTTGCATGTGACGGTAGGCAGGTTCATGTTAACATATAAACTTACTGAGGTTCATGAACCCATTTAGGCCTAGAATTATTTAATGCTTTAACTATTGAAAAATAGCAGATCTACAAGCTCACAGCCTGCAAGCTTGTAGATCTGCTACTTTTGGTGAAGATTCTTTTGCAAGTCTTTAAATATATCTATTTAAAAGCGAACATTTGTAACTCAAATATTTGCTTCTGGGGGGGGTCCCTGGAACAACATATTTTGAGATGGGGGGTCTGTAGCCAAATGCATGTAATTTTGGGGGTCCTTGACATGAAAAAAGTTTGAGAACAGCTGATTTAGAGGAAGGATTTGGAAGCCAGGTCAAAGATCGGGTCAAATATATTCAGACTCGCACACATTTTCACGATTTTTCAAAAATAGCAGATCTACAAGCTCGCAGCGCGGCACTCGGTGCCGCACTGTGAGCTTGTATATCTGCTATTTTTCAATAGTTAAGGCATTAAATAATGGTTAAAGTGGTTCAAATTAACACATAAACTCACTGAGGTTCAGGTTGCTCCTGATCCTGTCCACGGCTCCGTGGTAGAGCATCTCGAAGCTGTCGCAGCTGCCGTAGCTGCTGCCGCGGCGCTCCTCCGCCATGTCCGCCCGGAGGAGGCGTGTCCGTCTCCGCGGCGCGGCGGCTCCAACGAGGCCACCAGAGGGGGCGCCACCGCTCGCACGGAGGCGGGGTGGCAGCGTGGCCGATCTGCCGGCCGCTTGGAACCGAGCCACGGCTGCAAACTGCTGAAAACTCTCTGCTGCGTTCCCCGCGAAAAACCTACGTTGTTACTCGTGGCCTATACTCGGCGGGTACCTACATTGAAAGTCAAAATCTCGATATTCCGAGGTCCCGTTGTTTTGAGGTCCCAGTAGTCCGGTTAGGGTTAGGGTTTAGGCTCAGCATTCACCAGGTTAGCATTCACCAGCGTCAGCAGGTTAGCATTCACTGGCGTCGGCATGTTAGCCCACATTGAAATTCTAACATCACTGCTATGAGTCATTTTGTAGCATTGGACTTACTGAAGTTTTAGACATATTTTAGTGTGTTCAAGACAGAATATTAAATATTATTTAAATATTAAATATACATATATTATATTTTGTTTACATTTATTATTAATAATTTTGTGCTGCACCAATAAGCTATAAAGATATTGATGTAATTTACTCGTTTTAAACCAATGCTGCAATAATTTTGACTTCTGCCGGCCACTTGTAACGGCACCGCGGCTGCGAGCTCTAATCCTGGTCCTCCCGAAGAAACGACGTTGTTACTCGCCGTCCTACTCGGCGGGTAAAAGACCCTCCTAACCAAGGCATCCAACAGCCCTCATGACCGCCAGGTTTATCTGGACGTCTCGGCCCCGGATTAGGGTTGGAATCCTTTAAGAATTGTATTCCTTATTCGTTCCTTAACGATTTCCTCTTCCGATATACGGTTCTGACTCCTTAATAGTTCCGTTTAACGATTCCAGGTGGTTCCTAAATTGACCATCTACAGGTCTGTAACTCAAAGAGTGTACAAATGGAACCAAATGAACCCGTACAGATCTGTAACTCTGAGAGTGAAAAAAATGGAACCAAATTAACCTGTACAGAGTCAGTAACTCTGAGAGTGTACAAATGGAACCAAATGGACCCTTACAGATCTGTAACTCTGAGAGTGTACAAATGGAACCAAATGGACCCTTACAGGTCTGTAACTCCTCCTGGTCCTTGAAATTCAAAAAGTTTGAGAACCACTGGTTTCGTATTGCAGACAAGAAATCCACATAGTGTCCAACACTGACAGTGTAAACAAAAAAAAAACTTTCCCAATTGGTTCCTCATTCAATGTCTTCCGGTTCCAAATCCCAACCCCCCCCCCTAGTCCGTCCATATCACGAGGTCTCCTCCGGTCCGATTTCAAAGCAGACACAAAACATGAAGGGAACAGGTTCAATTCGATGGGACACCAACCAACCGGGACCACTGACTGACTGACCGCACCGTTGAAACTGATCAACCAAACGCCATACAGAGTGACCGCAGGGTGGACTCTTAGTGATCTGATCTGGGACCGGGGGGGCCGGGTGGGGGAGTGGGGGGGTCCGGCAGGGGGTAAAGGTGCAGAAGAGAGAAGGGGAGGGGAGGGCAGTGCAGGCAGGGGGTCTTGTTCTGCTGTCGGGTGACCATGCTGTAGCCAGGGGTGTCACACGGGGGGGAAAAGTGGGACTGAGTTACTAGGGCCCAAGGTGGAGAGGCCTTAATTATTTTATACTTTAGCTATTGAAAAATATCAGATATACAAGCTCAGCGAGCTCAGCTGCTATTTTTCTAAAGTCATGAAAATGTGAGGAAATCTTTGAATATGTGTATTTTTTAAGCGAACATTTGTAGGTCAAATTTTGCTTCTGGGGGGGGGGGGGGGGGGGGTCCCTGGAACCAAATATTTTGAGATGGGAAACATCTCAAACTATACAAGCTCGCTGTGAGCTTATATCTGCTATTTTTCAATAGTTAAAGCACAAAATAATGCGTTCCCAGTCTAAATGGGTTAAACCCCCTCCCCCTATGAAGAACATTCATGGGGGGCCCACAGTGAATCCTTGTACCCAGGGCCCAGAATTTGGTGTGACACCCCTGATTGTAGCTGAGAGCTAAGAGGGCCTGGAATTTATTTCACTGCACAAGTTCACAGGATTGTAATCTCCACAGTCCACACACACACACGCGCACGCACGCACGCACGCACGCACGCACGCACGCACGCACACACACACACACACACACACACACACACACACACACACACACACACACACACACACACACACACACACACACACACACACACACACACACACACACACACACACACACACACACACACACACACAGTTTAGTGAATGTGGACAAAACAAAATAACTGGTCTTTCAAACCAGTGGTTCTCAACCTGTGGGTCAGGACCCCCAGGGGGGTCCTCAAATGATTTTGGGAGGGATCAACTTGATGTGCAACATTGTTTTCTCACTCAACAGTAAACAAACCAACATCAAGTTTAGGTGTATAGAGGGTATCTGCACATTTCTGAAGTGACAATTTAAGGACTTTTTAATACCTCTGAAATGACAAATTAAACATTGGCCAAATAATAGAGGCAGAAATTGTGAAAATAGCCGATCTACATGCTCACAACACCTCGCAGCACAAGGCGTTGTGAGCATGTAGATCTGCTATTTTCACAATAGAACCATGTTATACAAAATGTTAGTTAAAATATGATTATCTGGGGGGTCGCGGCCTGAAAAGGTTGAGAACCACTGTTTCAAACAACCCACACTGGACTCAACCCACAACTCATTCATGGTAAAACAGAACATACAGGTTGACAGTTTCACATATCTTGGACTCACTTTGGACAATAAACTTGGGTTTGATCAACACATTACATCTATGATCTATCCATAAACGTGTTCAGCAAAGACTTCATGTAATCCGTAAGTTAAGATCACTATCTGTTTGTGCCTCATCTTCTGTTATCACTGTACAAAAGCATTATTCAGACCTGTTCTGTTGTACTGCTCTGCATGTTTCTTCACTATACTCTCCATGCCTAACAGAAACAAACGTTACAGTATCACCCGTATTGCTTCCAAGATCATCGGTCTTCCCACTATCGCTGATATGAACAATAAGGCCATCATCACGCACTTAGCACGCTCAATAATAAATGACTCTGATCATCCTCTGTACCGCTACTTCCACCTCATGCCATCAGGGTGAAGATACAGAACCCTGAAGTGGAAAAAGGTTGGTTTTAGGAGTTTTGTGCCCTCAGCCATCGCTGCACTGAACAAACTGCCTCAGAGAACGTAGCACATAATCATCTCGGTTTTCGATAAAACTGTTACTTTTCAGGGTTCATGTTCAAAAAGCAGCTAAAATGCACAGATCTACAAACTCCCAACGCAGCGCAAGTTGCACATCTGTGCGACGCTGTAGTATGATCAAGTAGGGACCGTTAATTTGAGGAGAAAAAAATACAGGAGATAAGCGGTTTACCTATTAGTATTGGTATAAAACATTACTTCAAAAAGTACTCGTTATGCTGAATGTCCCATTTCAAGTTTTCAAATGTATAGAAATCCTTTGAAAACAGCAGATCTAAGGGCTCACAATGCATCGCATCGTGACACATTGTGAGCTCGTAGATTGGATATTTTCAAATGGTCAAAATGTAAATGTATATAGGGTTGAAGTGGTCAATGTATGTTTTGTAATAATAATCAAAATCTACAACGTAAGTAGTAACGTTTTCATATAATTGCAGTGGAGTAAAAGTACAATATTTGCCTCAGATGTAGTGGAGTAGAAGTAAATGTACCGAAAATCGGAAATGCTCCAGTATTCAACATTGTACTTGAGTACACATACTTAGTTTACACCACTGGTAAGCACAAGCACATGCGTGCTTGTACGATGTGAACAATCCCTGTTGTACATACCGTACTGTACTGTAACACAGAGGCACCGCTTGAAAAGCTCAAAAGGAAAAGTACTGGGCAAGCCTTCAAATCCATCCTAACCCTGCTGACAATGGAGCCTTTCACCCCAGAGAGAGAGAGAGAGAGAGAGAGAGAGAGAGAGAGAGAGAGAGAGAGAGAGAATTTGCTGTTTCATGCTAGGATCTCATTATCCGCGGCACTCCTGTGAGCCAACATGACTGTGTCGCAGGCACGTGCACACATAGACATCAAAGAGGGCTTGAGCCCCTGCCCTTTTACCCATCAGTAAAAAGTGAATGCAGTTTTACTATGGAATGCAAATGCCCTCTTCCCATGTGCCACACCTGAAGGCAGCGTTCAAGAGAATTGCCTTGTCCAAACTCTCCTGAACGCGAGCGTGTCGCTATTTCTACAAGTCTTTTCGACAACCAAACCCAACCCTAACCTCCGTGGGGTGAAGAGCGATACCTGCCGACACTCCGTTGTCGAAATGATATGCGTTCGAAAAAGCTAGATTTCCCCCTCCTGAACTTGTGTGTTGAAAGAATTGCCCTCACTGTCCAGAAATCCACACCACATTTCCAGTATTGCCTTTTTTATGCTTAGTTTAGTGTGTTATGAAGTGCCGAAAATACACGTCGCAAACCAGGCCCCCAGAACCAAGGGGGAGGGCTGAAGTGCCATGGACATGGTGGCCGTTTGAGGTACTGCAGTTGGGGCTTCTAACCACACGAACGCGCTCTAGGCTTCTTTGTATTGATTGCGCGTTCATAGCGGAAGTGCTCGTTCATGAATTGGAGCCCCAGCGTGTCCATGAACACAAACTACGACACAAAATGCGTCACAGAAGCACCACTGCGTCATGAGGCATTTCCAAACGCGGAAGTACGCTTCATGCGCTGGGTGAGCAACTCAATGCAAGCGGACGGGTGGGGATATCTGGTGTCCTCTCTATTCTTATTATAACTCTATGGTCGCAACGTGTTGTGAGCTTGGAGGTCTGCTATTTTCAATATTTTCACCAAAGGGCCCTTTTAGAAATGTCAGCCCCTGCCTCTCTAACATTCTCCTCACGTCCCTGAGCCCAGGGGGAGGCTTGAACCTTGGGGCATGAAGGCCATTAAGGACGTCATTGCCACTACTAAATGCCTTCTGGTAGTTAGGGATGGGACAATATGAACATTTCATATCACAATGACTGTGACATTATCCTGGGGGGGAACATTTGTCAAAAAATTGCAGATCTACAAGCTCAAAAAGCGTTGGGACGCGTTGTGAGCTTGTAGATCGGCCATTTCTTTTAGCAAAGACATTTGATAGAGAGAAAAAAGACTATCAAGCACGTATAAGAAGTACATTTTACCAATAGAGGGTTTAAACGCTTGTGGATATGCAACTCGGCAAATAAAAGGTGAATTGATCCCAGTGCATGACGGAGGACGATATCACGATAAATTAAATCTCCGCGATACGATTACCACGAGTGTTTTTCATCACGATAAACGATAATATCGCTTATCGTCCCAACCCTACTAGCAGTAGGCTAGTTCTCAAACTTCTTTGTGCCAAGGAGAACCGCCAAGACATGGGTCAGCAACCTTTCATGTTTTCATTTTCTAGATGTCAGTGTGCCATGATGTCAACATACATTGTAATGACACCCCATCAAAATTCTGACATATTTTGATTGTCAGGACATCGTTACCGGTATGACGCCTAAGGGCGAAAACCATCCGTCTTGGCCATATGGATTCTGTTAGTGTGGTTCTCCTAACATCTGGGATACAATCCCTTTTATGCCCATATACGGAGATCCCTAACAGAATCCCTTTTATGCCCAAATAGATCCCTGCTCTGTGTATCTGACATCACTGTGATGTCACCTGTTTATGCCCATATATGGAGATCGCTGCTCTGAGTATCTGACATCACTGTGATGTCGCCTGTGATGTCACAGTGATGTGTCAGGGGAAACACAGTGTCAGGTGTTAAGCGTCCGTCCGTCCGTCCGTCCGTCCGTCCGTCCGGACGAATACGGTCAAGCTGTGACTGTTCTGATAGTAAACTGTGACGTGCGGTCACAATTAGACTCTCCCAGACTCCCTCCCCAATCAGAGTTCAGAATTGTAATGAATGTAGAAGTATGTGCAGGTGTAATTTGCTGCAAATTGGTTGACTTAATGTAATTGACCACGTTTAAAACAATATTTGATTTTAAAATATAAATCCTCTCTCTCTCACACTTCTGCCAGTGTGCCATCACCCTGTGCCAATGTTGGCACCCATGCCTAAGGTTGCCTAGCCCTGCCCCCTTGTGAAACATTTTCGTGCCAGAAGAGAAGATTTGTGTTTGAAATAATGCTGGCAGCGGCATTAAGTGACACGTGGCCCTGTGACACATTTCTGCTGGGGCTGTGGTGGTTAGGGCTGTCACGATGACATTTTACATGACGATTAATTGTCACTCGAATAATTGTGATTAACGATTTAATTGTGTTTTGGTCGTTGTCAATTACATTTCTGTTTGGCTTTTTAGGCTTTGAAGTTGCACACAGCAGATATGACACATAACCTAAATACACCAAGACATAACTGACATATTTGACAACTTTCTACTTATATAAGAACATTGATATTGGAAATAGCTGATCTGCCAGCTCACAACACGCCGCAACGCGCTGTGAGCTTGTAGATCTGCCATTTCCACTATTTTTTAATTGTTTGAAAATATAACCCTCATATATAAAGGTCTATGAGGGTCCTTTTGGTTACCAACTCTACATATTTTATTTGGGGACCACTGGTCTAAAGCAGTGGTTCTCAACTTGTTGGTCGGGACCCCCAGTGGGGTACCCAAATTATTTTGGGGGGTCCCCAGATGATTAGCTTAATGTGCAACATTGTTTTCTCACTAAACAGTAAACAAACCGACACACAGTTTAGGTGTATAGAGGGTATCTGCACATTTCTAAAGTCAATTTAAGGACTTTTAAATACCTCTAAAATTATAAATTAAACATGGGCCAAATTGCCAAATATTAGAGGCAGAAACTGTGAAAATAGCCGATCTACAAGCTCACAACGCCTCGTGACGCGAGGTGTTGTGAGCATGTACATCTGCTATTTTCACAATAGAGCCATCTTATACAAAATGTAATGCCTCAACTCACAGGGTGGGGGGGGGGGGGTCCCCAGTTCAAATATGATTATTTGGGGGGATCGCATCCTGAAAAGGCTGAGAACCACGGGTCTAAAAGACGTCGTAGGACAACGTGCGTTGAAATGTGGGTCAGCAGACAGACAGACAGACAGACAGACAGACAGACAGACAGACAGACATAAACCCAGAGATCACCCTCAGATAAAGAGTGTATCCTGCCCATATGACCTTGCAAAGTCACTCTGCAAAAGGGTTTCGGTTTTCAACGTGGCTTTCATCCCATATTGTGGACATGTCATGAGGGGGGAGGAAGTTTTAAATATGTTTGTATATCTTTCAGGTCTTGAAGGAGTAGTTCACCCCCAAAATGCCTTTTTTCCACCCCTATGGGGCTGTTAAGTATGACATCATTTTGTAGGCAGAGGAGAATTTCTGCCCCCAGTTTCCGTGAATCTTTTCACTATTTTTACTATTTACAAATTTTTCTTCTCTTTGTTGTTGAAAGGAAAGTGTTAGAATTATACTTTAGTCGTTATTTTTGTCTCGGATCTGTTGAAATAGCGAGGGACAGAAAATGCTCTGGGGGCAGAGTTCTCCTCTGCCTACAAAATGATGTCACAGCTTAAAAGCCCCATTGATTACTCACACCTCGGAGACATGAGTTCAACAATACGTTTTGGGTGCTCTAGATATTCCGGATCAATGGGACCCAAATGCATTTGAGTCCCCAACCGGAATCAATGCGACAAAAACTATTATTGAGCTCAAGTCTCCATAGTGTGAGTAATCAATAGAAAAAAAGTCATGTTGGGGGTGAACTACTCCTTTAATGGGTTAACTTTAGACTGTATTACCACACGTGCAGTATACATGTCTTACTAATAAAGTATTCAATCAAAAAGAATCAATGAAGTGCAGAACCACTGGTGTGTGTTGATCAAGCAGACAGTGGTACATGTGCAGGGGGAAACAAACAGCTGTCATAAATTTCAGGCCTAATGAGATATATTATATTAAAGCTATACTGTGTAAGTTGCTCAACTAGTGGTCAGTAGCGTTATAGCAAACCGCGGTCGCGTCTGCTTTTTTCGGCCGTTTTTCGCCGCGGACCGGGCCTTCGGACCACCGCGTCCGCCTCGCCTCGCCGAGACCTATCCATAGAGGTCTTTCGTGTCCCTCTACGAGCCTCGGTTGGGGAGATACATGCTAGACTCCTAGCCCATTGTAAACACTGCAGTGTATTTCCTGAAGAGCTCGGCAGTGTATGATCTGGGCTTTGATTGGCCGGTAGGGAGACACGTGTACAGAATGATGCATACGACGTAATTTTGCCGGGAAAAACAGCCCCGGTCACGGCCACCAGGGCTCAGCAGAACACATATAAAGAAAAGGCTTTGGGAGCTGAAATGAACAGAGTGGGTGTTCTAAAACTTTAGAGATTTAATAATTAGGACAATTTTAAGATTTGTTTTATTAAAAAAGTTACATAGTATAGCTTTAAATATTGAGTTATAGCTTATCAACAATCAAACAGCAGCTCTGCTCTCATGAACACCGAGGGACGGATGCTGCATGTTTGCCTAATAGACCCCATGGACAGTGATTTGGCATCAATAGGCCTATAAGTAGGAAAGTGCGGAGTTGTCCTTTAACTTAAAAAAATAGAATTGACATATTGTCATAAATTGATCTGTGTTGAATCCAGATATTATTGTTATCATTGTATTATTATGAAGATTGTTATTGTTTTTATGTTATTATAAATGATTGTCAGGCCTAGTGACGCAACTGATACGGACTCCGGAGATCTCTATCTTTATCTATGTCTTTCTCTCTATTGATAGATTTCTCTCTCTCTCTCTCTCTCTCTCTCTCTCTCTCTCTCTCTCTCTCTCTCTCTTCTGCCCACAAAAGGAGGGGCTGCTAAAAAGCGACTAGAGTCCCCCAAAAGAGGAGGAGCGCTGGAATTCACATCCTCCGTAACGCCGACGGGCGCGTTCAATTGAAACGAACGTGCTGTGAGCCTAGCCCCGCCTCCGCATTCTGTCTAATTTATCGAGCGCTCCACGATCACGTGACTTTCAGGGCAGTTTCGCGAGCTCATATTGGATCTGTGTTTCACAACACAGATCAAAAAAAAAGTTTGTTTTGAGTAGCAGGTCGACATGTAAATCTGTCCTCAAAGGCAAAAAAGGCGCACACACACACACACACACACACACACACACACACACACACACACACACACACACACACACACACACACACACACACACACACACACACACACACACACACACACACACACACACACACACACACACACACACACACACACACACACACACACACAGTCATGGAGCCAGCCAGGTATGCAGTGCACTGCCGCTCAATGATGTGATTTCACTGCCACACAAATGTCCTTGAAGATGAATCTTCCATGAAAAGGAGATGCCTTTCAGTCCCCTCCGGAGAAGCAGCTATTTTAGGTTTTATCCCTGATCACGAGGGGAGATACAACCTTATCGTCGTTGTCGGGTGAAAACCTTGTATGTCCAAAACCGTTCGTTTTGCATTTTTCATTTAAAAGATGATTTAACACTAGTGAAAACAGCCGATCTACAAGCACTGTGCTTGTAGATCTGCTGTTTTCACTACTTGTGTGCGACAGCCTTGTACGATGAAGCAGGGCTTTACTTTGCAAAAGAAAACAAATTTGAAACTCGGAGATACGAGGTTTCTTCCCGACAGCGACGATATCCGTCTCTGTCGGTCGGGTGGAAACCTCGTATGTCCAAAACTGTTGCTTTCTACCACTTGTTGTGGTCACATGTTCAGATACTGGATTCTGATTGGCTTAAAACAGTGGTGAATCAGTCAAGAACCTTGAGTTGGCTCATGGACCCCGCCCACTGTTGTGTTGACCTAATTGACCTTGCAAGTTACAACTGTGTTTTCTTTCATTTATATGGTAGAAGTGGTAGAAAAGCAATTTACCATTCGAGGGTTGCACAGTGGTAAATCAGCCAACAACCCACTCCCTCTCATGGTAAATGGCTTACTTTCAGGATTCAAATTAGAGATGGGATTTATGGTTCTTTGAAGTCAACGTCTGAATGGCAGCATGTCGGAATGGAGAGCAGATCCCGGGGCATTCATTTACGAAAGAGTTCAGAATGTGGGAGATAAGAGTTTCTTCTGCCGAGCGAAACGATCTGCGCCTCCTGAGTGAAGAAGCATGAGTCATCAGCGTACAAAGACGGATAACTTTGGCCTCCCTCTGATGGAAACAGGCATGTGCACACATAGACATCAAAGGGGGCTTGATCCCCTGCCCTTGTATCCTTTTGTAAAAAAAGTGCCCTCTCCAGACCACGTATGCAAGAAATGCAAATGTCCTCTTTCCATGCCATACCTGAAGGTAGCATTCAAGAGAATTGCCTTGTCCAAACTCTCCTGAACTTGAACGCAGCATCTTATGTTGAAAGAATTGCCCTCTCTGTGTAGACACCAAGCATCGAAAATAGCCGACCTCCAAGCTCACGACGTGTGAGCTTGGAGGTCCGCTATTTTCGATATTTCCACCAAAAGGACCCCTTTAGAAATGTCAGCCCCTGCCTCTCAAACATTCTCTGCACGTCCCTGGATGGAAACATCACATCAGTGCCAGTGAGAGAGAGAGAGAGAGAGAGAGAGAGAGAGACAGACATGATAGATCACTCCCCCCATGCAGAGTGAATCGACTGGAAATAGCATCACAGATGAATTTGCAAACACATGCTTGAGTCAACAGGAGTGTGAGCGCACGCACGCACGCACGCACGCACGCGCGCGCGCACACACACACACACACACACACACACACACACACACACACACACACACACACACACACACACACACACACACACACACACACACACACACACACACACACACACACACACACACACACACACACACACACACACACACACACACACACACACACACACACAAAACTACAGCCTTCCATACTCCATCCTAGCCTGGAATCGCTTCCAATGGATGATTCCCGGAGACCGCGCCCCCACCTCTCCGCCTTGAACCTCCGTCTAGAATCACAGCCGCCTCTATTGGGATCATTCACTTGAATGTATTTTTTTTTTTTTTTACACATTAAATATTAATTCCGTTTTGGACCCAGAGCTTTGAAATCTCTTCCAATCCGTCAACAAGGCCTGGATGTGCATTGGAAAAATATGTAGACCTTTAAACTTTTAAAACAATACGATAGATAGAGGAATAGATAAGGACGCAGCAGCGGAATAAGGAAATCGCCTGGCTGCTGGACCTACAGAGCCGTTTACTGATTTGTTTAGGGGCTATGCTCTCCATTACACAAATAACCAACAATAATAAACTGCTTCAAATGTAGGCTACATGTTTCTTATCATGCGGATTGCTTATAAATCTATAACATTTGATATCTCTGGCGTGAAATGGTCGCGATTCCTGAAAGTTTTAGCTGCCGAGCCGCAGAGGGAGAGCCAAGGGTGTCGCACCAAATTCTGGGCCCTGGGTACAAGGATTCGCTGCGGGCTACATATTGTCTACATATTTTTCTAATGCATATCGAGGCCTTGTTGACGGATTGGAAGAGATTTCGAAGCTGTGGGTACAAAACGGAATTAATATTTAATGTGTAAAGATCTGCGGTATTTACATTCAAGTGAATGGGCCCATTAGAGGCGGCTGTGATTCTGGACGGAGGTCTAGGCGGAGACAGCGTTTGGAGGGGCGGAGTTGCGATTCGTCCATTTTCAGGCTTTTGATCCGGTCGAGAGCGGAAACAGCCTACGTCATTTTGTAGTCCTAGAGCAGGGGTGGGCAACTTTGATGATGGAGAGGGCCACTATATTTCCACCTTCACTCCAGAGGGCCACATTGCATATTGCTATGTCCTACATTCTAGTATCTCATACAAAATAAGCAAACCATAGTAGATCTACAAGCTCAAAACGCATCGCAGTTTTTGCTTGTTTTGAATTGGAATCCTGAATGTTTTGTTATTTTTGAATTAGAATCCTGAAATGTTACATTTTGATTTAATTTCAAAAACATTTAATTATATACTCATGTTAACTTTATGAACTTGAATACAAATACATTGAACATAAAAAAACAAAAACAAAAAAAAAGCATTTTAATACTAGTGTAATAGTCATTAAGCTTCTAATATAGACTGAAGGAATTAAAGCAGTTCATGTTTGGAATTGTAACAGCTGAAATCAATAATTGCGACCGTCAGGTCGCAGTTTAGTATGAAAACCTCCACCGGCCGTCCGTCCGTCCGTCCGTCCGTCCCTGAGTCCGTCCCTGAGTCACACGTGTGACGTGACACGTGTGACGTCAGAGTCCACAGCTGATATCACTCTGACCTCACAGAGTCCACAGCTGATGATGTGGCGTGATATCATACAATGTCATACAATACACAAACAAGCCCTATATAAAGGGGCAATTCTCACCAGGGAAGAGAGCATTCCTCGACTCAGACCTTATCGCCAGGATCAACTAAGCTTATAGCTTATCATCACATCCAAGATGTGATAAGATACTCAGCTAGTGGGGAATGCTCTCTTCCCTGCTGAGAATTGCCCCTTTATATAGGGCTTGTTTGTGTATTGTATGACATCACGCCACATCATCAGCTGTGGACTCTGTGATGTCATCGTATCTCCATATATGGCCATCTCCGTATATGGAGATATAAGTCGTCCATGCCCAAGTATGGGCTGGTGAGGTCAGACTTTGTGTGATGCGTAGGTTATCTCCATATATGGAGATTCAACATTCCAGGTGTAACTATGGCTGCCCGTATGACGTGAGAGGTGGAGGCTGTGATTGCGACCGTCAGGGAGCAGTTTACTATGAAAACCTCCACCGGCCGTCCGTCCGTCCGTCGGTCGGTCGGTCGGTCGGTCACACGTCACACGTCACACCTTTGCCCTGCTCATATCTCCGCATCAGTATATAGGGCTTGTTTGTTTATTGTATGACATCACGCCACATCATCAGCTGTGGACTCTGTGATGTCATCGTATCGCATCAGTATATAGGGCTTGTTTGTTTATTGTATGACATCACGCCACATCATCAGCTGTGGACTCTGTGATGTCATCGTATCTCCATATATGGCCATCTCCGTATATGGAGATATAAGTCGTCCATGCCCAAGTATGGGCTGGTGAGGTCAGACTTTGTGTGATGCGTAGGTTATCTCCATATATGGAGATTCAACATTCCAGGCAATGCTCTCTTCCCTGGTGAGAATTGCCCCTTTATATAGGGCTTGTTTGTGTATTGTATGACATCACGCCACATCATCAGCTGTGGACTCTGTGATGTCATCGTATCTCCATATATGGCCATCTCCGTATATGGAGATATAAGTCGTCCATGCCCAAGTATGGGCTGGTGAGGTCAGACTTTGTGTGATGCGTAGGTTATCTCCATATATGGAGATTCAACATTCCAGGTGTAACTATGGCTACCCGTATGACGTGAGAGGTGGAGGTTGTGATATTTGTGGAGATAAGCGACCAACGGTCGCTTATCTCCCGATTAGGGAGTCTTACTGGTATAAGACTGGCATTATCTACCGACAGATTAGTAACAAGATGTCAAAATCGTTGAAGGTTGAATCTCCAGATATGGAGATAACCAACACATCCCTCCATATATGGAGATAACCGATGCAGTGGTGTCCGGTAAGAACTTAACCGAGATGCCTTGAATCGTCACACTCCATATATAGAGTTATCCACATTTCGTGTAGCCGCCCTGTACAGGAAGTGATGTCACAACTCGCTGACATCACCGTCAGGTCCACAGCGTGACCGTCAGGTCACGCTGTGACCTGACGGTCGCTTATCTCCCGATTCGGGAGTCTTACTGGTATATTCAGTATTCCGGTATCAACCTGTGGGCCGCATTAAGTGAAGGTGGGGGCCCCATGTGGCCCCCGGGCCGCCAGTTGCCCATGTATGCTAGAATTTGTCCGGAACTACCAAACTAGAAACAGTTTTAACCTAAAACAATTCCCCGCGCTGAATTACATCATTTTAGGACGTTTGGTACAGTATATCCATCTTCTAGTCCAACCCTGTAGCGACTGGCAAGACTTCTCAGGCATTTAAATAGGGATTGGGGAAACAAACAGGGGGAAACCCAGAGGCGTCAATTGGGTATGGCCATACCTTGGCTACAGGGGAAAATAATAAAATGTACTGTAATCGTGCGTGTTGCTAAGGTATGGCAACATGACTGGTGTCTTGCACGCGCGCGAGGGCTTTTTCTGAACTGACGTCGCTGGGGAAACCAAAACAAAGCGGCGCTGGGGAAACCAAAACAATAGACCGTTTGTCAGCCTTCTGATTGGTCCCTGAGACTCCCTGACTGGCCAACCAGAAAAAAACATTCACTTTTTGCTATCGGGGGTGGAGTTTGTGCAGTGGAGAATATTGAATGTGGCTTTCAACAACTGTCCGCAGTGCGCGACACGGAGATCGGCCGGTACGGTGATAGCGACGGCAAGCGTCAAGCGATCTCGCTCATCATAACGAATAAGCTTCAACAAACTAGTTCACATGGACCTTATCAATGGTCTAAGAGTCACGATTGGGTACATATAATTTAAATGGTCAGAATTACGAAAAGCCAGCCTATTATGTGAGGAGAAACATTCTCTCTGTCCTCTTCCTAGTACCCAAGATGCAATGCGCTTCTCTTTCTATCTCTGATCCAGAGGATTAAACTAATTAAAACATTTATTTTTCGGGGGGAAACTACTGTTTTGCTATGTAATTACTGTACCTTTTTCTTCCCTTTTTATTAATATCACGTAGATGTGGTTTTTTTGGTACTTTATATAGCTGTAATGAGGCTATGAAGAAAAAAAAAATCCCATCCACTACCACTATAAAATAATCTGCAAAGAGGATTCTGTCCCACTGGGATTAAACTAATTAAAACATTTATTTTCGGGTAAACCCCCTGTTTTGCAATGTAACTACTGTACCTTTGTCTTCCCTTTTTATTAATATCACCTAGATGTTTTTCCTTTGGTACTTTATATAGCTGTAATGAGGCTATGAAGGGAAAAAAAATCCCATTCACTGCCACTATAAAAACAATCTGCCCAGGGTTAATGTCCCATCATAGTAACAGGGCAGAATGGGGCGGGATTTGCAAAGGGGTTTATTGCTCACAATGCACGTTGTGAGCTTGTAGATCTATTTTTTGGCAAAGTGACTTGGTAGCGAGTGGGAAAATAAAAGACTATAAAGTACGTTACTTCCAGGTCTGTTTTACAAATTATAGAGGGTTCAAATGGTACCGGATATTCAGCTCGGCAAATAAAAGGTGAATTGAGGAGTGCATGAGGGAGGATAATTTCACGATAAATTCACGATAATTTCCTCACGATTAATCTCCGATTAATACGATTATCGAGGAGAGTGTTTTTTTTTTAATCACGATAAAAGATAACAACGATTATCGTCCCATCCCTAGTGCGTGTGTGCGTGCATGTGTGTGCGTGCACGTGTGTGCGTGCATGTGCACATGCGTTCTACCACTGTGAACTAGGACAGCCTGTGCTGTATTGATCAGCCAGTCTCTACAGAGGGAACTCACTGACCTTCACACACACACACACACGCACGCACGCACGCACGCACGCACACACACACGCACGCACGCACGCACGCACGCACGCACGCACACACGCACGGGACGATAAGCGATATTTTCGTTTACCATGAAAAAAAACACTCACGATAATCGTATCGCGGAGATTGACATTTATCGTGAAATCGTCCTCCGTCATGCACTGGGATCACTGGGATTAAACCCTCTATAATTGGTAAAACGTACTTATAATATATGTACTTGATACAGTTTTTTTCCCATTTTCTACCAAATCTCTTTGCCAAAGAAATTGCCGATCTACAGTAGTACAAGCTTGCAGATCTGCAATTATTTTTGGCAAATGTTCCGCCCCAGCATAATGGATGTTGGCGATATTTTGATTATCACGATAATATCGTTGGTCACAATAATCGTGATATGAAATTCTCATATCGTCCCATCCCTAACACACGCACACGCATGCACGCACGCACGCACACACACCCACACACACACACACACACACGTGGGCGACTGACTGCACACAGCGAGAGGCAGATCAAGGCTCACACATACACTGTACATACTGTACTGTACCCACACAGAGATGCCATTCTATGCTCGGTAGCGTGTGGGTGTCACACTCCAAAAATAGCCGATCTACAAGCTCACGCACAGTGCGTCGCTGGTCACCACGCATCCCCCATGGCTATGCATGCACATACACACACACGCTCTGTAGTTCGACACATGAGCACACACTCTGCAATGCAGCTTTTCAAGGTAAATCCCTCTTTCCTAATTTACAGCACCATCAGCATGGCGTCTTCTCTGCATGTGGCGTGTGTGTGAGAATTGACGTTTGTCTAACTTGACACATGATAGACCAGTAAGACGCCTAAGGGCGAAGAGCGACTTCGCCCTAAAGGGCGAAGTCGTGCCATCTGTCTTGGCCATCTGTCTTATATGGATTCTGTTGTAGTGTGGTTCTCCCAACAGGGCATCATCTGGGATACAATCCCTTTTATGCCCATATATGGAGATCCCCAACAGAATCCCTTTTATGCCCATATATGGAGATCCCTGCTCTGAGTATCTGACATCACTAATCCCTTTTATGCCCATATATGGAGATCCCTGCTCTGAGTATCTAACATCACTGTGATGTCACCTGTTTATGCCTATATATGGAGAGCCCTGCTCTGAGGCCTATAGACACTGTACTGTTAACCTAGATAACTGCTGAGTCGGGGTACAGGCCTATATACACTGTACTGTCTGTCCTCAAGCCTCAGCGAACGTTCTCAGCTACTGAGACACCATCACGTGACAAAGCATGAATCAAAACAATGGGTTTTCAGGAGTTAATTGTATACCATACTATGTCAGAGAGAGAGAGAGAGAGAGAGAGAGAGAGAGAGAGAGAGAGACACAGACAGACAGACAGACAGACAGACAGACAGTAACTGATAAATCTTGAGACAGACATTGACAACGTACAGACTGAGTGATCATGGTTTGGCAATAGAGAAGGGCAGACACAGACAGACCTGGCTGGGCTGCCCAGAGGAGAGGCTGTGCCGTCATTGTGATGAGGGAGCTGTAGAGACAGAATTACACTTCCTAATGGTGCGTTCAAAACCTGAAGATATCTCACACACAACCGTCTACGTTGCGCACAGTGAAGGAACATCAAGGTCTCTGGAGATGGACTTGGAGCCTTCAGATTGTCCATGCTTGGCTACAATCTGACCTCCTGACAATTTTCTCCTTTTTTTATTTGGTCCATGCTCAGTGTGACACACAAAACAGCAGAATGACTCCATTTAAACTGGGTTAATAAAATCAACTTGTGAGTTCCAGGTGAATAGCCTGCTTGAAATTCAAGTACAGTGTATTTAAGTATTTCTGCAAGTTTCTGTGTAGAATGAGCTAGGATTCTGTATTTATTCTAGTTTTATGTTGTGTTCCTTTGCAAAATTGCCAAGCTTCTGGGAGATGTTTTAGTTTCTTTTTTTTTCTGTTCTACAAATGCAAGGGTGCCAATACTTTTAGCCACGACTGTATGTACCGTCGGAATCAAGGCAAAACAGCCGGAAAAAAAGGGAGTCCCAAAACCAAACAGCCCGAAACATTTTGGCGTCTCCGGAAAACATCAACGCTGATTGGCTGTCAGGACGCGATGGGTGGAGTCGGGGGGAACAGAGGCAACCGTTCGCGGTGCCCCATATCGGATCGGCTACTTTTTCTCCTTGATTTATGTCATTTCGGTGTTTTTATATTGTTATGTTGCTTGTTGTTTAGATGCTGCGTTCAAGTTCAGGAGAGTTTGGACAAGGCAATTCTCTTGAATGCTGCCTTCAGGTATTATGGCATGGAAAGAGGGGCATTTGTTTCTTTCACCAGAGTAAAAACTGCATTCATGGGGGCTCAAGCCCCCTTCAATGTCTATGTGTGCACATGCCTGACAAGAGAGAGAGAGAGAGAGAGAGAGAGAGAGAGAGAGAGAGAGAGAGAGAGAGAGAGAGAGAGAGAGAGAGAACACATTGATTGTTAATCAGATTAGCGGGAACCACAGCAACAGAGAGAGACGGAAAGCTCTGATTACTGCCATCCATTGCGCGTGTGTGTGTGCGTGCGTGCGTGCGTGCGTGCGTGCGCGTGTGTGTGTGTGTGTGTGTGTGTGTGTGTGTGTGTGTACACTGCATTCAGATATGTGGTTACAAATAACCAATTAAGGGACCTGAGAACAGCACTGAGTTAATCTCAGCACGCACGCATATACACAACACAAGCACCGCCGGAATGGAAACTAGTGGCTGTAGTATGTGTGGTTGAAACGATAACGGTGGTTTACATTAACCAAGTACATTTACTTAAGTACTCTACTCAAGTACACTTTTGAGTTATTTATACTTTATTGAGCGTTTCCAATATTTACAAACGTGATACTTTTATGCCACTACACTTATTTGAAAATGTTATTTAATAGTTACTTTGCAGATTTTGATCATTATTACACAACCTACAACAACGTGGGAAATAGCCTAATCTACAAGCTCACAATGCGATGCAATGCATTGTGAGCTTGTAATCTTCTATTTTTAAAAGATTTGTATACATTAGAACAAGGGTCTTCAACAGGGGGTCCGGGACCCCTAGGTGGGTCCTCAGAGTTACTACAGGGGGTCCTCCAAATCTTAATGTGATAGAAACCTTTTTTCTCCTCTTTTATATTAACCACTTGAACCCTAGTGTCCATATTCTGAGAACTTTAGCCAAAAATAGCAGATCTACAAGCTCACAAAACCTTGCGCTGTGAGGCGTTGTGAGCTTGTAGATCGGCTATTTTCGGCAAACAGTTTTGACGGTTCAAGTAGTTCTGAAAACACAAATTGCCAGTGATGATTGTGCTGTCAAACAATATGGAATCTATGAACAGGTCGTGGGGGTCCCTGCTTCATCTCTCTCTCAGCTAAGGGGTCCTTGGCCTGAAAACGTTGAAGACCCCTGCCCTAGAAAACATCAAGTCGTCAAACAAGTGTTTCCGGTTGTGAACCCAAGACTACTGTCTCCCACACCCAGGAGTGATGCAAAGACTTCAATTCCCATGATGCATGCGGAAATTACGTCACCCCCAAACAATCCCTGTCCGTACAGACCAATGTCATGGAATTCGGAAAAATGGACGCATCTCCGATTTTCTCCTGGATCGCGTTCTTGGTCAAAACAAGCCCTTTTCTATGGTCCATAACAAAAGCACGGATGATCGCCGTCATAAGTTTCTTTTCTGCCGCGACCGGGAGCTTCTGTTTACATATGAACACAAGGTGTTTTCCCCAGAAACCAAGCTCCATTCACCACGCCATAAATATGGAACACATTTCCGCGACGGCACTTTTTTTCCTCCTCAGATGTTCCAAGACCCTATTAAATGTTTTAACACACAGGTGACTAACAGGTCATTTTGACCAATTTTGAGATCGCAAAGTGCAATGACTCTCAGACATTTCCCCTTCCATGACTTTTCCTAAATACTCAAGACATATGTTCTAGTTTTTTCCCCCTTCTGAAACGTTTCCTAAGTATGAAATAATATACCATTATACCACTCTGACTGTTAGTTATCGGTCATAAAGACAGGTCTCACCCATTCCTCCCCCTCCCAGAAGCAAGGAGAGAATTTCACACCTTTTGCGCTCCCCATTTGAGAGGTCAATTGAAATGCTAATTCACATTTGAAAGACAATAGAACCCCCGCTGGCAGCAGGGGAGGAGGTGTTGCTCTCCTGGGCCAAAAGGGAGAGAATTTACCTGTCAATTTGACTGATAAATGCAGTCAGAGTGGAAGTGATTCTTTTTTCTGTCACCCGAGTGTAAAAGCGCTCAGTGTGTGGATCGTTGTGAAGAACAATATTCTATACATTTTCAAAGGTTAGTGAAAAACTCTGAATCCTGATCCTGGACAGAGTAGAAGATGTTTTCATCGAAGCCGCTCATTCCCACGGTAAAGTTTCCACCTCGATTATTCCTGGAATTTTGTAACCCTTAATTCCAGGCAGGGAATTCCTACAAGTGAATGATGCAAGGCTACTCTTATGCAACACATAAAGCTATAACCATACAACAGCTACTCTTTGTCCCCAGCAGCTAAATCACATTGAGCTGTCAACACTTTTCACATGTTCATGCGACTACTGAGGATTTACTGTAACATAACATTGTGACAGACACGCGTATGCACACGCACGCGCACACACACACACACACACACGCACGCACGCACGCACGCACGCACGCACACACACAGGTTTGCAATTACTACTTTGTGGGGGCATTACACATAGTCTACTATATTTATTTAACCCTAACCCTTAACCTAACCCCTAAACACCTTGTGGGACACTAAAATTTGTCCCCACAAGGTTTTTTTCTCCGATTGTACTATCATTGTGGGGACATGAGGTCCCCACAAAGTAGTAATTCCCTGTCCACACACGCACACGCACACAGACACAGACACAGACACAGACACACACACACACACACACACACACACACACACACACACACACACACACACACACACACACACACACACACACACACACACACACACACACACACACACAGGAAATACAAAACAACACTGCCGGGAAAATGACAATAAATCATGTAGTCCGGGAGCCCTAGCCCATTGCAAAGATTACGTCGGGCCCCGCTGAGTTATTCAAATATCTCACGGCTCACAAGTCATGAGGAACCAACCAGGGACCTAGTATGCAAATATAGGGCGGGTGTATCACCTTTGCGCTACTCTGATTGGTTATAGGTCTAACCAATAGAGTCTGTTTGAACCTTTTTGCCCCTTGGAAGAAGAACAAAAATAACGCTGTGAAGAACTAGACTAATATATATCCACGCAGTGATATTGTCTGGATTTGTTCTGCTATTTTTTCCCCCCACTATTATTTCCTGTTAGCATACTGTATACCTTGGGTCATCACTACTCTTATTCACAAATCCAAATTCCAAAATGTCTATAATATGTAATTTCAGTGAATTCATA
Organism: Nannobrachium achirus; assembly: GCF_963921795.1. Taxonomy (NCBI): domain Eukaryota; kingdom Metazoa; phylum Chordata; class Actinopteri; order Myctophiformes; family Myctophidae; genus Nannobrachium; species Nannobrachium achirus. The sequence goes on from NC_137830.1 coordinate 7,715,870, forward strand.
TTTGCTTTACACAATTTCACCGCAGCATACCAGTCGCCTTAAAGGGCACGGTCACGCCATGTCTTGGCCATCTGGCCAAAGGGACTTGGCTCCCCTGGCATCACAAGGATCTCCATATATGGCAATAAAAGGGATTTGGTTCTCCTGACATCACACTGATTATATATTGGCATTCACATATATGGGCTTAATATTGATGATGTCAGTGATCTCCATTTATGGGCATAAAAGGGATTTGGTTCCCCTGGCATCACAGGGATCTCCACATCTCCATACATGGGCATAAAAGGGATTTGGTTCCCCTGGCATCAAAGGGATCTCCATATATATGGTATATCTGCTACAAGGCTCTGTTCCATTCTGCTCAAACAGAGTCAGTGTTACCGATGATACTAATGAAGAGTCTGTTCCATTCTGCTCAAACAGAGTCAGTGTTTGCGATGATACTAATGAAGGCTCTGTTCCATTCTGCTCAAACAGAGTCAATGTTACCAATGATACCAATGAAGGCTCTGTTCCATTCTGCTCAGAGTCAGTGTTACCTATGATACCAATGAAGGCTCTGTTCCATTCTGCTCAAACAGAGTCTGTGTTACCAATGATTGCGACCGTCAGGGAGCAGTTTACTATGAAAACCTCCACCGGCCGTCCGTCCGTCGGTCGGTCGGGTCGGTCGGTCACACGTCACACCTTTGCCCTGCTCATATCTCCGCATCAGTATATAGGGCTTGTTTGTTTATTGTATGACATCACGCCACATCATCAGCTGTGGACTCTGTGATGTCATCGTATCGCATCAGTATATAGGGCTTGTTTGTTTATTGTATGACATCACGCCACATCATCAGCTGTGGACTCTGTGATGTCATCGTATCTCCATATATGGCCATCTCCGTATATGGAGATATAAGTCGTCCATGCCCAAGTATGGGCTGGTGAGGTCAGACTTTGTGTGATGCGTAGGTTATCTCCATATATGGAGATTCAACATTCCAGGCAATGCTCTCTTCCCTGGTGAGAATTGCCCCTTTATATAGGGCTTGTTTGTGTATTGTATGACATCACGCCACATCATCAGCTGTGGACTCTGTGATGTCATCGTATCTCCATATATGGCCATCTCCGTATATGGAGATATAAGTCGTCCATGCCCAAGTATGGGCTGGTGAGGTCAGACTTTGTGTGATGCGTAGGTTATCTCCATATATGGAGATTCAACATTCCAGGTGTAACTATGGCTACCCGTATGACGTGAGAGGTGGAGGTTGTGATATTTGTGGAGATAAGCGACCAACGGTCGCTTATCTCCCGATTAGGGAGTCTTACTGGTATTTGCGACCGTCAGGGAGCAGTTTACTATGAAAACCTCCACCGGCCGTCCGTCGGTCGGGCGGTCACACGTCGCACCTTTGCCCTGCTCATATCTCCGCATCAGTATATAGGGCTTGTTTGTTTATTGTATGACATCACGCCACATCATCAGCTGTGGACTCTGTGATGTCATCGTATCGCATCAGTATATAGGGCTTGTTTGTTTATTGTATGACATCACGCCACATCATCAGCTGTGGACTCTGTGATGTCATCGTATCTCCATATATGGCCATCTCTGTATATGGAGATATAAGTCGTCCATGCCCAAGTATGGGCTGGTGAGGTCAGACTTTGTGTGATGCGTAGGTTATCTCCATATATGGAGATTCAACATTCCAGGCAATGCTCTCTTCCCTGGTGAGAATTGCCCCTTTATATAGGGCTTGTTTGTGTATTGTATGACATCACGCCACATCATCAGCTGTGGACTCTGTGATGTCATCGTATCTCCATATATGGCCATCTCCGTATATGGAGACATAAGTCGTCCATGCCCAAGTATGGGCTGGTGAGGTCAGACTTTGTGTGATGCGTAGGTTATCTCCATATATGGAGATTCAACATTCCAGGTGTAACTATGGCTACCCGTATGACGTGAGAGGTGGAGGTTGTGATATTTGTGGAGATAAGCGACCAACGGTCGCTTATCTCCCGATTAGGGAGTCTTACTGGTATTGCGACTGTAAGGTCGCAGTTTAGTATCAAAACCTCCACCGGCCGTCCGTCACGTCCGTCACGTCCGTCACGTCACACGTCACACCTTTGCCCTGCTCATATCTGGGCTCGTTTGTGTATTGTATGACATCACGCCACATCATCGGCTGAGGACTGTGTGATGTCATCATATCTCCATGTATGGAGACATAAGTTGCTCATGCCCAAATATGGGCTGGTGAGGTCAGACTTAGTGTGATGCGTAGGTTATCTCCATATATGGAGATTCAACTTCAATGAGTAACCATGGCAAATCACACCGTACACAAATGACCCTTATATAAGACCGGCATTATCTACCGACAGCTGCTATAAGCCAACCCTGGCGATAAGGTTTGAGTCGAAGAAATGCTTCTTTCCTGGCAAGAATTGCCCCTTTATACTGTAGGGCTCGTTTGTGTATTGTATGACATCACGCCACATCATCGGCTGAGGACTGTGTGATGTCATCATATCTCCATATATGGAGACATAAGTTGCTCATGCCCAAATATGGGCTGGTGAGGTCAGACTTAGTGTGATGCGTAGGTTATCTCCATATATGGAGATTCAACTTCAATGAGTAACCATGGCAAATCACACCGTACACAAATGACCCTTATATAAGACCGGCATTATCTACCGACAGCTGCTATAAGCCAACCCTGGCGATAAGGTCTGAGTCGAAGAAATGCTTCTTTCCTGGCAAGAATTGCCCCTTTATACTGTAGGGCTTGTTTGTGTATTGTATGACATCACGCCACATCATCGGCTGAGGACTGTGTGATGTCATCATATCTCCATATATGGAGACATAAGTTGCTCATGCCCAAATATGGGCTGGTGAGGTCAGACTTAGTGTGATGCGTAGGTTATCTCCATATATGGAGATTCAACTTCAATGAGTAACCATGGCAAACTGTCAACTGCCCGTATGTCTTGATAATTGGTAAAACAAACTTTTGGCCTATTTGTGGAGATAAGCGACCAACGGTCGCTTATCTCCCGATTAGGGAGTCTTACTGGTAATGAAGGCTCTGTTCCATTCTGCTCAAACAGAGTCAATGTTACCAATGATACCAATGAAGGCTCTGTTCCATTCTGCTCAGAGTCAGTGTTACCTATGATACCAATGAAGGCTCTGTTACATTCTGCTCAAACAGAGTCTGTGTTACCAATGATATTATAATGAAGGCTCTGTTCCATTCTGCTCAAACAGAGTCAGTGTTACCAATGATACTAATGAAGGCTCTGTTCTATTCTGCTCAGAGTCAATGTTACCAATGATATTATAATGAAGGCTCTGTTCCATTCTGCTCAAACAGAGTCAGAGTTACCAATGATACTAATGAAGGCTCTGTTCCATTCTACTCAAACAGAGTCTGTGTTACCAATGATATTATAATGAAGGCTCTGTTCCATTCTGCTCAAACAGAGTCAGTGTTACCAATGATACTAATGAAGGCTCTGTTCCATTCTGCTCAAACAGAGTCAATGTTACCAATGATATTATAATGAAGGCTCTGTTCCATTCTGCTCAAACAGAGTCAGTGTTACCAATGATACTAATGAAGGCTCTGTTCCATTCTGCTCAAACAGAGTCAATGTTACCAATGATATTATAATGAAGGCTCTGTTCCATTCTGCTCAAACAGAGTCAGAGTTACCAATGATACTAATGAAGGCTCTGTTCCATTCTGCTCAAACAGAGTCAGAGTTACCAATGATACTAATGAAGGCTCTGTTCCATTCTGCTCAAACAGTCAGAGTTACCAATGATACTAATGAAGGCTCTGTTCCATTCTGCTCAAACAGTCAATGTTACCAACGATATTATAATGAAGGCTCTGTTCCATTCTGCTCAAATAGAGTCAGATAGGGTGAGAAGTTCAGTCACCCGAGAGAGACTTGGAGTAGAACCGCTGCTCCTTCACTTAGAAAGGAGTCAGCTTAGGTGGTTCGGGCATCTAGTACGGATGCCTCCCGAGCGCCTTCCTATAGAAGCTTTTTTTCTCTATTTCTATATTAACCACTTGAACCCTAGCATCCATATTTTGAGAACTTTAGCAAAAAAATTGCAGATCTACAAGCTCACAACGCCTCGCAGTGCGAGGCGTTGTGAGCATGTAGATCGGCTATTTTTGGCAAAGAGGTTTGGTGTAGAGGGGAAAAAGAGCAGACCAAATACAGAGTGAAAGGTCAAGTTTATTAATTATCGAAGGTTCAAGTGGTTAAATATCTGAAAACACAAACTGACATGAAACCAAAATACACTGATGATTGTGCTGTCAAACAATCAAACTATATGGAATCTATGATAAGGTAGTGGGGGCCTGGCCTGAAAACGTTGAAGACTCCTGCCATAGACTGTAAAAAATATGGATGGTGATTGAAACGAGGCTTAAAATTTACTAGTAAGACGCAATGCCAATTCCTGGCAATCTGGGCAAGGAAATACCTGAATGAAACGAAGGTGACCGTGTGTGTGTGTGTGTGTGTGTGTGTGTGTGTGTGTGTGCGTGCGTGTACTCACGTAGGAAGTGTTTCTCCAGTAAGGCAATTTCCAGGTGACCCTTGACCTCGCTGAGCCGCTCTGACTCCACCCTCTGGAAGTCCTGGAGGCCGGCGGCCATGATGATGGGAGAGCCCTTCACGCACGCACGCGCACACACGCGCACACACACACACACACACACACACACACACACACACACACACACACACACACACACACACACACACACACACACACACACACACACACACACACACACACACACACAGAGAAACTATTACAAATCGAAAACACATAACAGCAAATATTCATACAATAGCGCACACGCTGTAGTGCAGGGGTCTTCAACAGGGGGTTCGGGACCCCTAGGGGGTCCTCAGAGTTACTACAGGGGGTCCTCCAAAACGGAGTGCTAGAGGCTTTTATCCCCTTTTTTATATTAACTCACACAGTGCCATCCGGCCACAAGGGGTGCTAGAGTGCCAGAAATGTCTCCATTGACCTTCTTTATAGCTTTCGTCGACCCTCTCCCAACTGGCTTGTGTTTTCACTCCGGTCAATCCTATGGGTGTCCAGAGGAGGAAGCTAGCTGACACGTAGCCAAAATGCTAACCCATTTAGAAGCCCGATCTAAAGCTATTTCAGCTGCAAAAAACTTTCTCTTTGGGTCTGGGGACACAATCCGGAGAAAATCCTGTCTAAAGATGTGATTTATTATTGGAGTGGGCGGCGCGATTCGGCCGTTAGCGCGAATACGGCCCGTGGATGGCCGAGTCTAAGTCCCGGCCAAGGATGGACGTCTAGACCGGGGCTTCGTTGAGGCCTCCGATAAAATAATTCATTTTATTAAATATCCCGGACATGTTCGGGATAGGCACCCTGGAATACGTCGCGCCGCCTACAATGAACATTTGGTGAACATTGGGGGGGGTCTAAACTTTAAACCATTTTCAATGGAATAAATCGTCAGAGCATCTAGCGTCTCTCGTTGGTGAGCGCTGGGCGAGCCGGGACCACCCACGTTGCTCCAAGCAGCTCGGGGTAAGTAAAATAGCAAATAAAAAATTGTTTTTGATCCCGAATATCCCGAACTAGTTCGGGATAGGCACTAAAAGGGTTAACCACTTGAACCCTAGTGTCCATATTCGGAGAACTTTAGCCAAAAATAGCAGATCTACAAGCTTGCGTAGAAGCTCTTGCTGCGAGGTGTTGTGGGCTTGTGGATCGGCTATTTTCGGTAAAGAGGTTTGGTGTAGAGGGGAAAAAAGAGCAGAATATGTACAAAGTGAAAGGTCAAGATTGTTAAGTATTGACGATTCAAGTGGTTAAATATCTGAAAACACAAATTGACATAAATCCAAAATGCACGGATGATTGTGCTGTCAAACGATTAAACTGTGGGGGTCCCTGCTTCATCTCTCTCTCAACTGAGGGGTTCTTGGCCTGAAAACGTTGAAGACCCCTGCTTTATGTACATGATATCATGGGGAGAAGTCCAATAACACTCATGTCAGTGGTAAGGTTGTTCTGCCAGGAAGCATAAGTCAGAGATTCGCCCTCCTGGCCCCCAAACTGAAGCAATAAACCACAAGAGACATGTGGTTACCTGGTATTTTAAAACGGCTGAGAGGCGTGGTGAGTAAAATACAGGTAACCACATGCCTTGTGTGGCTTATTGCTTTTCTAAAACGTTACACTATGGCAACATGAAAAATCATAGACATGTACCAATTAAAACTGTTCTATTTCACTAATAATTCACTACAAGGTCTGCAACAAAGTAGTTCCCAGCTTTTTTTTTTGTGCCAACAACACAGGTGCAGATTATTGGTGCACTGTGGAACACTGTGGAAAGAGATAACACACCTGGGTTTGATATAAACTGATTCAAGGTGTGGATTATAGTCTCATATACCACAGCAATTAAAGGGAAACCAGCCAATCAGAATCAAGGAATGGAACTAGCTGTTTTAGAATGCGGAAATAAACTCCCTGTCGCTAGCCTGACACACAGCCTGAATTGACATTTCATTTCACTTCATTATTCAGTCTGAAAGTGCTTCCCCCCAGGGCGATTGCAGGGATTGGCGTTGCCAAAAAGAGGCAGTCTTCAGCGATTGGTTCACCGACCAACACATGACATAGTGTTGTTATCATGGTTGTTATGTGTGGCTGGCTAGTGGCTAGCCTGTTGCTTGCTAGTGCTACTGCTAACCAAAGAAACAGTCAAACACAACATAACATGCCTGCTACTGGTGTTTCATAGCGAGATCGATACCTTTTTTACCGCAATGTACCGCATTTTACCGCGACGCAATGCACGGTACGGTATGGCGGCGGCGCTGGTGTACTTGGAAACACACATGAGTTCTGGGAAACCCCCACCCACGCTGATCACAAGACACTGATTCACGACGCTGATTCGCCGATCGGATTTTCAACCGAGGCAGGCCTCTTCAATGAGAGCACTTCTAGACCCCTGAATTGCCAAAACAAAAAATTTAAAGGGGTGTGGCTAGCGATTCAGGGTCTGGAACTAGGCTACCCTGTCGCACTTAGAACAACAGACTCACTGCCTAGCTTCCACCGTGGCCTGAAGACTCGCCTCTTCAGACTCCACCTTAGCCCATAGCACTTACTGTAGCACTCGCCTACCCTCAATGACCATACATGAAAGCTAGATAGCTTTTTTTTTGTTAGTTCATATAAAGCTTTTTTTACTGATTAAATAGGTGCTTGGTCTACCTACGCTATTTTTCTCTAGATTGATATTTCTATGCATTGATGTATTACTGTTGAAGTATTGTATTGATGTACCTTACTGTACCTTATACCTTGCTTATTGTAAATCGCTCTGGATTAAGTCCTAAGGATTAAGTCCTAAACCAGGGGTCTTCAACAGGGGGTCCGGGACCCCTAGGGGGTCCTCAGAGTTTCTGCAGAGGGTCCTCGAAATCTTTGTGATGGAAGCCTTTTTTCTCCTTTTTTTATATTAACTACTTGAACCCTATAGCGTCCATATTCTGATAACATTTGCCACTTGCGCTGTGAGGCACTGTGAGCTTGTAGATCGGCTATTTTCGGCAAAGAGGTTTGGTACTATAGAGGATAAAGAAGCAGACTAAAGGTGAAAGGTCAAGTTTATCAAGTGTTGACAGTTCAAGCGGTTAAATATCTGAAAACACAAATTGACATGAATCCAAAATACACTGATGATCGTGCTGTCAAACAATGGAACTCTATGGAATCTATGAACAGGTCGTGGGGGTCCCTGCTTCATCTCTCTCTCTCAACTAAGGGGTCCTTGGCCTGAAAATGTTGAAGACCGCTGTCCTAAATTGTAAATTGTAGACTGCAGGGGTCTTCAACGTTTTCAGGCCAAGGACCCCTTAGTTGAGAGAGAAATGAAATGAACCCCCACTACATATTTTATAAAATTGTGTTGCAGATTAAAAATGTACATAGATTTCTCAGACAGCTTAGACATGTTTGACAGCACTGTCATCATGTTGGAGTACATTTAACCACTTGAACCTTTCCCTCTACAAACCTCTTTGCCCAAAATAGCCGATCTACAAACTTACAACGCCTCGCAGCGCTATTTTTGGCTAATGTTCCACTCAGAATAGGGATGCTAGGGTTCAAGTTGTTAATGTAAAAAAACATGATCCTATCACACAAAGATTTGGCGGCCCCCCCTGCAGTAACTCTGAGGACCCCCTAGGGGTCCCGGACCCCCTGTTGAAGACCCCTATTGTAGAGATCACAGTTACTGTATCCAGTCGCTGCTCAAGGACGGGCTGAACCATAACAAGACAGGCTGTACCAAAACAACAGCTCTCAGGCCTAGAGGAGACATCCACTGTAGACTCTTACACGCTGACATCAGATAGCATAACGTAGCATAAGGCACTGATATGAATATCATAGGATGAACATCATAACGCACTGTAAATAAGGTCACATAAAATCAATCGTAATTCCATAATATGATGTCTTCCTCAACACACACACACACACGCACACACGCACACGCACACACACTTGAAATATGCATGTATGTCTGCATAAACACAAGTACAAAAATGCCTTCAAGTGCAAAGGACATAAACACTGGCTTTGCAGTCAGACAATAGGACAACAGCCAGTTACACACACACTAGCGCACGCACACACACACGCACGCACGCACGCACGCACGCACGCACGCACGCACGCACGCAGACTAACATGACTCACGCTATAGCGTCTTCCGGCGGGTCCGAAGAGCAGAAAAAGGGATGAGGATGCAAAAAAAGGAGAGAGAGAGAGAGAGAGAGAGAGAGAGAAGGAGCCGACGAAGAACTAGAAGAGAAGACAGGAAAATCCTCCTCCCCCCCCAAACGCAAACCCTCCCCTGCTGCCGGTGATGGCGCTAGTACAATCTGGCTAAGCACACGCCACGCACATACTCACACACACACACACACGCGCGCACACACACGCCACGAACATGTGTTATCGGTGAGGGGTTTAGCGGCGGCAGCAGTCCGTCCGTGCGTCCGCACGATGCGACGATGGAGGAGGAGAAGGAGGACCGCCCAAGAGAGGAGAGGAGAGAACAGAGAGGAGAGACAGAGAGAGTCAGCACACTGCTGCGCGCGCACGTGTGTGTGTGTGTGTGTACTGCGGGGTTGAGCATCACCTCTACTACAGTATAAAGGGTGTCCCTTTAAGAGAGTCCTGCTGTGCACACACACACACGCACGTATCACTGTACTTGTGAGCACCTTGTTATTTTCGGATAACGATAGCTGCCAAAATAGCCGTTCTACAAGCTTGTACCTAAGTATATTAAAAAAATATATATATGTTTTTTTTCTTAACCCTAAAAAAACAACCGTTTATCTTGTGATGATGACAGTCCTCACATCAACGTCCGTTTCTCAAATTCTACTTGTACTTGGGGTACACACACACACACACACACACACGTACACACCCTCAGTGCATCGCTGAACTCATAGACGGTGCCAGGTAACAGCTACACATGCACACATGGCAGTGCGTGCACGCACGTCCATGCACCATATGGAGGCATCGCTGCATTAGGGGGGCGGGGCCTGGCCCCGCTGGACAGGGCGGCACGGGTCGCGTGTGCCAACCCCACCCTAGGGTGTGGGCACTGATGCCCGCGGAGGAGAGAACACGCCCCACACAGCGCCCCCGCCGGCGGGAATCGAACCCAAGAACTTCTAGCCGTGAGGCGACAGCTCTAACGACTGCGCCGACGTACCTCACTATTATACGTTATTTTTCAACCAGTAAGACTCCTAATCGGGAGATAATTAACCGTCAAATCGCATACACAAACTTTAGAAGGCAATGGTAGCCAACCAGTAGGGAATATGGGAAATGGGACAGATCCATGTCGATGACATGACTTTAGAGATACTGCTGAGGGGCAGTGTCCAAACATGTGTTTTGCCAGAATCTGCCTCATGGTGGCGCTAGAAGAGACAACCTGCACAGAGGTAATTATCCCTTGAATAATCAATATAATGGCCTTCCTGCCCTTGCATTTGGCCTTTTTTGGCCCTCAAGAAATGGACAACACTGAAGGCCACGGGGCCTTTTTGCCCCTGAAATGACAAGCTTCCAGGCCTGCAGTGTAAATGCCATGAAGTAAGTCGTACAGACCAGAGCCCTCGATCTCTGAGAGTCACGTCGTTTAAACCTTAAACAGTTTTGAAAGTGAAATCTCCATTCAAGTAGTTACAGTCTCAGCTACGCTTTCTAACCACCTGCCCACGATGCCAAGACATCAGAGAAACATTCCCACAGATTACACACAACACCCAAAGTCAGTTTGAAAACATGACCAACGACAAAAAACTCCCATACCTACTGGGAGAAATACAACAATGTGCGAACACAGCAGCAACAGTTGTGAACTGTTGCTATAAAAGAAGGCTAGAAAATGGATTACAACCACCCTAAGGTCTACAATAAATTGAATGGCATCTAGACCTACTGCACATACAAACAGAGCTGATACCTTTAGACACATTTTAAATATGAGGCTTTTTTGTATACTATTTAAATAAATCGCATTGAGAGAAAAACAAAATGCTGCTATTTGATCCAAAAGCGACTGCAATAGATCCCCTTTTATTTTGACACTTACTTTGGCAATGTAAACGTATGTTTTCTCATGCCAATAAAGCTCCTTTTAATTGAAGTGTGTACCAGGTAGTAGGGCTGTCACGATTATGACATTTTACATGACGATTAATTGCCACGATTATGTAATAATTGTGACAGGCCTACTAGAGCCTGAAAATGATGGCACGGCCCTAACTAGGCTAATCAGCAACATTTTAGGCCCTAACCGGCCCGAAAAAGTCGGGTCGGGTCGGGTATGGTCGTGTTTGGGAAGAATTTGAGAAATCTATCACAGAGTAAAAGTCAGGCCTGGCACTATGGGAGGGTGGAGGGTGGGTGGGTTCATTGCACCCTCAGTTGCAAGTTGTGCCCCCCCTCAGTTTATATTCTATGTAAAAGATATCCCAAAAAAACACAAATATTGGCTGAATATTATCATTGTCATAGGGATTACAATAACAGTATTGAAACAGTTGCCCCCTATAATAATTCTGATTATTATTGTCCGCAGCTGGTGCAGCAGCGCAACTCTTGTCTAATCTGCAATTTAAAATCACCTAAACCACAGCACAGTAGCAGCGGCTGTGCCCCCTCACAATTTTCAACAGCCCCCTTAGTCATTTCATCCTGCAGCCGGCCCTGGTAAAAGTAATAAAATATAAACTGTTATCTTTTCTTTTTTCTATTGAGCTCGAGGCCCTACCCGGCACGACTAATTAGCACACATTTTAGGCCCTAGTACCCTAGCCTAAATGTTGGTCGGGTTTGCGTATTGTCGGGTTCGGGCAGAATTTGAGAACTCGTATAGGCCTAGAATTATTGAATGCTTTAACCAGTGAAAAATAGCAGAGTGCCGCGCTGCGAGCTTGTAGATCTGCTATTTTTGAAAAAGTCGTGAAAATGTGTGCAAATCTTTGAATATATGTATTTTGTAAAGCGAACGTTTGTAACAAAAATGTTGCTTCTGGGTGGTCCCTGGAAATAAATATTTTGAGATGCGGGTCCGTGGCCAAATAAATATCATTTTGGGGGTCCTTCAGATGAAAAGGTTTGAGAACCACTGACATAGCAGTCTCTCAAGAACAGACTAACTGAGCTCCAGTTAAATGAAAAGGATCTTTTCTTTGATGATGGCTGGCCAGATTGTTGACACTTATAGAATCGGGTCAAAATTCTAATTTTCACGATTTTTTCAAAAATAGCAGATCTACAAGCTCACAGCACGGCACTCGGTGTCGCGCTGTGAGCTTGTAGATCTGCTATTTTCAATAGTTAAAGCATAAAATAATGATACACTATAATGTGTACCCGTTCTAAATGGGTTAAGGCCTACCTGGTAGTCATCGTTCCATTCGCTGTCGGAGCCCGGGGGCGTGGGCGTGTCAGCCAGGTGGTCCGAGGACGGGTAGTGGTCCCTGCTCCGGCCGGCCAGGTGGTCCACGGAGGGGTACTGGTCCCTGCTCCGCCCGGACAGGTGGTCCACGGAGGCGTACTGGTCCCTGCTCCGCCCGCTGCCGCTGCCCCGGAAGCGGATCTTGTCCTGGATGCGTTTCCTCATGGTCACTGCCACGGCCCTGGGCTGGAGCTTCACATGGCTGACCACAACCCTGCACACACACACACAGACCATAGACTGTAAAAGAAATATGGACGATGCAAAGCCATTGGTTTCTATGCTGCGAAAATGGCGCTTTTTTGTCCCTTGTATGCGTGTCGCCATCATTGTTTGAATGGCACCCCGGGAATCACAAGGAATGCTATTGGCTGCCAAAGGTCACATGGAACCGCAGGGATACATGGGAGAATGTGGTGTTGAGCCTCCCGAAATAAAGCACACGAAGAAGAACACAGCAGGTTAGTATCAGTTTAGTTGACCACTCCCCCCGCAAATGTATCATCAATTTTAACATAAATGCGACCATATTTGCACAAAACGCATATCATGGTGATTGAAAGGGAGTTTTTCACTAGTGACAGGAACCATAAAGTATTTATGACAACGTTTATTAAGGTTAGAAAATCAAAGGGGAAAACGAATGGGGTCCAATGTAGACAAATTCTTTTTGGTACCTCGCGGGGGGAAAACAGCGCAACTAGCGGCCAAACATAGGAAGTTTTAGTTCTGTATTGGATTCGTTTTAAATTGGCGGAACTATGCCCCTGACACAGACACACATAGACAATTTCAATTCATTATTCATTATTATACATACACAAATTATTATACATAGTCCTGGGCTGGACCTTCACATGGCTGACCACAACCCTGCGCGCGCACACTAGTGATGCCCGGGTCAGGGTTTTTTATGGACCGCAGGTCCCGCAGATTTTAATTTTCTGACCCAGCCCAGCCTGCCCTGCAGCAACGCATCAATTTTCACAGCCCAGCTCAGCTCAGCCCGCCGACATTAAATAGACGTCAAATGCGTCGTTGAATGTGTATTTTTAAGGCAGCCAACTGAGCACAAACAGAATGGAATCATTAGAGGATAAAATGTCAGCACTGATTTAGAGCACATAACAATGCAGTGCAACAGAGCCATATAAAATATCGTTCGAACATTTAAAAGCAATGAACTGTTAGGCATGACGACATGCTTATTTTAACTCATCTAATGCCGATCTCGCGAAGACTCTGTCCGGAGTGCTGACCGCACGAAGATTCACAAAATATACTATATATACAGTGAAGCTGGCGTGGGCTATCCATCTAGCACTGGTTAAGTCTGCGATTCGTTTATATCGCACGTCCACGTGCACGCAAAGTCCCGCTGTCCCATAGAAAACAATGGATCTTCCGATCTTTAGAGTCCATTTACTCGAAAAAAGACTTTTGATGCCAAGGCTGGCATGTTTACTCGCTAAAATAGCACTCGCAAGATAACATCGATCCTCCATCTTTGTTTACCCTCTGCCCCGGAACTAGTATTGGGCGAATCTTTAAGATCGTCAAGTGAGGAAAAGTCAGCGCAATATCCTTCCGGTCCTTCAAAATAAGAGTGGATCCATATGGAAGAAAATGCTGGTGCTCTGTGCAACTTAACCTTTGTTAACAACACTCCTGTATTAGACTATACACACGCAGCACAACTGTACTATCACAGAGAGATGTTGAGGATCCAGTAGCCAGTTGCTGGCTCAAGACAAAATAAACAACTATTAAGAGAAAGAGTGACCGAAGCAACAGCTCTATGCTGGCTCCTTTCAACCTATTTTCTACAATCTATGGCTCACCACAGCACAACATCAGCCTAACCAGCAGAAGGTAATTAACCAGATCTGCTGCGAAGGGAGGTTCAACAAGTTTAACAGACTTTCAAAGGTGTACATTGTTTAAGTCACAGGAGCATTGTTTTCATATCATAAATATGAACCGTAGTTTAGTCAAAAGCTTGTGTACATTGCACATGCTTTCTGTTTACGTCTGAGCTGCAGAGGTAGGCTGCGCCAAGTAGCCATTAACAACAAGCAGAAGCACTTCCTCTCAAAACGGTGGATTTCAAAATAAGATACTCCCGTAATATGATTAGGTAACTGGTTTTATTTTTTTTAAGTCTACTTACAGGAAGTACAATGGACTTAATTAGAATTACATGACACGGACCAGCTTGGCTCACACGCATAGGGATAAATGCTTGCTGCGCAATATAGACCTACATTATTTGGACGGGACCGCCCTAACCTGCCCCGTAATTAACTTATTAAGTGCCGATCCTGCGATGACTCGCAAAATATTAAAAGGTATTTACAGTGCCGATCGCGGGATGACTCACAAAATATACTGTATATACAGTAAAGCTGGTACTGGCTAGCCTCGCGTAGCCAGGCTTACTCATCTGCATTGAGAAAAGCCTGGTGACAATATCAGGCCGAGACTGTTCAACTTTCGTGAGAATTTCAACGGAAGACTACAACGCATGACGTAACTTCCGTTAAATACAGTACTTCCGCCACTTCCGCTAGAACCAACCGGAAGTCATATTGTGGCCAGAGTGGGTACTGGCTATACCTACCGTCCAGTGAAAAGCCCTGGCACAGGTGAAGTCGCCGATTCATCATCATCGTGCATTCACGTGCACACAATAATGATCCCATCCCATTGAAACCAACGGTCTTTCTCATCTTTACAGTCCATTTTCTCCAAAAAACACTTTTGATGCCAAGGATGGCATTGGATTCTCGCTAAAATAGCACAAGCATAAAGGCATCCATCTTAGATCACTGTTTACGTTTCGGACCGGAAGTGGTCACGTGTCAATCTTGAACATCGTCAAGTAGGAATTGTGAGCTTGATCTACTTCCGGCCTTCAAAATAAGAGACTGGCCGCGGACGGAGACTGCCCAGCTACACCCAGCCTGCGGGTTGACCGCGGGGAACCGCGGGTTCGGGCCGGCCCGCGCATCACTAGCGCACAAACACACACACACACACACACACACACACACAACAGCTAGTATTTGGCTGTATCGCAGACTGGGCTGCGATAAGCACTGCGGGTTCCAACCAATGAGAGAACAGTACCAGCAGTACTGTGTGTTGTGCATCAAACCGTGGAGACCATAACAGCAAGATTCCAAAGAAAGCGATGCAGAAAAATAAAAAGTAAACACAATAACACAGCGGTCTTTAACAGGGGGTCCGGGACCCCTAGGGGGTCCTCAGAGTTACTACATGGGGTCCTCCAAATCTTCCAATCCTTTTTATATGAACCCTAGTGTCCATATTCTGAGAACTGTAGCCAAAAATAGCAGATCTACAAGCTCACAACGCCTCGCACTGCGAGGCATTGTGAGCTTGTAGATCGGCTATTTTTGGCAAAGAGGTTTGTGTAGAGGGAAAAAGAGCAGACTAAGTACAGAGTGAAAGGTCAGGTTTATTAGGTAATGACGGTACAAGTGGTTAAATATCTGAAAACACAAATTGACATGAATCCAGACCAAAATACACTGACGATTGTGCCGTCAAACGATTAAACTACATGGAATCTATGAAAAAGGTTGTGGGGGTCCCTGCTTCATCTCTCTCTCAACTAAGGGGTCCCTGGCCTGAAAACTTTGAAGACCCCTGCAATAACACATGGACACAAGAAAAGAAGGACCGACTGGTTGACGTAATCCTCAGTTCATCGTTCCAACTTTATTCTCTGGTTTTAACTGAGTGAGTTTCACACAAACTTAGAGTATCTGCTAAATGCCTAAATTGTAAATTGTCGGTGGTTCAAATGCAGGATAAACAATGGTCCTTGATATGAAAAGGGTTGAAGACCACCGTCATAAATCATAAGCGAACATGATATGTGAGCACAGAGTGCCAAGACAGACAGACAGACAGACAGACAGTGAAAACAAGGGATGGGACGAAAGGAAAATGTCATATCACGATTATTGTGACAAAAGAAATCACGATTTACGATATTATCACGACAATCAAAATCCATTATCCTGAGGCGGGAACATTTGCCAAAAAATATCAGATCTACAAGCTCACAACTGTGTGAGCTCGTAGATCGGCTATTTTTTGGCAAAGACATTTGATAGAGAGTGGAAAAAAAGATTGTATCTAGTACTATATTATAAGTACCTTTTACAATTATAGAGGGTTTAAGTGGTTCCAGATATGCAGCTGGGCAAATAAAAGGTGAATTGATCCCAGTGCATGACGGAGGACGATATCACGATAAATTAAATCTCCACGATACGATTATCGTGAGCGTTTTTTATCACGGTAAATTATTTTATCGCTTAACGTCCCATCCCTAGTGAAAACACAGGTATGTGGGTCCAGTGTCCATGCATAAACCACTTAAAAAAAAAACCTTGATAGACCCTTTTCCCCTTGTGGAGAGGAATAGTCAGGTTCATTATATATTTTTGTCGGATTTCTTTGGAGATTTGTAAAACTATACATTTTTGGAATCTTCAGAGCATGGGGAATCCAAAAATTAATGTTCCCATTTGCACAGACACCTGCAAAGCTGCCATTTTGGACGTTCAAAATGGCCGACATGAAATACATAATTTGTGCTATCTTGGCTTCTAGACAACCTAGAAACTTAATTAAACATGCCAATCCTATGTTTTCTGGGTCAAGGAATTGAATGAGTAAATGATGGGTGAAAAATGTTCTGGACCCCCACCCCCTTTCTGGGGGTTTTCTACTTTGGGACCTCCCCGAACAGTACGCCAGCCAGTTAATGTCCTTTTTTCATAATATTTTAGTTATTTTGTAGGTTTTAAAACATCCTGAGTTCATTTATCACACTTTTAAAGCAGCCAGAATAACCCTTCTGACTTTTGGTTGGGGTCTTTCCTCACATGGGACCCCCCAGACAGACCCCTGAGCCTATCTCAGTAATCGCTCTGCTCCTGCTCCAGAACAATGTTAAATTAGATCATAATTGAAGCATAAAAGTTGTTGTAGCTGGGCTTTGAAAACAAAAAGGAGTAGTAGCAAATACCAGGGGTCTTCCACAGGGAGTCCGGAACCCCTGGGGGCCCTCAGAGTTACTGCAGGGGGCCTGCCAAATCTTGATGGGATCTTTTGATATTTACATTTGAAACTTTTAATGATTTTTTTGTATCCTGGGTTTTTGTATTGTACTTTGATGGTTTATTATTAGTATTCTCGGTATTATTTATAACGGTTTTGTGTTAGACAGTTATGTTTGACAGCTGTTACTGCAGGGATTGCAATAATTAAGGTATTGCAACTTCTCACTTTGGGTATGCAGAACAATGTTTCCATTTATTGCACTACACTCACACTGACAACACCACACACACACACACACACACACACACACACACACACACACACACACACACACACACACACACACACACACACACACACACACACACACACACACACACACACACACACAACTTTGTTATTGTCACCCCAAAACCCTCACCCTATATCCTCTTCAAGAGCCCATGGTCAATTATGCCCAAAGAGATTCACTATCAGTAGCGCTTTCGGGGCCGGACGTGACCGGACTCCATGTGGCCAATATATATTTCCCACATGCACGGCAAGTTGGAGGTAGCATCTCACCCTCCAAGTTCTTTGACAGAAATAGTTCCCTGAGTAATCGCAGGGTTGTTGGACCATTTGAACTGTAAACATGGCATGCAATATCTCCAATGACTGCAATGTTGATGGAAGCTCACCATTAATAAGCTCAGGAGAAATTAAACCCTTGCTAAGGTCCTTGTCAAGTATCATTATCAAGTAGGCGCTGTCCCATGTCTTTTTGGAGATCGGGGCCGGATCTCCCCATAGGCAAGGGGGGGCATTGCCCCCCTAAATGCCCTGTCTGCCCCACCAAACAAGATGGCATGTAAAAATAAAAATATATATCTTTTAAAATATTATGCTACAGCTGTCGCACCACCAAAACCAACACCATTTCATTATATATACATTTTAAAAACTCTGATCGCCAATGCCATCTCTCTCCCTCTCTCTGCACCTCAAAATTTGTAAAACAAATAATAATGTTCCAGGCCAGCAGCTCCGCCCTGATATGCGTTGATGCGTAGGAGGGAACAGCAGTCAGTCTCGTCTCGACAGACAAGTACACGCACCACTTCTGGTTGCCAATTTTGTCCAGCGCATTAAGAAGGAACTAATCAAGAGAAGGAACAGTTTGTTTTTTAGTTGTGCTTGCAGCTTGTTTCACTTTAACTTCTGTTCTCTTTCTCTGGCTCTTTCGGTCAATATGCGTCGATTTCTGGTTTCTAAACCTCGCGACGCGAGTAGCACTGCTGCTACGGCTCCAGTCAGTCCAGAGGCAGGCTCCGAGCCGTCGTCGACTCTGGGTACAGCTGCTCCTCAACCCGACCCAAACCCTAACCCCCAATTGAGTTCCACAAGCACGGCAACACAAGCTGAAAGCGTCGCCGTTCGCAACGCAGCAGCGGTCGCCGATAACGGCACATAATTGCAAATAGGAAACTTTTTCTTCTTTCTATGCACCTGCCTGGCTACAGGTTTGCTCTACTGTTTGTAAATTAGAATGACAAAATACTGTATCAAGTTGACCATAGCCATAGCTGAATGACATCTCACTGCTCCTGGTTCTTACAGGATGGGTAAAACGCAGAGGATACGTTTCAACTATGTGCAAAACCATAGGAGAAGTAGTTCAGTAAAGTTCCTTGTGTAGTTCAGTAAAGTTCCTTGTAGTTAATGAACTCCCACTTTGTGGCACTCTGGAAAGCTCACATGATGAACAGGAATTCTCTGCAGGACTCTTCTTGAAAATGGTTGCAAAGGACCCCACGTTTAATGAAATTAACAGACACATCCCACAATATGCAGGGGCGTGTACAGACGTTTTGAGGAGGGGGTGCTCAAGTGAAAAATATGCAGGGGCGTGCACAGACATTTTGAGGAGGGGGTGCTCAAGTGAAAAAAAGGGCACCTTGTGAATGAAAGCAAGCAAGCAGCATGTAAAGACTCAGCACATCTGTGGGTGTATTTACCACTTGCAGAAATAATGCCATATAGTCCCTTCGAGTTGAGAGGGACATGAGTCCTTTTTTTCCTAATTCATTTCATTCAGCAGTTTGTTTTGTCTCTCCAGCAGAGTTTCTAGTGTCTCTCTCTACTCTGGAAGAGAGGTTATCGTATTATGATACCTACTTTGTCATACCTGACAAATTCCCCTGAGCTTCCATCAATCGACGGAAATAGATGGAATTCAGAGAGTGGAGGGTATGATACCAGTCAGTTGTCTTGTCCTCCCTCCTCCAAAGACCTTTATTAATTGATTTGATTGAAATATTTATTAGAAAATGTACAGTTTCATGACAGCACAGTTCACTGATGCAAGGTCAACTAAAAGTAAACTCAGGTAAGGCGTAAGACGTTGAGGTCCTTCGCTTTAACTCATATAAATATAGGCAATACTTGAGCTCATCAAATGTGGCTGTAAAGCAGATTGCAAGGGACAGTGCAGCAGCTGCTTAAACAATACAAACAAAGACTGTCAACACTATTAGGGAGGACATGTATTGTAGTGAATCTCTTTGGGCATAATTGACCATGAGCTCTTTAAGAGGATAGGGTGAGGGTTTTGGGGTGACAATAACAAAGAGGTGTGTGTGTGTGTGTGTTGTGTTGTCAGTGTGAGTGCAGTGGAATAAATGGACACGTTAGTCTGCACGCCCAAAGTAAGCAATACCTTAATTATTGCAATCCCTGCAATAACACCTGTCAACCATAACTGTCCAACACAAACATTTTATAAATAATACAGAGAATACTAATAAACCATCAAAGTACAATACATAAACCCAGGATACATAAAAACATTCAACGTTTCAAATCCCATCAGGATTTGGTGGGCCCCCTGTAGTAACTCTGAGGACCTCCCTGGGGTCCCGGACCCCCGTGGAAGACCCCTGTTATTTGCTACTACTCCTCTTTGTTTTCAGAGCCTAGCTACAACAACTTTTATGCTTCAATTATGATCTAATTTAACATTGTTCTGGAGCAGGAGCAGAGCGAGTACTGAGATAGGCTCAGGGGTCTGTCTGGGGGGTCCCATGTGAGGAAAGACCCCAACCAAAAGTCAGAAGGGTTATTCTGGCTGCTTTAAAAGTGTGATAAATGAACTCAGGATGTTTTAAAACCTACAAGATAAGTCAAATAGTATGAAAAAAGGACATTAACTGGCTGGCGTACTGTTCGGGGAGGTCCCAAAGTAGAAAACCCCCAGAAAGGGGGTGGGGGTCCGAAACATTTTTCACCCATCATTTACTCATTCAATTCCTTGACCCAGAAAACATAGGATTGGCATGTTTAATTAAGTTTCTAGGTTGTCTAGAAGCCAAGATAGCTCAAATTGTGTATTTCATGTCGGCCATTTTGAATGTCCAAAATGGCGGCTTTGCCGGTGTCTGTGCAAATGGGAACATTGATTTTTGGATTCCCCATGCTCTGAAGATTCCAAAAATGTATAGTTTTACAAATCTCCAAAAAAATCCGACAAACATACATTTCTTAACTCATTTTGCGCCCGCGACTTTCGGTCGCAATGATGTCCAGAGTGCCTCACGCAGGCTCCATCCACTTGCACTCTCTTATTTTGAAGGCCAGAAGTGCACAGCGTGATCACTTCCGGTCTGACGTCATCGGGTCGTGCGCCGGAATCGATCGTTGTTTACGTGGTGCCATGCTGGATTGCATTGGAGCTTTTATATATGTGTTATATAAGCGAGCATCTGCCTCCATCTTCGCTTCTAAAGTGTAGTTTTGAGATAATGGACATTTAAGATGAGATCCCCCGTCCACCTCAATGTTATGGGATGACTATTTTGTGCTGGTGGAGCCGTGATGATGACAAATCAGCGACGATTTTCGCCTCCGGAGCTTCCGCCATATACTCGGTATTTATACTCGCCGTTACAGTAATATATTACTTTTCGCGCGACATCGCGCATTCGGCACTATAAGTACTCGAGTACTTTTCGCGCGACATCGCGCGTTTGGCTTTTAATGAGTTAATATAATGAAACTGACTAGAAAATGCTCTCACACACACACACACACACACACACACACACACACACACACACACACACACACACACACACACACACACACACACACACACACACACACACACACACACACACACACACACACACACACACAGTGTGTAATGGGAGCCACAGAATGTCACTTGACAGAGCACGGCTACAGAGAGATGTGTCCACAGAAGAGTGGAACAAATGGACAACTTTCTGTCTCGTTTCCGAGATACGTGAGATGGCAGCAGCAACACCACAGCAGGACAGGGGGGTCTCTCTGGGACCCCTGGGGGGAGGGGGTGTTATGGCAGATGTGCCCAAAAAGGTCGATCTTGCAGGTAGAACACATGACATGCCCTTGAACCACGGGTCTAACTAAGGTGGCAAACCAAAGGGCAAGTACACAATCTGCCTGACAAGGACAATTTAACACAAGTGGTTCTCAACCTGTGGGTCGGGACCCAAATTATTTTGGGGGGTCTCCAGATGATTAACTTAATGTGCAACATTGTTTTCTCACTCAACAGTAAACAAACCAACATAGAGTTTAAGTGTATCGAGGGTATCTGCACATTTCTAAAGTGGCATTTTAAAGGACTTTTTAAAGGAGTAGTTCACCCCCAAAATGAGTCACGCCATGGAGAGTAGAGTTCAGAGTGGTTTCTGTCACATTCCTAAGACAAATATTTGATTCGAGTAAATTTACCCCCATTGTTTCCGGATGGGGACCCGTTTCGAAACGGGTCCCCATCCGGAACGAATTGAGGTAAATTTATTGTTATCACATTTTTGTCTTAGGAATGCGACAAAAAACTAAAAATATTATTGAACTCTAGTCTCCATGGCGTGACTAATCAATATAAAAAAATATATTTTGGGGTGAACTACTCCTTTAAAACCTCTAAAATGACAGATAAATTGTCAAATATTAGATGCAGACATTGAGAAATAGCCGATCTACATGCTCACAGAGCATGTAGATCTGCTATTTTCACAATAGAACCGTGTTATACAAAATGTAATTCCTCAACTCTTAGTGCTCGTCAGGGTGTTAAAATATGATTATGTTGGGGGTCACAGCCTGAAAAGGTTGAGAACCACTGCCTTGGGGGGAAGATTAGGAATTTACATATCTGACATAATATGTAAGGTTCTGTAAAGTAACAATGTAATTCAGCAGTGCCCCGAGAACCATGGGTCTAAGGAGGCAAACCAAAGGGCAAGTCAACAAATCTGCATGACACAAGGACGCTGTCTGGGTTTCACAATGCTCTGGGTCTCTGGGTGAATGAGGTGAACCTCAATGAGGTTCACCTCATTCACACCTCATTAAAAAAGCCAAGCTGACAGAAAGTGAGACAAGACAAGTAATGCAAGTGTAATGACTGACTGACCGCCCACACACACACACACACACACACACACACACACACACACACACACACACACACACAGAGCTTGTTTACTGAAGCATGCATCATTTAAGACCCTGTGTTCTTAGAAAGCCTGTGGGTGCGCACATGGTCAACCAGTGAGAGAGAGAGAGAGTGTGTGTGTGTGTGTGTGTGTGTGTGTGTGTGTGTGTGTGTGTGTGTGTGTGTGTGTGTGTGTGTGCGTTGTTTTAATCCCCTAATGATCCATATAGGGGCACCGAAAGGTTACTCCCGGGCACAGCGGTCACACGCCCTAGACTAGCCAATCACAACCACCCTACACTAACCAATCACAGGCCTCCGTGGACAGCAGGGTGCTTTCCAGCCGGTAAGAGTCACTCAAGGGTCATTCGAACAGAACTGGTTCCCAAACATTGGGTCGGGACCCATTTGTGGGTCGCGGATCCACATCTCTAGTCCAAATACACCAATTAAGTTCACCAGAAATAGGAAACAGATGCTATGCCAACATACGGTACACGCATGCAGCGTGTTTGAAGATCCAGAGAACAATCAGCCAGAACAATGTGTTTTAACGTCATCGGTAATTGCGACCGTTAGGTAATTGCGACCGTTAGGTCGCAATTACTATCAAAACCACCACCGGCTGTCAGCCCGTCCGTCAGTCTGTCAGTATGTCCGTCACGTCACGTCATGTCACGTCACACTTTTGTCCTACTCATATCTCCGCCACCGTTGCCCCTATCCATCCAAACTTTGCACAGACACTCCTTGGCTGCCAAACCACAACCTCCACCCCTCATGTCTCACTTGGCACTCTTCTAGCGCCACCATGAGGCCGTTCTTGCAAACACATTTTTGGACACTCCTACAAATTCCGCCCTAAAATCAGGCAAAGCGGAGTCATGTCATCAACATGGATCTGTCCCATTTAGCGCCACCATCAGGCTGATTTTTACATGCGACCTGAGTCTTACTGGTAATATATAATGATCATCAAGAAGAAGCAGATCATGGAGCATCGCTATTCTACGGAGAACATCAGCTAAAAAAAAAGAAAAGAAAAAAAAAGACTATCTACAAGCTCACAATGTGCTTGTAGATCGGCTATTTTCTGCAAAGATGTTTGGTGTAGCGTACGTTTACAGATGGTTTAAGTCAGGTTAAATGACTGAAAACTCACATTAACACCAGACGCCCTAAGGGCGAGAGGACGCACTGAAACAACAGAGACTGACACAATATGTCCATATATGGGCATTCCCAGGTATGGGCTAAATATTGATGACATCAGGGATCTCCATATAGGGGCATAAAAGGGACATGGATGGAATTAATTTCCAAGTGTGAATCACCACACTGGTTAACATAAGACTGACACAATATGTCCATATATGGGCATTCCCCGATGTGTGCTTAATATTGATGACGTCAGGGATTTTGGCCTGTATATGGAGCGTGTTGCACGGACGGATCTGCAGGGTTTAAATGCGACAGATGCTGTCAAACGAGTCTATGAAGCTATTTATGAGATATGAAACATTTTAATCTGCAACAGTAAGACTCCCTAATCAGGAGATAAGCGACCGTA
This sequence comes from Nannobrachium achirus, assembly GCF_963921795.1. NCBI lineage: Eukaryota > Metazoa > Chordata > Actinopteri > Myctophiformes > Myctophidae > Nannobrachium > Nannobrachium achirus. The sequence goes on from NC_137830.1 coordinate 7,740,123, forward strand.
GGTCACATGTATACACAAAGAGGGCTGTAACTGCCATTGAATGGTGGGTGGACATAGTGGTTAGGCAGGCAAGGAGTGAGTGTTCCATGTTTGGCATGGATGGGGGCAACATTGGGGAAGATATGAGAAGGGAGAGAAACGGTATGAGTAGGGAGCATGTTGATGACATGACTGTAGACATACTGTGTAGTGTTTTTGGTGATTTTAGGGCAAAATCTGTGTCCAAAAATGTGTTTTTATAAATCGGCCTGAAGGTGGCGCTATTTGGGACAGATTTATGTTGATGGGATGAGTGTAGACATACTGTGTACCGATGTGCGTGATTTTAGGGCGAAAATTGTAGGAGCAGTGTCCAAAAATGTGTTTTGCAAGAATCTGCCTCATGGTGGCGCTAGAAGAGGTCAAATGTGACAAATGAGGGGTGGGGTGTCCGCGTTGCCTTGGCGGACAAATAGGTACCGGCCCCGGCTCTCCCGCACGCTCCTAGCCCGAGTTACGGCATTTTATGTGAGCTGCAGTGGAGGGGGTCCTCCACTGGGGGCGTCACGGCTTTTGCATCCGTTCTGGAGCACCAGGAGTGGGTGGTCCCCGGGAATCCCCCGTGAGCAGCCCCGTTGGGGTGGTCATTTGGTCATTTTTGCACATTTGGTCATTTTGTACACTTGGGGGTCCCCCAGGGATCTGGGAGTCCCTGGAGCTCCGGGGGTCCTTGGAGGTTGTAGTTTGGCAGGTAAGGAGTGTGTGTGCAAAATTTGGCATGGATGGGGGCAACGGTTGTGGAGATATGAGCAGGGCAAAAGTGTGACGTGTGACTGAGGTTTTGGTAGTAAATGCGACCTACGGTCGCAACAATAGCCTATGTAGTGGGGTCCCTGCTTCATCCGTCTCTCAGCTAAGGGGTCCCTGCTTCATGTGTCTCTCAGCTAAGGGGTCCCTGCTTCATTTCTCTCTCAGCTAAGGGGTCCCTGCTTCATGTCTCTCACAGCTAAGGGGGTCCATGCTTCATCTGTCTCTCAGCTAAAGCTAGCCTTACATCTAACAACTTTGGTAAGATTGTGGACAGATTTGGGAAAGATTTCTTAAAGACTACCCCTCACACTATAAGATTTGAAAAAGACTCCCCAAAGACTGTAGGATGATTTTTCAAAGATTTCAGTTGTTAGATGTGTATGCCTCTTTTAAGGGGTCCCTGCTTCATCTGTTGCTCAGCTAAGCCCATAAAGGGATCCTTGGCCTGAAAAACGTTGAAACCCCTGAGCCCCAAAAGTTTGAGAACAGAGAACCACCTGCTGACTGCTGTTGTTGACATTCTATTTAGTTGGACTCTATTTATTTTTGCACAGTTTTATATCTGGGGAGAACTAACTCTCTATATGTGTGGAGGAAGGTGCATAATATATAGAACACGGAAACGAATTGGACATACATAGCCGACTAAAAGCTGTTTGTAAAGAGTTTATGGCAGCATATTAGCCTCGTTCAAAGTCATCTTAAACGCAGCATAGTTGAAATGACGGCGCGATAAAAGATTTTTTTTAAATAGACTACTTTACCGTGTCGCTCGCCTAGAAGAACTGATCTGAAGCTGTCAAACCACCGCAAAAGCAGTTGTTTGTCGCCAAGCGACGCCGTCGGATAATGGATTATTATATGATCGGACAGAGCAAGATCAAACGCAGCGGTCGCCAGTCGCTCCATTCCACATTCACAAACCAGTGGCGTCAGTTCAGAAAAAGGTAAGGTATGGCAACATGACTGGTGTTGCCATACCTTAGCAACAGGAATGATACATTTATTTTAAGAAGTTCCATTTTTTCCCCAAAAAAAATCTATGGTTTCTTGCGCTGGATATATGGCAGTCTGGAGCAGTTGTTCAAGTGCAGCTAAACTTGGCATAATAATAGTAAACGTGCCACAATTAACAATGATAAATTGCACCTGTGCAGCTGACCTGCGGAACCTGGGAATATACAATTCCGTCAAGATGGGGAGAATAAAAGTGTGGAGAATATAATTAGTCTATAGGCCTAATACCTTGTTAAATTTTGCATTTGTAGTTATTTTAATGTAATTTAACAACACAATAACCAGCACAGATAGACAAAGAGACATTCATGGATTTATATTTTAAAGTAGGCTAACTTGTATCTCCCCCCTGGACCCAGGCCAGGCCATGGCAGCTGCATACCCCTGCCATACCCCATTGACGCCCCTGTCACAAACATACGGTAACATAGTAGCAGGATCATCTGTTACTCACCCTGCACGCAGATCGTAGCACAGTTTCATCAACCCTGAGAATATTGATTGATTGATTAATCTTTTCTTCTTTTTAATTGGATTCCTTCGCATCCACCTGCTTCATCGATATTTCGTCATCATCATCATCGCGGGGATCGGATGATCGCAGCGGGGAGCCCTCGATCGTGTCCTCCTCCTCAGCGTCCATCACAAGTCCTTTAAATAAACCGCGATAGGCTCGATACTTAGTTTAAATGATGAGGTATTGATAACGACGCGATCATAGTTCCACCCTCACGCCAGACAGACAGACAGACAGACAGTCCACAGTGTGACACAGACAGTCTCTCACTCTCTCCCCGCTGTGATGTTTGACCGTCTGTCTGTCTCTTCCACTCTCGTGTGTGTGTGTGTGTGTGTGTGTGTGTGTGTGTGTGTGTGTGTGTGTGTGCGTGCGTGCGTGTGTGTGTCTGATCTGTCAGAGCAGAACACACGCACTGCACACAGCGCTACCTTTGGTGAACTTCAGAATAAAATGTTCATTTCCGCGGTTGTTCTCATGGTTCCTCGGTTCCTGGCTATATCCACTGATTGCTATTTTTGGTGTGTCTCTCCTGTTGTGGGCAGATTTAAAGCACTAGAAAAAAAGATCTGGTTGAAAAAAGAGCCTGACCCAAAATAAATTGCAATAGTAATGGGTCATATATATACATTATATATATATATATATATATATATATATATATATATATATATATATATATAGAGAGAGAGAGAGAGAGAGAGAGAGAGAGAGAGAGAGAGAGAGAGAGAGACCTATATATATATACACTGTATATATATATATAATTCATTTTTTCTTCTACTTTATTATATTACCACCTTTATCGTTATCTTATTTGTACTCTCACTCACTCTCTCACACACACACACACACACACACACACACACACACACACACACACACACACACACACACACACACACACACACACACACACACACACACACAGTAAAAGCCCAGAATTCAAAATGTACTTGATTAAAAGTATGAAAGTATTGGCATCAAAATGTACTTAAAGTACCAAAAGTAAAAGTACACAATGATTGAAAATAGCAGATCTAAAAATCGTGACACGTTGTGAGCTTGTAGATTGTCTATATTTCTTAAAGCTGTTGATTCACCCTTATAATGGACTAAATGGTGTTGATATTGAGGGTTTGTTTGGTTTGGTTTGTTAGATGTTTGGCTCCCTCTGGTGGACGGGTTGGCACAGTGTCAAATACAGACAGCAGGTGACTTGAAGGATGATACAAACCTGTAATAAATCAAATAGTATAGTGGGTATTTGCATGCAGTGAGTGGCAAATCGAGTGACAAAGTGAGCGGCAAAGTGAGTTTAACGTTGTTTAATGCAATAAGATAGTATTTTTCTGTTTGAATGTAAAGGCTGCCATAGCCCTGAAACATGACGGTCGCTGATAGCATGGCGTACGACCATCACGCGCGAGGATTTACCTGGGTTTTCGGAAGCGATTTCGACAGCCTATACAAACTACACAAGCATTAAGATTTCACAAACAACGTGCTTTATAAAGTCTCACACCTGTCTAAATACTGTCCGGCATGTTAACTTCATAGACGCATACAAAACAGAAAAAGTACAAAACTATGGCACCACCACTTTAAATGGATCATGAAATCAAAACAATATTTTCATTTTTATTTTGTGGCTTTTTTTATGTTCCCTGACCTCAACTACAACCCCAAAAAATGAACATTCAACATTAACACACGGGTGACTAACCTGTCATTTTGGCCGATTTTAAGATCGCAAAGTGCAATAACTCTCCCCAACAAGGTCTCAGAAATTTCCCCTTCCATGACTTTTCCTAAATACTCAAGACATATGTTCTCTTTTTTCCCCCTTCTAAAATGTTTCCTAAGTATGAAATAATATACGATTATACCACTCTGCATTTATCAGTCAAATTGACTGGTAAATTCTTTTTTTTTTGCCCAGGAGAGCAACAACTCCTCCCCTGCTGCCAGCAGGGATTCTATTGTCAGTATAACAACAGACAATAGAACCCCTGCTGGCAGCAGGGGAGCTTGAAGGGAGAGAATTTACCTGTCAATTGGAGTGGAAGTGATTATTATTATTATTATTATTTCAGTCACCCGAGTGTTAAGTGGTTTTTCTGTAATCTATAGTTTTTGGAACTTGGGGTATATGCATATACGCCATTTTGTTCTACTTCCGGGTGTCTTTCGACTTCCTTCACAGGTGTTACCAATGATACTAGTGTAAAAAACATCACAAGGATGCAGCTGGGACGTATCATCAGTGATGTAGCCTGGGGTCGACGGGTGTTTCGGGTCTCGCAACATCATACACCCTCGCCCAGGTGACCCAGCCGGGGTTGATCCAGTCCCGACTTACGTCCCAGTAGCTATCCACGATCAGTCCTATTAGGGAAAGACAGGGTCACTCAATGTGCAGCACCGGAACTACTCTGCCGGGATTGGGGGTACCATTCTGGCGCGTGGAAGAACTAGGCTCTATGGGTTGACTCCTGGCCGGGCTCCTCCTACGTCTCACCAGGTCCTCCCCTGCTCTCACCAGGTTCAGAACCTGTGCGTTGCACCAGACCCCAATCCAAACATTCCATTCAGCTGCTGCATTTGAATGGCCCTCCTAAAGGCCTCACCGTGGATTTGTTGGGCTTCTTCCTCACGGAAGACACAGGCTGGGGCGCCAACCCAACCTGCTCCCGGGTGCCGTCTAAATTCCGGCCGTCAACCGAGTCTCCGGTGGTCACCAAACTATTCCTGGTTGTCACATAGTCTATTCCTATGAGCCACTATAAATAGAACCAATAGTGTAAAAAACATCACAAGGATGCAGCTGGGACGTATCATCAGTGATGTAGCCTGGGGTCGACGGGTGTTTCGGGTCTCGCAACATCATACACCCTCGCCCAGGTGACCCAGCCGGGGTTGATCCAGTCCCGACTTACGTCCCAGTAGCTATCCACGATCAGTCCTATTAGGGAAAGACAGGGTCACTAATGAAGGGTCTGTTCCATTCTGCTCAAACAGAGTCAGGGTGCTGCTATTGTGCATGTTGGCTCACTGGAAACACTCTGCTACACCAGTGGGTCTCAAAGTGTCGTTGAGTGGGTTCCAAATGTCCCCATACAGGTGTGTAACTCTGAGAGTGTACAAATGGAATCAATTTGGAATCCATTTGATTCCATTTGTTGATTCCATTTGTAAAGAGTTATGGGGGTCCTTGAAATTAAAGAACCACTGTACAATAAATCAAACAGAGCCTTAATTAGTATCATCAGTAACACCTGTGAAGGAAGTCGAAAGACACCCGGAAGTAGAACAAAATGGCGTATGTGCATATCATTTGCCTCTGGACGTACGCATCTTCATCCAGGGGAGGAGGTGGTTGTAGGTGAGGGTGAAGTTGGTGAATGCAACAACTGAACTTGTAAATGGTAAATGGTGCATTGGAACAATACAAACACAGTGGAAAGTAACACCATAAGGTTGTACTCCTCCCACCCTGGGCGGAAGGAGTAGGACGAAGGCTCTACGTCCTCCTGGTGGGGGCTCCTCACTGGTAGGTGAGTCAGTAGGAAACAACAGTATGTCCTCCCGGTGGGGGCTCCTCACTGGCAGGTTGAGTCAGTAGGAAACAACAGTACGTCCTCCCGGTGGGGGCTCCTCACTGGCAGGTTGAGTCAGTAGGAAACAACAGTACGTCCTCCCGGTGGGGGCTCCTCACTGGCAGGTTGAGTCAGTAGGAAACAACAGTGCGTCCTCCCGGTGGGGGCTCCTCACTGGCAGGTTGAGTCAGTAGGAAACAACAGTACGTCCTCCCGGTGGGGGCTCCTCACTGGCAGGTTGAGTCAGTAGGAAACAACAGTGCGTCCTCCCGGTGGGGGCTCCTCACTGGCAGGTTGAGTCAGTAGGAAACAACAGTACGTCCTCCCGGTGGGGGCTCCTCACTGGCAGGTTGAGTCAGTAGGAAACAACAACAGTGACAACACAGCAATGTTGTTGGGGAGGAATCAATTGGCATAATGACTAAATTGGGGCAAAAAAGGGGTAAAAATTGTTGGCTAATCTAAATAAAAAATAAATGATATAAAACACAATACCAATTGGTATTAATAAGGAGGAAGTATAATAGTCCATGGGCCATAAAAGATGTCGGTATCCGAAAGATGGCAAAGGTTTCCATGCATTTTTGAAAAGCTCAATATGTTGGTATGATAACCCTTTCGGAGACACAGCTAAATTGGTGTTATCAGCCACTAGATTGGTGTCCCATTAACTTTACTATAGAGGAAGAAAAAGAAAAGAATTAATCTGCTTTAACCAGGGTTTTTTGTTTTATGATGATTATGATTTCATGATTCTAAATCGTCTAAAACATCTGCTTTGCACGAAAAACATTACTTGTGCTAAAAACGTCCCCACAAGACTATCGGTTCAGTGATAAAAAGTGATTAGTCATTACTTTTCACACTTTTGTAGGGTCCGTTTTAGCCCAAGGAATGTTTTTCGTGCAAAACAGATGCTTGCAATGGATTCAGAATCATGAAAAAAACCTAGTTTGACCCCTCATATGCTACTTCAAGCAGATTAATTCTTAATGGGACACCAACTCTAGTGGCTGATAACACCAATTCAGCTGTGTCTCAGAAAGGGTTATCATACCAAAATATAATCTACAGATATAGAGCTTTTCAAAAATGCATAGTAACCGTAACCGTACAGTGACATAGAACTGTACACAGCCATTAGACTTCATAGCCATGGTATGTAGTTTTTATACCACACCAATCAACCCATTTTACAAGTGATTTTTAGACGTACCTGAATTCTTAGTCTCTACTTTTTGGAGCCTTTGGCCCGGCCTGCCGCCTTGTTCTTGGACTTGTTGTCACCCTTCACTCCCAGCGATGAATGTACCTCTGTACATAAAGTGAGATAGATAGATAGATAGATAGATAGATAGATAGATAGATAGATAGATAGATAGATACCTTTATTATTATCCCAATTAAGGGGGAAAATCAGTTTCCCAGAGGCAGCACAGCAGTATAAGGTTATTTACAAAGTTACAGAGAAGTAAGAAAAAGAAAAAGAAAAAACAAGAACAGAGTACAGTAAAGAGCAAGGTACATCAAGAGAGGGAACGAATAATATATAAATATAAATACATAAAGTGTCCTTAAGCACAACTATCAAAATAGTACAGTGTCCAAATCAAATCAAAAGTGACCATAGCAGTCAATGCTAGTTAGTAAGACTCCCTAATCGGGAGATAAGCGACCGTCAGGTCGCATAATGTTGTCTGCCAAAAGTAACCACATGGTGGCGCTATGGGGCATGGGAGAAATCAGGGGTGGAGGTTGTGGTTTGCCAGCCAAAGAGTGTGTGTGCAAAGTTTGGCATGGATAGGGCTAACGGTGCTGGAGATAAGAGTGTGCAAAAATCAACCTCATGGTGGCGCTAGAAGAGGCCCATGAGCAGGTAGATGTGAGGATTTTAAGTGGTATGTATGGCTATGTGTTGAGGGAATGTGCGTGGCTTATTGCAAAGAAAAGGCATGTGGTGTGATTTGCGGAAAACGGAGCAATCCAACAAATTTTAGAATATCAGAAGGGAATATGGGAAATGTGACAGATCCATGGTGATGACATGACTTTAGAGTTACTGTGTACCGCTTTGTGTGATTTTAGGGCAAAATCTGTAGGAGCAGTGTCCATGAATGTGTTTTGCAAGAATCGGCCTCATGGTGGCGCTAGAAGAGGGCCATGTGAGAAATGAGGGGTAGAGGTCGTGGTTTGGCAGTCAAGGAGTATGTGTGCAAAGTCCGGCATGGATGGGGGCAACGGTGGCGGAGATATGAGTAGGGCAAAAGTGTGATGTGACGTGTGACGGACAGACAGCCGGTGGAGGTTTTGATAGTAACTGCGACCTAACGGTCGCAACAATGCAATTAAATTACCCAAACATGAACCTTTTGAGCTTTTTCATCAATCGTGGTACATTTATGAATGATACCTATAAATACCATAATATATATATATATATATATATATATATATATATATATATATATATATATATATATATATATATATATATATGAAGGATACTTGAAACGGATACAAATCTAAAACAATTATTCTACTTCCCTGGTGACGATTCCATCCATTACTTACACTCTTTTACAAGTCCTGTCAATCTCTACTATTGTTTGATTCTTTCTTTCATTTAGTTATTGCAGCAGATATAACAAAAACACATAATAACAATAATTATAATACATGTTTGTTCTCTCTCTTACCGTCGCTGGGCGCCCCCTGCAGTTCAATGGTGGAGGTTCTGCTCTTCTTTTTAACAGGCTCTCCACCAGAGGAGGACTGTTGCTGCTTCTTGTCTGGTGCTAGAAACACAAATGAAAAGGAATTAATATACCAGTAAGACTCCCTAATCAGGAAGTACCGTCAGGTCGTATACACAAACTTTAGAAGCCAATGGTAGCCAATCAGGAGGGAATATGGGAAATGGGACAGATCCATGTTGATGACATGGCTCTAGAGATACTGTGTACCACTTTGCGTGATTTTAGGGCAACATTTTTGGGAGCAGTGTCCAAAAAATTTGTTTTGCAAGAATCGGCCTCATGGTGGCGGTAGAAGAGGGCCATGTGAGAAAAGTGATTTGCCATCCAAGGAGTGTGTGTGCAAAGTTTGGCATGGATAGGGGCAACGGTGGCGGAGATATGAGTAGGGCTAAAGTGTGACGTGACGTGACGTGACGTGACGTGACGGATATACAGACTGACAGCCGGTGGAGCTTTTCATAGTAACTGCGACCTGACGGAATGCACAGCATTTTAAGATTTGTGTAAAATTATGACGTTTGGGAACATAGAGAATAGGCAAAAAATAAAGTACAACGATACAACAATAAAAAAACACAAAGTGTGTACGTGCATGCATGTGTGTGTGTGTGTGTGTGTGTGTGTGGGGGGGGGGGGGGGGGGGGTACAGTACAGGCTATAATAAGCAACATATGAATTGTGTTGGTTTAATTTGGTCATGGTGACATCATCAGGTTGTGTAATTCCTCTGCTTTGGTATTCAGGACTTGTAACTGTCATGTTGGACTACAATGAATATGTACCGTATTTTCCGGACTATAAGGCGCACCGGACTATAAGGCGCACTGTCAATGAATGGTCTATTTTCGAACTGTTTTCATATATAAGGCGCACCGGACTATAAGGCGCACATAATAGACGCTACCGTTGCGTTATGCATCCAACAGATGGAGCTGTGCTAAAGGGAATGTCAATGTCAATGAATGATCCATATATAAGGCGCACTGGACTATAAGGCGCACTGTAGTTTTTTGAGAAAATTAAAGGCTTTTAAGTGCGCCTTATAGTCCGGAAAATACGGTATATAGTTACTGTATGGAAGAAACCTTCAATTATACTTAATCATAGGACAATGTTGGACAAAAGTAGATGAAATTGCCGACTTACATACTCAAAATGGGACATGTTGTGAGCATGCATATGAGCTAATTCTATTATTTAAATGTATTAAAATGTCACGTATGGGCCTTTTAATACTTTCCCAAAAAAGGGACGGCAGGTTTAAAATCTGTTTGTGAGTTTTATAAATAGTAAACCAATTAAAAATATTAACAAGAGCTTGTGACTGTTCTACATTGGATACATTTGACTTTTATTTCTATTTTCTTCATTTCATGGAAAATAACGGTTTTGGACGTCCAAGGTTTCTGACAGCAACAATAAGTTGTTAAGTACTGATATATAATGTGTCAGCAGAGACTCCCTATTTGGGGGAAAACATGCATTGCAGTACCAGATCTTTGTCCTGTACCAGTAAGAATATGGGAAATGGGACAGATCCATGTTGATGACATGACTCTAGACATACTGTGTACCGCTCAAGCTACACTGGAGCTTGAGTCTGAAGTTGTCCCTATTCTATTTGATTACAAAGGGGAGGGGATTTAAAATTTGAAATTCCCAATCACAAGAGATCTGTTGGGAGGGGTTGTGTTTGACTTGTGTACACAAAACATTCCCTCTTCCCCCTCCCCTCTGTGACATGCACCAAACATGTCATTGTCTTTGATGTTTCATTGATTAGAGAGAATCACTAACAAGCTATCGACACTTGTAGATATTTGATCAAGACAATACATTTGATACAAATTACAATTGGTGTTGCTTACCTGCATGAGTCGTCATGTGCTTCTTCAGAGATTCATTTCGAGTGAATCTTTGTTCACACACTGTACAAGTGAACGGCTTTTCCCCAGTATGAGATCTCATGTGTTTCTTCAGAGAACCCGTTTCAGCAAAGCCTTTGTCACAAACTTTGCAAGTAAAGGGCTTTTCCCCAGTATGAGATCTCATGTGTTTCTTCAGAGAACCCGTTTCAGCAAAGCCTTTGTCACAAACTTTGCAAGTAAAGGGCTTTTCCACAGTATGAGATCTCATGTGTGTCTTCAGATGAACGATTTGAGCAAAGCCTTTGTCACAAACTCTGCAAGTAAAGGGCTTTTCCCCAGTATGAGATCTCATGTGTTTCTTCAGAGAACCCGTTTCAGCAAAGCCTTTGTCACAAGTAAAGGGCTTTTCCCCAGTATGAGATCTCATGTGTGTCTTCAGATGAACCATTTGAGCAAAGCCTTTGTCACAAACTTTGCAAGTAAAGGGCTTTTCCCCAGTATGAGATCTCATGTGTGTCTTCAGATGAACCATTTGAGCAAAGCCTTTGTCACAAACTCTGCAAGTAAAGGGCTTTTCCCCAGTATGAGATCTCATGTGGGACTTCAGATGAACCATTTGAGCAAAGCCTTTGGCACAAACTGTACAAGTAAAGGGCTTTTCCACTGTGTGAGTCGTCACGTGAGTCTTCAGCACTTCCTTTCGAGCAAAGCTTTTGGCGCAAACTCTACAAGTAAACGGCTTTTCTCCAGTGTGTATCCTCATGTGTCGTTTCAGATTGCTCTTTTTACCAAAGCTTGTGCCACATTCTGTACAATTCAAGCTTTTCGCCCCACAGTGGTCCTCTACATCAGCAGGTGTTTTCATGTGTTCAGCTGAGGTGCTCGCTACAGGCTCCGTCTCTCTGGTTACATCCTCACTGTCAGTATCAGATTCATAAAAAACATATAGTAACTGGCAGAATGTACCGGTACACATGATCACTAGTTGGTTGTGATGTTCCACTGTCCTCTACATCAGCTTGAGTTTTCATGTGTTGAGATGAGCTGCTGGCTACAGGCTCTGCCTCTCTGTTATCATCATCCTCAATTCTCACTGCTAGTAATGTCTGCATTGACCCAGCAGCCTCCTCTGGTCTTTGAAGCAACTCGTCTTTATTCTGTGGAGGTTCTGGTTCCTCCTGGTCCAGACTAGTATTCCTCTCCAGCTGTTCAATGGAAACCTCTTCTTTATTCACAGGGCTGTGCAGGAAGTCTAGAAAAAAGATGAAATGAGAGTAAAGCACTGAACATTTGGACTTAAATTAATTGCATACAGTGTTTCCCATTTTGTTGGGAAACACTGTCAAAGTGAGCTGAGAAGCTGATCTTATACAACATAGACTACAAGTCACGACACATTTTAGGTCTTGGGTCTGACCGAACCAGTTGTGCTTTTGCCAACGAATGCTGCTGTTAGGGCAGTCACGATTAATACATGATCGTCTATTCGTGATTATTTTTCATATTCGCGATTATTTTTCATATTCGCGATTATCGTCAATTATCCAGTTTAATTAAAAAAGTAGTGTTTTGACAAGAAACCCATTCTTAAACCTCACGTAAACATTTGCATTCTTGAATGAGCCTCCTCCTTCCTGTTGAACGCTTGTGTGTGAGTGTGTCCCCGCTCTTCCTCGTCAGTCAACAGACAACAGCAGCAGGCATGCACAGTGCAGTCACACAGGCAGGCTGGCTGGCTAAACATGCTTAAAAAGTTTGTTTCAACTGACCCGATCAATTACTTTTTCCAGACGGTCGGAACAGACACATGTACCATACGCATCCCGGGACTGTTTGATACATACAGAAAAAGGCTTTCACTTTCGTTTCAACACAGAGGACTGGAGTCAATGCTTAGCTTTTAGCATTGCTACTGTTGTGGACGGGGATGATGATATGATGATCACACGCAGATGGCGACTAGATGTTGGATCATGAAATGGGTGCACCATCGCTATTGTCGCTATTTTCAGTTGTTGGCTATTTTAGTAGTTGTCGGCTATTTTCACAACGCCTCGCGACGCGGTGTGAGCTTTGTAGATCGGCTGTTTTCGCATCGCAACGCGACGCGTTGTGAGCTTGTAGATGAGATATTTTCAAATAACCACAGTATAAATAGGGCTAAAGTTTGCAAGTAAATGTACTTAATAGTTACTTTACACCACTGAATTGATGTTCAAAAAGCAATTCAATTGCTCTTTTAAGGTGTACAGTATGAGTATCATCAAAGCTCATCATAGTGGCATAAAAATAATGACAATATATTTGTCAATCGCGAATATTTTGTATGACGATTAATCGTCTCCAGAAATTCCTAATCGTGACAGCCCTAGCTGCTGTGAAAGCAATTGTGCAAAATAGCACATTGTGACATTGACTGGTTTGACCGTGAGGGTACGGTGAGCTGGTTAGCGCGTCACACCGGTTTCCATCTCCCTGGCTTGGCCTGCCGGCTGAAGAATTTATTGAGGATTTCTATCAGCCAGTACAATCTGGGTTTTAGTCGGGGGCCTTAGGGAGATGGAATGGTAATTTCGTGCTTATCAGTCTAAAAGCGCCAAATTTTGCACAGATGTAGCATGCTCTAATGATTTAGCTAGGGTGCCTGAGTCGGCGACCTTCGGGGTCGCCACAGCGGCCAAATCAAGTTGGGCTCCCATCGACTTTCTGTACAGGAGGAAAATGGGTATTTAAAGGACAACTTTAGTTTTTTACAACAAGGGTTCATATTTTAGATTGTAATTAAAGAATATAAAAGATGAGTGTTAAAATTATTTCATGTACTTCTTTCTATTGTTTTGGGGATTCTTATTTCAGTGGTTGGGGGCATGCGTACAAGTGGCTAAATATGTCATTTTACACAGAATAAGACCATTCCCAAGATACAACACAACCTTTCATGGTTGGATGTGACTTATGGGGGCTAGAAGTGTTACTGTGAATAGCAATAAAGAAACTGCTGTCTTATTGTGTCTAAAAAGACACATTTAGCTACTTGTACGCATGCCCCATACGTACGCATGCCCCACATTTTGGCACGGTAAATGCGATAAAACAATAGAACGAAGCAAATGAAAACATTTTAACCCTCACTTTTTATTTTCTCTAATTACATTATCTAAAATATGAACCCTTGTTGTAAAAAAACAAAGTTGTCCTTTAAGTAGGATGTGAGGGGTCTAACTAGGGGTTTGTCATGATGCTGAATCCATTGCAAGCATTTGTTTTGCATAAAACACATTCCTTGGGCTACAAATGGCCCCAGAAAACGATGGTTTAGTGATGAAAAATCACTTTTCACGACTTTTCACAGTTTTGTGGGCGTTTTCTGGGGCCATTTGTAGCCCAAGGAATGTTTTTTGTGCAAAACAAATGTTCTTCTGGGTATTTTCCTCCTGTATAGAAAGTTGATGGGAGCCCAACTTGATTTGGCTGCTGTGGCGACACCGAAGATCTCCGACTCGGGCGCCCTAGCTAAATCATTAGAGCAAGCCCTGGGCTATATCTGTGCAAAATCTGGCGCTTTTTTCAAAAATAGCAGATCTACAAGCTCGCAGCGCGGCACCAAGTGCTGCGCTGCGAGCTTGTAGATCTGCTATTTTTCAATAGTTAAAGCATAAAATAATAATACACAATACTGTGTACCCGTTCTGAAATTTTTCTGCTCAAGCAGTGGACTTCAGTGTAGTAGAGCAGTGGTTCTCAACCTGTGGGTCGGGACCCAAATCATTTTGGGGGGTCTGACAGTCTTGATGTAGCCAAAAATCTTAACATCTACTTCACCTACATTGCCAAACAACTGTCAAAAAACTCTGCCCGCTCCATCTGGGCTGTTTGGTGTTAAGCACATCTTGAAATTCTACAGGAACCTTGGGGTACGCAAAGACAACTTTAAACTTGCCGCGGTGACAACTGATTAAGTGTTTAAAAAACTGTGCGCCCTACCTCAATACAAAGCCCCTGGCCATGACAAAATCCCCTCCAAAATTCTCATAGACTCGGCCGCCTCCTTTGCCCCAATCATTACCCACATTATTAATGTATCTATCTATCAAGCAGGGTTACGTCCCCCAGGACTTCAAATAAGCCAAAGTAACCCCCCTGCACAAAAAAGGCAGTAAACGTGACCCAGGTACCTACCGCCCAATGTCAATGTAAAAAAAAAAAAACGTTGCGACAAGCATTTCACTTACTCTGTATATTAAAAATAAAAACACCCGCAGAGCTAGACATGTGCCGCGGTTCCTGTGACTGTCTGTCTGACAGACGAGAACATGTGAAGGAAGAATGTAGTAGCAAGCAGCTACTGTCTGCAGCCATCTGTTGCGGTTGACAACGCATAGCATGTAATGTCAAGTCAGACGAATGTCAATTCTTGACTTCGTCGTTGGACGTCAAAATAAGAGCACCTTTTCCCGGTCTGCTGACTGAGCATTTTGTCGTTTTGTTTTTTGTTTGTTTTTAATATAAAACCAAATGAACCCTTATTTGGTTTCATTTTACGCTCTAAAAAAATCGTGTGAGAATCGTGATCTAGATTCTTGTGGAGGAAAATCGAGATTCTCATTTTAACCGCAGTGCTTCTGCCCACTGTTTTCAATAAAGGTTTTTACCAAGTGTGTGTCAGAGTGTCACTGCTTTTCCACAATGTTGGTTAAACATGGCCGCACAATCAACGTCACGTGATATGATGTGCTATGTGCGCCGCACATATCACCAAGGACATGACATATGTGTAGATGCAAGAATCCACAATATGCCTCCCAGCCACCAAAGAGTCACTGTTGCAACCAACACTGTGGCAAACGAGGAAAAGCAGTAACACTGCAATTTGTATTGAAACCAATGGACTAATACAGTGTGCACATACATGTGTCCTATAGGCTATATTTTGCTTTTGTGCACGAGAGCCATAAGGACAGTTTTGCCGACAGGCCCAGGCAGACTGTCTAACACAGGGGTTTTCAAAGTGGGTGACGGGGCACCCTGGGGTGCCGTGACAGCAGTCCAGGGGTGCCGCGAGATCATTTGATAATATTTGAAATTTATTTGAACATTTAAAAATATATTTAGTATCATTTTAAACTTGAAGTACAAAGTTATTTTCAGTCAGTTCTAACCAAAATTGCTATTATCTCAACATTTTCTTCGCAACATAATCACTAAAATATCGTCACGGTCACTACAAGACCGTCGCACAAAACTAGTGAAAACAGCCGATCTACAAGCACACAACGCCTCGCGATGCGAGGCGTTGTGTGCTTGTAGATCGGCTGTTTTCACTAGTTTAGTCCATATTTTAGATGATAAATACAAAACTAACGGTTTCCACCCGACAGCGACAATATGCTATAAATACTGTACAAGGTGCTGGGAGTGAAAATTATAATGTAGGGTACTAGGGGTGCCTCGGATTAAAACAAATATTTATGGGGTGCCCTAAGACAAAAAAGTTTGAAAACCCCTGGTCTAACAGCTTGCTAAGACTCTTGTAGCGCCGTCCGTCCGTCACAAATGTTACGAGGGTCTTGACCCTTCCATTGTGTTAGAGTAATCTTTTACCCGTTTGTGGTCGATGAATGAGCTTTGCAGGGCGGATACATATCTGACTGGCCCTCGCGGCTGCACACTGACTGGAGGTCCAGTGAGCACCAGATGGGCAGAACAGCCTACACACACTCTACACCAGAGAAAGAAAAGTTGACAGCTGCCATTACCCTGCCGTTAATTTCAGCTGAGTTTATGAAGTGAAAAATGTGCATATCCGAGGAACTGAACGAGTCATCATTAACTCACTGCCACTGGTCTGCGCTTTTGGGGTTGAAAACATGCCACGAGCCATCGCTAATCAATAGCAAACACAGATGGATTTTATTCAAGATGACAACAACATCCAGCTGACTGTGTATCCACAATACGAAGCCCATTTCTCGGCTACAAGCATTTGGAAGTTGTTGTGTCCCTTCCAGACAACCGCTGTTTCATTGACTTCTTTATTTATTCTTTATTCTTTATTAGGATCCCCATTAGCTTCCACAAGTGGTCGCTAGTCTTCCTGGGGTCCACTTCTGGGGACTGGGGACTTCACTGCCAAAGATATGAACTCGAAGCTGGGCTGAATGAATGAGAAGACACTGCTGAGCCCCGACATTAAGTCGGGAGGTCACAACATTTCGGCAGCACCGAGGAGCAGAGTTTAAGTCGGGTGACTTCCCCCGCCGAATGACGTCATATTTGCGTCTGGACAGAGCCGAACCGAAATAAACTCGGCTCCTTATTAAAGTATGAATCGACCCTAAGTATTACCATTTTAGTTCATTCTGATGGTCTCTATAAAAAAGGGGGACACTTGGTGTGACGGGCAGTGTTGCCAGACGTACGATAATTATCGTATTTGTACGATAATTTGACCCTCTGTACGATGTACGATCAATGGGCCCGATTCACCAACCTACTTACGAACGTTCTTACGAAGAAATTTGTTCTTAGACCCTTTTAAGAAGTTTTTTACGAAGATTTGGCATACACCAATGTTTTCTTAGCTGTGATTTGTTCTTATGTTAAGAAAAAGTCTACGCACACTATAGAGCACTCTTAGGGTGGCCTTTTAGTTCTTAAGTGTGACATGCTGTGCTAAAATAATGTATTTTTTAAGTTTCATCAATTCGACAGTTGTATAATAATATGATTTAAATCATCAAAATATTTGTATCATATCTTTAGAGCAGTGGTTCTCAAAGTGTGGTTTGGGGACCCCCAGGGGTCCTTTAGGAAGTTCCAGGGGGTCCACAGTAAAACAAGGAAGAGTTTTACCATTTTAACCCAGTTTGAAAATTTGTTTGAAAATAGCCGATCTACAAGCTCACAACCGCATTACCATTACAACCCATTTTGAGCTTGTAGATCGGATATTTTTTAAACATGATAAATCTGATATTTTTTAAACATTTGATAAATCTTGAAAAATCTTCCCAGGCAGAAAATATTTTCAGGTGGGGGTCCACAGAATGCATGTTAATTTGGGGGTCCTTGACATGAAAATGTTTAGAACCACTGGTTACTGACTAGTTTTCAACAGGTCTGAAAATTGCATCCCCCCGGCACAACCCTTCACCCCCCCCCCCCCCCCCCCCCATAACCCAACTCCCTACACCCTCACCCCCATATCTCAACAGCCACCACACGCCCATTTTCCCCTTCCTACCTGAAAGCCCCCCTTGCACCACGCACCATATCCCAACCACCACACCCCTACTTCCACCCCATTACATACCAAGCAGCTGCTAACTTAAAGCCCCTCTACACCCACCTACCAGCTTTCAGTAATAAAATGTTTTATATCCACAACTAATGCTATTTCCAAACATGAAATATGGATAACATTCTAATTTCAGCAAATTTACATTGATGTCTATAGTGAAATAATAAAATACATTCATTCATTAAATACAAATAATTAGCTGTTCACTTCAGAAGTACCTCCACAGAAGTGTTTTTTTTAAGGTTTGGAGTCTAGTGTTCCACCATCTTTACACTTTAGTTAGGCTATTCTTGACTTCATTCTCTCAACTTTATTTCTGTGAGTGATTTCTTGTTAGTTCTGTGTACAGCAATCAAACACAGGTGTGACTGCAGAGAGTGTCATGAAGTCGTGCCTTATATGGGGATTTGTGGGTGGCTCCCTATGGTAATACGGATGCAAATTAGGATATGTGGGGCGTCTACCTATGATAATTAGGATTACCTGGCACACCCCTTCAAGTTACGAGGATTGGCATTCATCATGATAAGAACATAGTTAAGAACAATTTTGCCTTCCTAAGAACGTTTCATGAATGTGACTGGAATTCACTTAGGAATTCACTTAGGAAGAAATTTAAGAACAAGTTAAGAAGAAAGTTAAGAACTTATTGGTGAATGAGGCCCAAAAATTCCAAAAATGCCCAAATGTACGATAATTTCGGCATATCATCAAAAAGAGCGTGAATTCACTATTTTCCCTGGCTGCTGATCTGGGATCTGGTTTGGCTTCTCAAAATAAGCCAGGAAATCAGTCAATCTGACCCTAGATCTGTACTTGGAGGCATTAAAAACACTGGTTGCATCTTTCCAGACCAGTTTCAGGCTTTTATTTGTGTAAGCTCCAAGAAGTTGCCTGCCTCCACACAGCAAATCTGATGCGTTTTTGTCACGCAGGAGTCTAAAACGAGGTTGTTTCTTACACTAAAGACGCATTTTTTGGTGAAATTAAGTTTTTACGCGAGTGATTTCTCTTTTTTGGCCGTGTACGATAGTTTCATGTCAAATACGATAATTCTGAGCCTCCGGTACGATAATTCAACATTTCCCATCTGGTAACACTGGTGACGGGTGTTACGGGTTACTTGGTTACTTATGGTGACCCGGCCGAGAAGTGTGGCTCAATTGTCAATATTCAATTTTTACATGTTTGAGAGAGAGAGAAAGAGACCGTAAAATAAAGTTTGGGTTTATGAAAATAAATTACTTTATAGTCTTTAACTGAACTGTATACAGGTCAATTTTGACCTGTAGCACAACAAGTGTTATTTATTTTTGGAATATATTAGTCTATTGTAGCCAGATAACATCATTAGCCATTTTCTTCATTATAGGACAGGTAATGACTGAGTGAATTTAAAATTTGTCATAGTTTAAAACGAGCTATATTGAAAGATGACACCCTGACACTAACCCAAATTAATAGTGTTTACATGGATGCGAATGCAACAACTCAGAGATGAGGTGGGGGAGAAAAAAAATGAAATTTATACTTTGAGTATTTTGGGATGAGTTAAATCACAGGTCAAATTTTATTGACCCGCACCAAAAGTGTCACCAGTTTTCTAACACAATAAGTATCTTAGAGTAGGCCTTCCTATACAAGTTCAACAGTGGTAAACATGAAAAGCTATAGCCTATGTAGCTAGCTATGAGTGTATAGTGGTAAACATGTGGTAGAAATACAGCATTATAGCAAACCTGCTCTCTGTAGTTTTAACTGTGGCTGTAGCATTCTGTCCAGCAGTTTCTGTGTCTCCATCTCTCTCTGGAAGAGGTTGAACATGAACTCTGCGGCTGCACTGAGATGCTCCAACACGACCACTCTGACGTTAAGTTTGACGCTACAAACATCACCACGCTGCTGTTGGTCCAAAACACACAATATCTCCTCTCCCACCGACGTCATGTGTTCATTGATCTTCAGCCGTACGGACTCCATTCGAGCTCCGTTTCTTCTCCACCATACTCCAGTATCTGGCCTATACTCCTGTTCGCAATTTGGTGTGAGGGGAGTTTCTCACCTGAACTGAGTCAGTGGGTCCCTAGACACAGGGATGGATTACCCAACGGGCACAATGGGCCCAGGGGCCCCTGAGATAGGGGGGCCCCTCAGCTTGAGCCACCGTGTGACCGCGTCCCTGTTATTAACGTTGCGCTATTTGCCAGACACTATTTTATTCGTTCATGTCAAAAATAACCCCAAATATTCATAAAACACCATGATACATATTATACTGTAAGTGTTTAGCTCCTCATGCAGTTTATCTATAAGACTTCAAAACAACAACAACATTACATTTTCTAATGTCCACGCATTACAACAATGTAGTGGTAGTAGATAAACCGGGATAGTTAACATAACTGTTATGTTATTGTTGAGAATAAGCCAGCCAAATGACCCCCCCGACAGGCACACGCCCCAGCTCACAGCACACCAGCACCTCATGCGGTCGGGTTTACAATACTGTTCTGCTGCTGAGCGGTGACTTCAGGGGTTCACTGGTGGCTTACCCCACCCTCAGACCACGACTGTGCGCTACTACAATCGGCTGAGGGGATTTCCTCCAAAATTACAACTATGGGGTCACACACACCACAGTTCACTTATATCTGTGCTTCGGCTGAATTCGTCTGATGTATTTAAAGGGCTACTTTATCGTCATAGAGTAGACCAAGTAAAAACACCACTGCATCAACGTC
Source organism: Nannobrachium achirus (assembly GCF_963921795.1). Classification (NCBI taxonomy): domain Eukaryota; kingdom Metazoa; phylum Chordata; class Actinopteri; order Myctophiformes; family Myctophidae; genus Nannobrachium; species Nannobrachium achirus. The sequence goes on from NC_137830.1 coordinate 7,760,710, forward strand.
TCATAATCTACTCCTGTCGCACTCTTTAAAGACTGAGTTATCTCCGAGCAAAGTGACTTTACACATGGATGAGAACAGAGCTGTTTCTGACACTGAATGAATGAAGGATGTTTTTATGCACCTGCGAGAGAGTGTATCCTGACACACTTTCTCTCCATGTCTCCTTTCTCAGTATCACTGTACTAAAGATTACCACCTGTGATAATCAGAGCGCAGGCTTTGTTTCAGCCACGCTGGTCTCACAATCCCAATCGCTCTGTTTGGATTTAGAGCTCCCACCGGTGATCACCAGGCCGGGTAAACCTCGCTCTCCTGAGAGCAAAGCCCCCTCCGCCGCCTGCTGACCAGCAGCAGTCCTGAGCTCCCAGAGGAACAGGACGATGCGAGACCACTAAAATGGCAACAGACTAACCCGTTTGGCTATGAAAATCTAGATAATACAGTATATCTTGACTCACCCAAACTCAGGAATAATCCTACAAAGAGATAGAAATGGCAGATGACCTTTGACCGAGGATGGAGCAGCAGCGCAACACAGTATTTGGTTCCCAAGTAAAAAGGGCTTTTATTGTTTTATTAAAGAGAAAAGAGTACAAAAATGAAACAAAAGGCAACACAGTAAAAATATAGTTTCCTTGTCTGTCTGAACCAAAAGAGAGAGCTTGTATTTTAGGCGCTTTCCATTTTATACCCCAGAGATGCATGGGGGGGCGGCACAGCCCCCCCACCCATCCGTTCAGAGTGTACGTGACAGTTAGCCATCCTGCAAGATCTGCAGGACGAAGACAAAGATACATTTTCCATCATGATGCAACATTCGGTGACAAAACTCTTTGGTCAAAGTTCATACACTACAGTATGCCTGTCTTCTATCTGCCCCCGCTATAACCCCAGGTGGCTTGTGGTTAAACGCTTCTCTAGCAATCACTCGCGTCACGGGCTGTGTGGAACATTCTTCAGAGAAGACAGACAGTACATACAGGAAGTTACAAGATGTGCAAAAGCCCCACAATATCACATACTACTCCGTTGTCTGTTCATGCACAAAGTCAATTAGTTGTTTCCAACCTAACAGTGTAACTGCATGCAATGCTCTGATAACTAAGTTACAACAGTGAACCTTATTATCATTGGGTTTCTCAGATGTGTACTGTTAAGCAACACCTATCACTACCTATTTAATCAGATATATTACTAAATCATAACCCTCATTTCCCCCTGTCCCAAACCCTCCACCTGGCGAGCGGCCATTCCTCTGACCCCGGGCATGGACATGTGCGGGTCCTCAACACCCCCTCATGGCCGGTTGCCTCTCCACGGCAGATCCTCCTTGTACACCCCCAGGCCTGAGCTAAGACAACACATACTCATTCTATAGGATTCATCACAAGTATTGTATGGGAACATCAGGTCATGTTTCAGTCTAAGTCTAAGCATACAGCACACCTCCATTATACATGTCATAGCCTATATAAGCATACACCACAATATTATTATTCTTTCTTTTTCTTTTTTTTTTTTTACTTCCACACATCACATGTGATTCGGGCTTCGACCCTCAAACCCCGCACCATTCTGGTACGAAGTCCCATATGAAGGCCATCCCTGACCCCCATGAGGGTCATAGTAGATCGGCTGGGCCGCCCCGCTGGCTGCAGGTGGGCCATATGCCTGTGTGGCGTAGACCTGTGTTGAAGGTGGTGGCGGATTGGCCTGCTGGATGGGTGTTTGTGGGATGACCTGCTGGTGAGCCGGAGGATGAGGGTGGGCCCAACCACTCCGGTCCTGTCTGGAGACCCGGTAGTCACCATGGTCACCACTCCACTCGTGGCGTGACGGACGGTAGCCTCCCTGGTCCCTGGCTACAAGTGCCAAAAAGGCACTTGTAGCATTGTCTTTAGCGAGCTACTGTCACCCACTTTCAGCGAGCACTGCAGTGGTTCTGTGCTCACTCACTCTATTCTGGCATCTATGGTGACCTACTTATAGTTCAGAGGAAGGATGTGACTTCTGGGGCCCCTGCCTGGGGTTCCAGTAAGTCCAGCTCGCTGAGGCGTCCCTATCGGAACATTACTCTCCGTTGACGAGACCGCCGGGTCCTGCAGCCCCGGTTCCTGAAATCGCGGATAGGATCGCCTCACTTTCACCATCTGTGGGAGTTGCCTGGAGAACACTTGCTCTTTTGGTCCTTTTCCCCAGCTTCGGGGGAGAAGGACCTGGGGACCGTGTCCGGTTGGAGCTTTTCAGTTCTCTAGGGGCTCTCACTGTTTTTGTCACTGTTGAGAGGAAAACACGTAGTTCTACCTCACGGTTGCGAGGCCATGGTGTCACTACTGTGTTTTCACAAACAGTTACATTAGGAGGCACGTTAAGGGAGGTTACTGAGACACTGGTTTCTAACGCTCTAGTCCCGTTAATAGTGGTCAGGGAGCAGTTAGAAATGTTGACCCATTCGTCCGATTCATCTTCCCCCTCTAGTCTCTTCCTCGCTGTAGTTTCTAAACAGATCCATTTTCTCCGCTGCTTAGTTACATATTTCACCTGCATCACCAGCTCTCCCCGTTGGTCTACGGGGCGGATGGCTTGGATCACATAGCTGCGGGCCTCTGCCAGCTTAGCTAGTAACAACATTCGGGCCCCTTCCCAGGAAGAGTGGGAATTGCACTCCTCCGGGAACAGCACCCAGCAGACCGGCTCATTCACCTGGATTTCAGCCTGACACACCGCCTCCTCCTCGGTCACCGAGGAGTTTCTGCGACTAAGTCCTCTCATCCCTTTTTGCAAACTCTGCCACTCTTCCCAGTAGGCCTGTTTCGGGCCCACTTCGTGGGGTTTGCAAGGGATTGGGTACAACAGCGTTAAGTACTTGACCTCCCCCATGCGAGTACTAAGCACAGGTGGGGTGTACTGCCATTGCATTCGCGTTTGGGGATTCACCATCGCTTCAGACAGCCCGAAGGCTATCACCAGCGCAATAGCGACCCCCGCTATTTTACATGACAATTTAAATATCTGTAATGTGACACTTTTCTTTCTTTCTTTCTTGATATCTGCTTCCGGTGATATCCCTGGAGGAGGGGCAGGTTCTGGCTGGGGAGAGTCAGGTTCTAGTAGCCTAAGCTCCATTTCGGGCTGATCCTGTGTCCTCCACCCCCTCTTCCGTCCTCCTGCAGGGAGGATGGAATACAGGGAAAGACAGGATCAGTCCCTACCCTGACATCCACTTCCCTTTGGACCGAAACCTCCTCCAGCAGCCGCCCCTACCGCTGGGTTGCATAATCCTAGCCTTCCTCTTCTCCAGCTTCTTCTGTGTCTCCGCCTTGGTGCCATTCTCGGGCACCTCCGGCGAAAAGCTGGTGGACATCGACACTACGCTCCCATCACTGGTGGTGTCGAGCGCAATCACACATTTCGCCCAGACAAAACCCTTGTGGTTATCCAGGCTAACACCTCCGTTGGTCATAAGTTCACTCGCAGTGCCCTTCTTTCCAAACGGGGCCTCCTTCACCTTTAGGTACCATACTAAACATTCCCTCAACAACCTCTTGGGTTTGTATCGGGAATGTTCGGTCAGCCAATCCCATTCTCCACCCGTCCCACGACGTCCGGAGGCGAATTGGTTGGGCTCACACTGTATCTTTAACTGGTGCCGAGCGGCTAACATGCTCTTGATCAGAACAGGGACCGATACGCACACGGCTTTCCCCCTAATGGCCTCGTTCTCGAGACCATCAGGAGTCCTGCTCAGCACCAATGCACGAGAAGGTGTGTCTGCAATTAACAGCATTTCTGACCCCTTCACCGTGTTAACCTGACTCTTCCGGGATGGGTTCCACTGGGGAAAATGCCCATTCACCATCCTCTCGATTTCCGAGAGCAGGAGGAAGTCAAGGTCCTCCGTGCTCCCGTGGAACCATATTTTGTCTTTTCCTAGCAAAGTTTCCCGTGCCAGGGCTTTTCCAGGGTGCAGGAAGCCTTCACCCCGATTTATATGTATTCCAGAGAAAACTCTGACCCCCTCATGGAGAGGGCAAGGGAACAGATGTGTCCCATCCCAGCAACACTTGCACTCTGTGACTCGGCTGCTGGGCATGGGAGGATAACTGGAGATGGCCGTCCGGCCACCCCACGCAAGATAACAATCCCTGCACAGCAGCACGCGGCACCCTCTAGGGCCTTCACGTGCCCCGATGAGCTCTAAACCACCGGCCCCCAGCTTGGTCGCCCCGCCTGGGGGGACCTCCCTCGGTTGGGCCCTCTGTGGTCCACTCCACCGGGTCACGCCCACTGGCAGGGAACACAAAACACAATCACCTAACATCATCAACGCCCACCTTAGTGGGCGTTTGCGATACTCCTCTCTGGGGAGATACCCCAATTTTGTTGATTTCGCCACTCCATCCTCTATCGCAAGCCAAACGTTTTTACCATCTATACCAGGAGACAGTGCAATAAAAACCTTCATCCCTGCGCACCTCAGAGCGAAAGGCAGACCATCCCCGCCCGACAGGAGACCAAGGCACTGACCCGGCATAGCACTGCTACACCCCGACAGGTCAGCGTCAGGGCCTCGGGCTAGGCCGCACTTAAGATCCTCGGCAGCAGCCATGCTACTCACTCAGTCTTCCCAACCTGATCTACGTGGACTTATACCAAAATCTTCCACTGCTGTCGGTTAGGGCCAAGGACTGCTCTATTCAAGAATAGGGCTATGATCCATGATCTCGTCCTTGGCTTCGTACCTCGGCGCCGGATTCCTGGCGCGCAATTCCCTGTGCACCCCCAAGACTTCACCTGGGGATCAGGGAAAGAGAAAGACCCATTAACGGGTGGATTTCTCTTTCTTTCCCTTTCTAGGTTACCTGCATCTTGAGAGGGCCCGGTAGGTCCCGTGGGCCCTCCTGCAGCTTCATCAATTTTCATGAAGCAGACCGGTGCCTTCGCCGGCCTATTTGAACTTATGTTCTGCGGTATATTAATACCTGGTAGCTCCCCTTCGCCGGCTCTGCGAAGGAATACCGAGACCACTGGATCTGGGCTGGACTGTTCCAAAGTGGTTATGCACTATGTTTCTCCCGCCCCCTTAGGGGTCTTTATGGCTTACATTTCGCCAGCCCATTTCAAATTCCAGTGGGAATCATGACCTAATATTAACATCTATTTAAATTATTTATTACTATCATTATCACTATTTATTAGGTATTTATTTATTTACTTATTTTAACTATGATTATTATAATTATTACCATTTATAACAACGCAACAACACAACTAACAACGCAAAAATCACCAGTTTTGTGAACTGAACTAAGCAACAACAATAACGGCCAAAAACGCAATAACTAATTGAAAACACGCCCTTGGGTCTATACCAGAAAACTAAAATAATCTAACTGGCCCACTATAAAAAAATAATATAAACAGAGAATCAAAACAAAAACGAACTAATCTACTGCATAAAGAAAAACATCCAACAACATATAGCCCGGCCTCTACGGCTATTTTACCCGGCTCTATAAGTGTTGGTTTGCTGCACCTCACTTTAGCCTATGCCACACAGTCTCGAATAACTGGTATGGCGGTACTCGGCGGCGCAGCCTCCAACTGTCCAACTCCCATGTCCACCATCCTACACTCCCCCACCACATGCCACACTGCCCTGCCTGCCCACATCCACAACGTGCGGGTTCCCTGCCACACCAGAATGTGCACCTTCTGCGTGACAGAGAATCCACACGCTGCAAATGCAAACACACAACCCAGCCCGACACACAGTGACAGAACGCACGACCATGAACACCAGAATCAGCCCGCCGAGAGCCTGCTCCGCCCCACGGCTGCTCACATTAGTTGGGATCTGATCCCCACATTTCTGAGGTATTTCGGCAGCTACAGCCCAGGCTGTAATGTCATTTTAGAGCCCTAGATCTGGCATGCTCTGTGAACAGAACCCACTCACCCCCTCAGCAGTACTTCTCTCCCGAGCCTGCAATGGTCTCTTTTGATACTGCATGAAATGTCGGGCAAGGAGGACGTTCACACAGGCCCCACAGATGTTGCGATAAGGGGGCAGGTCAGGTATCGCGGTATGCTGAATTTTACGAATAACCTCTGCCAGCATGGCATGAGGCACCAGTAGTTCAATTCGGAGGTTACCTACATCTCTTTCCAGGGCATTTAAGAATGCCCAAATGGACGCTCCCTGGTCATATCCGTAGGCGTCGCATCCAAATAGAGTCATCACCAACCGTGCAACAAAGCGCGCATTAGCAAATCTAAACAGTTTAGAATAGTACCTGTCTAATTTTAGCTGCTGCTCGCGTACTGTCATTCCATGCTTGCATTTAGTCAACGCCACATGTATAATTTGTGTATAACCCATGTCTCTCATCGCATGGGCGTCCGTGAGCACTATGTGCTCGTCAGCCAGCGGTGGACCAGTCACCGGGTGTACATACCTCCGGCATTCCTGTTTGAGGGTCGACCCTGCCAGGTTCTCAACTGACTGGGCCATTCCCCCTTCACCGCTTAATCGCTCATTTGTGGGATTCACTACCCACGCGGGCCTTGTAATAGGCCGAATCTCCTCTATTCTCTCTCCCCGGACAATCAGCCTTGACATGGCTTTGATCGTGGCTGGGTAGTCTCGGGGAGGTATTTGTAATACTCGCGGAACCAATTCCGCACTCCGACTAGTCGATGGCTGGGGGGGTTCAAGCAGGTGGGGTGTTTCTGATGAAAACTCCTCTCTGCGTTGCTCCCACTCCCCGGGGCCCCATATCTGGTCCCCTGCCCAACTCTCAATGCCTCCTGGGCCCTGAAATTCGGGTTTCATTGGCTGGGGGTGTTCGAGCAGGAGGGGTGTTTCTAGTGAAAACACCACTCTCCGTTGCTCCCACTTCCCAGGGACCCATATCTGGTCCCCGGCCCCACTCTCAAGGCCCCCTGGGCCCTGACATTCTTGTTTCGTTTCCTCCCCGGCGGGAAGCCACTTCGCATGGCCGTGTCCGCCTTGTTCGGCAAACAGCTCTTCTCCCCGGTCGGGGAAACCTAGTAACCGTCCTAGTTCTAGGTACTCATTGTGACCGTCTAGGCATGCACCAGAGACGGTCGACACCACCAAAGGTGGCCTTGAATCAGGCATACATTCGCCTGGATTCAAGTGGGTGGTAGCCATTGTAAATTGGCGAGTCCTGACTTCTCTCTATTCTATGAGTCCCTGACAGAGATACTTGTGTCTCCCACCGGAGCCTGCTCGGCGCGCTTTACGAGCCTCTGTTTTCACTCTGGTCGTGTGGATACTCGCCCGGATACAGCACACTGTTAGAACTAGAGTATTATATGTACCACTACCCGTACATATAATAAGAAGTCCCCGTCAATAACAATCCTACCACCATGCGGAGTAGATTATATGTTGTGACCTTAGGTTACTAATACCCCCCTCTGAATGATTGCCAAAATAATCAACCTGTCAATTATTCACACCATTAAAGAGAGGGGCAAGACACCCATGGGACGCCATGTTGAGAATAAGCCAGCCAAATGACCCCCCCGACAGGCACACGCCCCAGCTCACAGCACACCAGCACCTCATGCGGTCGGGTTTACAATACTGTTCTGCTGCTGAGCGGTGACTTCAGGGGTTCACTGGTGGCTTACCCCACCCTCAGACCACGACTGTGCGCTACTACAATCGGCTGAGGGGATTTCCTCCAAAATTACAACTATGGGGTCACACACACCACAGTTCACTTATATCTGTGCTTCGGCTGAATTCGTCTGATGTATTTAAAGGGCTACTTTATCGTCATAGAGTAGACCAAGTAAAAACACCACTGCATCAACGTCTCATAATCTACTCCTGTCGCACTCTTTAAAGACTGAGTTATCTCCGAGCAAAGTGACTTTACACATGGATGAGAACAGAGCTGTTTCTGACACTCAATGAATGAAGGATGTTTTTATGCACCTGCGAGAGAGTGTATCCTGACACACTTTCTCTCCATGTCTCCTTTCTCAGTATCACTGTACTAAAGATTACCACCTGTGATAATCAGAGTGCAGGCTTTGTTTCAGCCACGCTGGTCTCACAATCCCAATCGCTCTGTTTGGATTTAGAGCTCCCACCGGTGATCACCAGGCCGGGTAAACCTCGCTCTCCTGAGAGCAAAGCCCCCTCCGCCGCCTGCTGACCAGCAGCAGTCCTGAGCTCCCAGAGGAACAGGACGATGCGAGACCACTAAAATGGCAACAGACTAACCCGTTTGGCTATGAAAATCTAGATAATACAGTATATCTTGACTCACCCAAACTCAGGAATAATCCTACAAAGAGATAGAAATGGCAGATGACCTTTGACCGAGGATGGAGCAGCAGCGCAACACAGTATTTGGTTCCCAAGTAAAAAGGGCTTTTATTGTTTTATTAAAGAGAAAAGAGTACAAAAATGAAACAAAAGGCAACACAGTAAAAATATAGTTTCCTTGTCTGTCTGAACCAAAAGAGAGAGCTTGTATTTTAGGCGCTTTCCATTTTATACCCCAGAGATGCATGGGGGGGCGGCACAGCCCCCCCACCCATCCGTTCAGAGTGTACGTGACAGTTAGCCATCCTGCAAGATCTGCAGGACGAAGACAAAGATACATTTTCCATCATGATGCAACATTCGGTGACAAAACTCTTTGGTCAAAGTTCATACACTACAGTATGCCTGTCTTCTATCTGCCCCCGCTATAACCCCAGGTGGCTTGTGGTTAAACGCTTCTCTAGCAATCACTCGCGTCACGGGCTGTGTGGAACATTCTTCAGAGAAGACAGACAGTACATACAGGAAGTTACAAGATGTGCAAAAGCCCCACAATATCACATACTACTCCGTTGTCTGTTCATGCACAAAGTCAATTAGTTGTTTCCAACCTAACAGTGTAACTGCATGCAATGCTCTGATAACTAAGTTACAACAGTGAACCTTATTATCATTGGGTTTCTCAGATGTGTACTGTTAAGCAACACCTATCACTACCTATTTAATCAGATATATTACTAAATCATAACCCTCATTTCCCCCTGTCCCAAACCCTCCACCTGGCGAGCGGCCATTCCTCTGACCCCGGGCATGGACATGTGCGGGTCCTCAACAGTTATCTACCCCGATTAATCTAAATGGGCCCCATTCATACCATAGCATCATATACTGTAACACTTGACTGTATTGTCCTTTAAGTATGTGTTACCACCAGCCTTACCTGGCTGCCTGGGACAAGTCAGATTTTTTAGGGCAGAGGAGAGGGAAAATAAACCCATCCAAAATGTTTTCAAGAATAGCTACTATGTTATCTACACAATATTGTGTGTTATAGTTACGGTATAACTATTCTATACATTTCAGGGGCTCTTTTTTTTTTTAAACTCTATTTTTTTTTCTGGCACGGCTGTGCCGCGCACACGGAACACACACCATCGCTATGTCGATGTGCGGTCGTAAGAAGGGGGGCCCTTTGCATTTTGGGGCCCAGGGGCCCATTTTTTCATAGTCCGTCTATGCCTAGACATGATAAATCACAGAGGTGCTCGTCCGCCATAGTGGCACGAATGGCGCAATGGCCACATCAAATATGGCCGCCATCGGCTATAATGAAAATCCAACTTTTGTGTATATGCACAAGCAATACCTCCATTCTGACTAATTTGGGTGCAAGGAATTCATTTCTGATATTGTTTTGACCATTTTGGGTGATTTGGACCTTGAAAGGTCATGGTCAAGGTCATTTTGTAATTCCGAAGACCATGGCCACAACTTGGCCATTGTTAGGAGTAAAAACAGGTGCTGTAGGTCTAAATCAACTCATTCTGACATGTATAATTCATTTCTGGTATTGTTTTGACCATTAAGGATCATCTTGTCTTTGAAATGTGAATATCAATGCCATTTTTCAAAAACGATTTTGTCTTTACTAGCACTTTTATTTTTTCATAATAGTTTGTTTTGTTTATAACAAAAGACATACTAGTGATAAATATAAGTAAACACCCCCATTTAACTTTAAAGGGGGACTTTAAATGGGTGTTTAAATGAGCAAATAAGGCTATTTACGAATAAAAGTGACAAATAAGATCACATAACAAAATCACACACAAAATTTAATAAAAATTTCCCTCAAAGTGCTATTGTGATTGTGTATTATGACGCAAGTTAGTATGATGTGTTTTTACAGGATGGATTTGCTATTGTTCCATGGCAAAATATGATGCACAGAATTCCACCAGCCCAGCAACCATAACGACGAGTGTCACGCTTCAGACATGGGAGTGTACTAAAGTCAAAGTGTTCCTTCCATCCATCGATGTTCCATTGGTTCTAGTCTTTCCTCGGATTCCTTGGCTGTTGCATGCAGGTGGCAAGAAATGCACTAGGAAGGTGCCCTGTTTTTCTCAGCAGTTGTACTGTACTTCTCTGCTACCATGTTCTGTCAAGGTCTTTGCTTCTCCAAAGTTTTTTAAGATATTGTACTGTACTCGGTCAGAAGCCATAGCTGCATGCTTAGTCCCCACCTGGCTCATGCAGTCATCTCCAGTCTCCAAGGCATATGTGCCTTGATCACTGTCTTGGCTAGTGGTGCTCCAAGATGAGAGACTGATTGATGCAGTGGAAGCATGTGCCATAGTGCACCCCTAGTGCCATTCTGAGCCAGATCTCCTTCATCCCCAGTGCTTGAATGTTTCGGGTGTAGTATAGCATTAATATGCTTATAAAGGGAGGCATTGGAGTGGCCTGTACAGTCATGGCTCAGGAGGGACACATGGAGCACAGCTGGAAACTCTCAGGTGATTACTTCAACACTTTAGAAGCTTTCATTGATTTAGAGCCATCCAGTGAGTTAAAACATCAGCAAGTGGACCATTCAGATCCAGCAATCTGAGCTATCAGTCGGGGCGGGTGGGGCTCCTAGCCATGGTAGGCAACCCACCTAGGAGAAGGTCACTCTGAGGTAAAAACCAGGACTGTGAGAATTTGCGACCCCACAGTCCTTAAACTAGCATTGAAAAGCCAACCATGAAGAACAAAGTCATCCCAAATCCTATACTTCCAGCGGCGGGAGTCCGCAGGAGCATCGCGGCGGATGGTGGTGCTGGTCCTCCTTCCGGAGGACATCATGACGACAGGACCTCAAACCCACGGGAACGAGGGAGGGTTCTGTCTGACCACAGCATCCCACCCAATGCACTCATGCGTTGTCGGAGACCATTTGTAATGGGGACCTTCAACGCATGCACAGTGAGAGAAGAAGCTAGACTGGTGGAATTGGCACACTGTGCTGAAGAGCAGGGGGTAGAGATCCTGGGAGTCCAGGAACACAGAAGAGTCCACACTGTTGACCCCACTGATGACCAGATAGTTGACCAGATAGTTTACCGCAAAGTGGAGAAACGCACGTTCATCACTGCATCTGCGTGGCGAAACGGGGCCCAGGCTGCAACAGGGGGTGTAGGACTAATGCTGGGTTCTCTGGCGCGCAGGGCCCTTCGACGGGTTCACAAGCACACCGAAAGGATCCTAATGGCTGAGTTTGCAGGTAACCCAGTAACAACAGTCTTAGTGGTGTACTCGCCCACTAACACGGCATCGCATGAGGATGTTGAGAAGTTCTATGAGGACCTCACAGCAGCAGTCCGAGGTGTCCCAGCGCACAACTTCCTGGCAATCCTTGGCGACTTCAACGCCAGGATTGGACAGGAGGACGCTCCATTCCCATACCATGAGTCTACCAACCGCAACGGCGCATACCTCACAGCCCTTCTCATGGAACACCAGCTCCTGGCAGCGAACACCATGTTCCGGAAGAGAACAGGGAAGAGATGGACCTTCCGAGACCGAGCCTCAAGGCCTGGGGAGCTACCTAGGCTATACCAGTTGGACTACATCCTAGTGAGGCAAAAGTGGAGGAATTCCATCCTGAACGCTGAGCCATACAGCACGTTCAGCTCTGTAGGCTCTGACCACCGTGTGGTCTCCATGAGGGTACGACTGAGCCTCAGGGTCCCCAAGCCAAGCCCCAAGATTCGGCATGACTGGAAGGCATTCACGACCAATCCGGGCCTCCGGATTGGTCGTGAATGCCTTCCAGTCAGGAAGCGCTTTCGGCAGCTGGATAGGGGAGAGGAGCCCAGCCGTGAATATGGGAGATTCATCACAGCGAATGAGGAGGCGACCAGACTGTGCGTGCCAATGCTGAACAGAGTAAGAGCACCACCACGGTCCAGACACCCGAAGGTTGTAGCAGCACGAGGCAGGATGGAGGAAGCACGACTCAACTTTGAGCGTGAACCAACAGAGGAGGGTCGCGAGACACTGAACGAGGCCAAACAGTCTCTCTTCAGCACCTACGACGCCATCAAAGGGGAAGAAGTGATGGAAAGTGTGCGAAGAGTGCAGGCAGCGCAAGGTGAAAGGCAATACGGGGAGGCCTGGAAGGTAATAAATGAGATGACAGGGCGGAAGAGGGCCAAGGAGGGCCAGGTGGAGGGACACAGTCCAGAGGAGAGGGTGGCAACATGGTTCGACCACTTCCAGAGGCTCCTGGGAACATCAGTGGAAGAGGGAGAGGAGGAAAATATACACCCAAAAAACTGATTCAACCCCCCTATAAATGTGACACATATAAATTATGTTTGCTTTATTTAATTACTTCACTTCAAGGCATAAGCATATACATTTAATTGATATAACTCAAATATTATTAATAGTGCCAGATGTGATACATGTACATTATGTTGGCTTTATTTAAATGTATTTAATTATAATATATGCAAATGTATTGAATTGATGTAACTGAACAAATATTAATCGTGCTTACCTTAAATATATACATTTACTATATATGCATTTTTATTAAATTGTTCCAACTCAAATGTAATTAATAGTGCTTATACAAAATCTATTCATTTAACATTATGCATTTATATTACATTCATGTAACTCAAATCTTAGTAATGGAATTTAAAAACACATTGAAAATGAGTTCCAATGAAAACTCCCAGAGTCCCATAAACCACGCCTCTCACCAATTTTATTGAGTAGTTTTTAAGGCTGAAATCATTCTGAGAATATTGTTTGAATCCAACTCAATTTTATTAAGTACATTTTACAGATCTGAGAAGTGACTCCAGCCCTTTCCCTTGATTGGTCAAATAAGTTGGTCACATGTTATGCAAAGCATGCTGGGAACAGCATTTTTCTAGGTTTTCAGGGAAATGTTTAAGCTTTCGGGAGCTAAAAATGCTAAATGTATCATATCAATGTGTCTGCCTTGGCAAGATGACTGTCATATGTCAGAATTTGATTTGTCAGTATTTGAGCCTAAACCCTAACCCTAACTGCTAGGCTGCTAGTTTAAGCTTGAGCTCCCTCCCCATGCTAGGCTAAAAGAGAAGAACTCATGGTAACTTTGAGGTTATTGCGTTGGTTTTCTCTTAAATGTTCTGATTATTCAATAATCACTGCTATTGCATATATCCATTATGCATCTGTATGTTGATATTGTAAAACTTGAAACAAATCATCCAGATGAAAACCTGAAACCGAACTCTTCTTATGTAAATGTAAAAGTATTTTATTTATCTTAGCTTAATTCCATAAAAATGAGTTGAACCAACACATTTACGTTAACATTTGTTTGAGTTGGACAAACGTAAATTAATTAAGTTCATATAATTAACTTGGCTTAAGTTAATGAAAATGAGTTGGACTAATTGAACAACATGCATTGCATTGAATGTAGATTTGACTTGGGACTACATATATCCCATATATAAATTTACTCATATAAAATGGGTGGAAAAGTTTCACACATTTAAAATGTGTTCAACTGAGAGATTATTTTTTTGGGTGTACCGACAGTCCTCCAGGGCCTGAACATCGACGATGGACCCTTCACAATCAGCGAGCTCGCCAGGGCAAAATCCACCCTAAGAGAGGGAAAGAGTGCTGGGCCGGATGGCATACCCCCAGAGGTCTTGAAGAACTGCGACCTAGACAACCTCATCCTAGACTTTTGCAACAATGCTCTACAGCACAACAAGCAACCTGAAATATGGTCTCTGTCTAATATCATCCCGGTGCCTAAAGCTGGAGACCTCTCAAAGCCAGACAACTACAGAGGCATCAGCCTGACATGTATCACTGCTAAGGTCTTCAACCGAATGATACTGAACAGGATACGGCATGCCATCGACCCTCACCTGAGAGAGAACCAAAATGGTTTTCGAGAGGAGAGAACAACCGAAGCACAGATCCTGGCATTAAGGAGATTAATAGAGGAGGTGAAAAAGAACAACCTAGCAGCTGTACTGTGCTTCATTGACTTCAAAAAGGCTTTTGATTCTATCCACAGAAGCAAGATGGTGAAGATCCTTGAGGCCTACAATGTCCCTCCCAACATTCTCCGGGCTATCGAGACCATGTACGCAAAAACAAGGGCCAAAGTGGTGACCCCAGATGGCAGCAGTGAGGTGTTTGACATCCGAGCTGGGGTAATGCAAGGAGACACCCTAGCCCCCTACCTCTTCATCATAGTTCTAGATTATGCGCTCAGGAAAGCCATAGGGGGACGGGAACAAGAGCTTGGCTTCACGCTAACACCAAGGAGGTCAAGACGGCATCCCGCAGTAGTTCTGACAGACCTGGACTATGCGGACGACATCAGCCTGCTCTCCGACAGCATGGAACAAGCACAAGAACTCCTGAACAGGGTGGAGATAGAGTGTGCCAAAGTTGGTCTCAGGCTAAACGCTAAGAAAACTGAGGTTATCACCTATAACCTACCTGATCACTCACCTCTGACAACAACAGAAGGAGCTGTGTTGAAGGAAGTCAAGGACTTCAAGTACCTGGGCGCATGGGTCGACTCAACTGAGAAAGACCTTAAAGTAAGGAAGGCACTCGCTTGGAGGGCCCTGAACGGCATGAACAGTGTATGGAACTCTAACCTCCCCCGCCAAATCAAACTTAGCTTCTTCTTTGCAACGGTGGAGTCTGTTCTCCTCTATGGCAGTGAATGCTGGACCCTGAAGCCAACCCTGCAGAAGTCTCTAGACGGGTGCTACACTAGAATGTTGCGTGCAGTACTCAACATCAACAGGAGTGCACATGTTACAAACGAGAGCCTGTATGAGGGAATACCAAAGGTAAGCGAGAAAATTGCCACCAGAAGAATGAGACTAGCAGGACACTGCCAAAGACACCAGGAGCTTCCAGCCAGCAAATTGGTACTGTGGGAGCCAACACACGGGCACCGGCCGCGAGGACGTCCCACAAAAACATACGTGGACATACTCAAGGAAGACGTAGGGACACAGAACACCAATGAGCTGGCCAGATGTATGGAGAACCGAGATGACTGGAAACAACGATGGAGGGCTCGTCTGAGGACGACCTAGATAGATAGATAGATATAGCATTAATGCAAAGGAGACTACGACAACTCTATGGGGTCCGCTCATAATCCTGACGTTAGGGTTATGGATAGGTTTAGTTATAATGGGGCCAATTGACTCCACATGTAACACCAGCCTCCTCAATCTAGATCGAGGTCTGGGATCTCTTCACCACCAGCCCCTTTTGCAGGGAGCCCCTCATCATCAGAGACAACAGAGCTGACAGACACACCCAGAATGCTCTGATGAAGGCTCATAGCCGAAACGCTTAAGCGTTCTTGTTGGTTTGTGCCAATAAAAAAGTGGAAACGTGAGTACTTTGTTCTCCACTGATTTAAAGTTTTGGATGTGCTACCTTTTTGATGCCCTGTTAGGGTACCCCCTCATGCTCATATATTGGGATCCCCAGACATCAAACCCAGGCCCTAACTCGCCATGGCCCTGCTTGGCTTTTAACATATGTTTTATGCCCATATATGGAAATCCCTGTCCCAATGTCATCAATATTAAGGACATATCTGGCATGTTTTGACATAACATTGTTGACCCCTGATCATGCAGGGGTCTCCATTATGTGTAACTGGTCCGATACACATCACTGGCCACATCACTGCCTCAGCAACTTTCCAAATTCTGGGTGTCTGAGGAGAACAAACAGCTCTCCAGCTGTGTGTTCGGAATATGGTGTCCAATCAAGCCTGTGGCAATGTTACCATCATTGTCAGACGACAGTGGCTCAGTATAGAGCCTTGAAATCTGAAGGTTCCAGGTTCGATTCCCAGCTCTTCCTGGTTATGTGTCGAAGTGTCCTTGAGCAAGACACTGAATCCCTTACTGCTCCCGATGAGCAGGTTGGAACCTTGCATGGTTTCATGGTGTCTTAATGGGTGAATTGTAAAGTGCTTTGGAGAAAAGCACTATATACTGTAAATGCAGTCCATTTACCATTGTCTCTGATGAAGATGACAAAAGTGGAGTAGAGATCCCAGACATCTTGAATAGGATTGAGGAGGCTGACACATGGTGCATGTACTGACTCCATTATAACCAACCCTAACCTTCACTAACCTAATGGTCGGAATAATGGGATGTCGGAATTATGGCGGACCCCAGAGAGTTGTTGTCTCCTTCGCGTAACTGCTATACTACACCCCATATTTACAAGCACTGGCTGCAGAATGGCACTGGTGAAAATTGGAAATGCTTCCACTGCATTGATCTTGGAGCACCACTAGCTAAACAGTGATCAAGGCACATATGCCTTGGAGACTGGAGATGACTGCATGGGCCAGGTGGGGATTAAACATGCAGTTATGGCTTCTGACCAAGTACAATATCTAACAAACTTTGGAGACTGAGTGGCAAAGACTCTGACAGAAAAAGACACAGCTTTGGTAGCAGACAAGTACAACAGCTGAGACCAACAAGGCACCTTTCTAGTGCATTTCTTGCCACCTGCTTGCAACAGCCAAGGAACCTGAGGAAAGACTAGAACCAATAGAACATGGATAAGGTCATGACATTAGGCTTGTCCTTTGTGCTGTATGCAGACTATGGACTGCCCATATACTATACTATGGAGTGGAGGGAGCAAGGAGGGTCATTAGCAGTCCTTTTGTTATTCATTCTATTTCAATGTCTGGCTCAGTTTATCCGGACAAGAGACTTTTGTGCCCGGACAAGTGAATGAGAAATGTACTTGTCCAAAGGACAAGTGCCTCAAAAAGTCAATGTCAAGCCCTGATGGCTGGAAGGAACACTTTGGCTTAAGTACACTCCTGCCATGTCTGAAGCGTGACACTCAACGTTATGGCTGCCTTGCTGATGGAGTTCTGTGCATCATATTGTGTGATGGAACAATGGCAAATCCATCCTGTAAAAGCACATCACACTAACTTGCATACACAGAATCACAATATGGTGCACTTTGAGGGAAATTGTTATTTAATTTTGTGTGTGATTTTGTTATGTGATCTTATTTGTCACTTTTATTCGTAAATAGTCGTATTTGCTCATTTAAACACCCATTTAAAGTCCCCCTTTAAAGTGAAATGGGGGTGTTTACTTATATTTATCTCTAGTATGTCTTTTGTTATAAACAAAACAAACTATTATGAAAAAAATAAAATAAAAGTGCTAGTAAAGACAAAATCGTTTTTGAAACGCATTGATATTCATATTTCAAGGACAAGATGATCCTTAATGGTCAAAACAATACCAGAAATGAATTATACATGTCAGAATTAGTTGATTTAGACCTACAGCACCTGTTTTTACTCCTAACAATGGCCAAGTTGTCCATGGTCTTCGGAATTACAAAATTACCTTGACCATGACCTTTCAAGGTCCAAATCACCCAAAATGGTCAAAACAATATCAGAAATGAATTCCCTGCACCAAAATTAGTCAGAATGGAGGTATTGCTTGTGCATATACAGTACACAAAAGTTGGATTTTCATTATAGCCGATGGCGGCCATATTTGATGTGGCCATTGCGCCATTTGTGCCACTATGGCGGACGAGCACCTCTGTGATTTTTCATGTCTAGGGACCCACTGACTCAGTTCAGGTGAGAAACTCCCCTCACACCAAATTGCGAACAGGAGTACAGGCCAGATACTGTATTACCAAGATATAAACCAACTCCAGTCTCCTCCAGCTCGTCTGAGTCGTCTGTCTCTCCAGTCTCTCTGATGATCACTGATGAGTAACAGGTGCGGCTGCGCTGCGTGCTCGGGGTGCGCTCATGCACGCGCTTTGGGAGCGTGCCTGAGTGAGCTGAGGTCGCATTGAGTCTTGGACAGTTTATTTTTTTGTCGTTTATTTTTTATTTTTTACTTAGGCTAAGTAAAAGTATCAATACTGCAATGTAGTTGCCTAATTATCTGTTACAAGTAGAAGTCCTGAATTCTAAAATGACTTGAGTAGGCCTATTGTATTATTTTGGTATCTAGATGTTAAGATGTAGGCTACTTAAAATACCAAAGTAGAAAGTAGACCTACTCATTATGCAGAATGTCCCATTTCACAAGTTTTATGTCTAAAAATCCTTTGAAAATAGCAGATCTACAAGCTCACCAAATGGATTATGTTTATGCAACTCTGTAATTTGGTTCAATTTGTACCCTCTCAGAGTTATAAATTTAGCTGAGAACCAAAGGCCTAAGCTAAGTGTAACGGAGGTGATCCGAACCTCCCCACCCGGTTTCGTACCCGGGTCTCCCACGCGAAAGTCCAATATCTTAACCACTAGACCAAAGAGACATCTCTTTGGTCCGGGGGAGATACTAGACTTTTGAGGCTTCAAGGCTGGGGCTGCGACTCTCTCTGTCACACTCACCCCCCTTTGACCTCCTCCTACGGGGAAGCCCGAATCCGGGTCACAGCACCAATATAACGGAGGTGATCCGAACCTCCCCACCCGGGTTCATACCCGGGTCTCCCACGCGAAAGTCCAATATCTTAACCACTAGACCAAAGAGACATCTCTTTGGTCCGGGGGAGATACTAGACTTTTGAGGCTTCAAGGCTGGGGCTGCGACTCTCTCCGTCACATAAGGATGTCTTATATTGCCATCTAGTGGGCTACTGGTGATGAAGCGCACAAAATAACAAAATAATTGTTTGGGTCTGGGAGGCTAAATCTCATCAAATGGTGGTCCTTGGCTCAAATGCAGTGGTGCTTTGGGATTTTTTTTTTCCGGGCGGACGGTCATTTATTGACGTCACGTGCACGCGCGTGCACGCGCCTCTAGAGGCTATTTAGATAGAAAGAATGTCAGCAGATCTAATGGTGGGAAAACAATAGTTTTCTAGTCTTAATTACATTTGCATTGTTACTTAAGATTTTATGTTCTACTTTCTTTTAATTCATTTAGAAAATACAGCGCTGCAGTAGGATAGAGAAACAAAGTTTGCCTTGAACGAATCTCAAACACTAAATACCACAGTAATAGGGGGGGTTGTCGCGGCTCTCGCGAGGGGGTATGCACGCGTTTACACGCTCGTGCACCGTTCGGTGCCGTCCGTGCGCGTGCATGTGGGGAAATATTTCCGGCCACACGGCGTCCGGTCGCGTCCGGCCCCCAAAGCGCTACTGCTCAAATGCCAAATAAATAATGGGCCTTGGTATGGAAAAGGTCAAAAACCACTGACAAAGTCGAATTGAAAATAGACAAACTACATGCATGAATATTTTTGTGAACACAGGGTATGCGCATGCATTAAGTGAAGGGCAAATCGAGTGGCAAAATGAGTGGCAAAGTGATTTTTACATTGTTTAACGTTGTTTAATGCAATCAGATAGGACTTTTCTGTTTGGATGTATGGGTTGTCAAGGCGAGAAAGTAGTTTTTTTGCCACTCGGTAGGCGTTCCCGCATAACTTCCGGGTATGATGATGATGATGTCACGCGCATACCCTATATATTTGTATGGGGGGTCCCTGGCACAACATATTTTCAGATAGGGGTCCGCGGCCACATATACTTATTGTGGGACTGGGAGTCCTTGATATGGCCGCAGACTAATCTAAACATACCGTGGGCCAGTGCAGGGACACCCATAAGAGAAGATTTGAGTTGACGATTTCTTTTCATGTCCATGCAGAGGTCTTCAACGTTTTCAGGCCAATTAAGGACCCCTTAGTTGAGAGAGAGATGAAGCAGATACCCCCAAAACCTGTTTATAGATTCCATATAGTTTCATTGTTTGACAGCACAATCAGTGTATTTTGGATTCATGTCAATTTGTATTCAGATATTTAACCACTTGAACCGTCAAAATAAATTTTGGCTAAAGTTCTCAGAATATGGACGCTAGGCTAGTGGTTAATACCAGTAAGACTCCCTATCCACAAATAGGGCAAAAAATTTTTTTTCCAAAATGTTCCTGATCCATGTTGATGACATGAGTGTAGACATACTGTGTAGTGATTTTCGTGATTTTAGGGCAAAATCTGTAGGAGCAGTGTCCAAAAATGTGTTTTTAAAAATCGGCCTGAAGGTGGCGCTATATGGGACAGATTGATGTTGATGGGATGAGTGTAGACATACTGTGTAGCGATTTGCGTGATTTTAGTGCAAAAACTGTAGGAGCAGTGTCCAAAAATGTGTTTTAAAAATCGGCCTGAAGGTGGCGCTAGAAGAGGGCCATGTGAGAAATGAGGGGTGGGGTCTCCGCGTTGCCTTGGCGGACGAATAGGTACCGGCCCCGGCTCTCCCGGACGCTCCTAGCCCGAGTTACGGCATTTTATGTGAGCTGCAGTAGAGGGGGTCCTCCACTGGGGGCGCCACCACTTTTGCATCCGTTCTGGAGCACCAGGAGTGGGTGGTCCCCAGGAATTCCCCGTGAGCAGCCCCATTGGGGTGGTCATTTGGTCATTTTTGCACATTTGGTCATTTTTTACACCTGGGGGTCCCCCAGGGACCTGGGGGTCCCTGGAGCTCGGGGGGTCCTTGGAGGTTGTAGTTTGGCAGGTAAGGAGTGTGTGTGCAAAAGTTGGCATGGATGGGGGCAACAGTTGTGGAGATATGAGCAGGGCAAAGGTGTGACGTATGACTCACGGACGGACATTTTTTTTACACCTGGGGGTCCCTGGAGCTCCGGGGGTCCTTGGAGGTTGTAGTTTGGCAGGTAAGGAGTGTGTGTGCAAAATTTGGCATGGATGGGGGCAAGCTTTTCATCTCTGTCTTCCCAAAACCAGAGAAAGACACAATGGTCAGAAATAGGACTTTGTGAGGATAGAAGGTGCCAGTGGGACCCCCAAAAAAGGTTTTAAAATAGAAAAAGTGAAAATTCATGGTGTAGGTCCTTTAAGGTTGGGGTGACGGGTGAGGGTTAGTCGGGTGTCGAAAATATGACATGTAGTAACAGCGACACGCTCCCGCAACACTTCCATAGAGGTTAAGGTTAGGGTAAGAGATAGGGTTAGTGTAGGAATGGAGACATGTCGGAATGGAGAGATGCACTCCACGTCATCATGTCAATAGCATGTTTCACTGTGCAAAGGAAGGCAGTCCTAAGATCCAGAAGTTCACGGTTACCAGATTTCGTTCCTATTCTCCCCATAGGATCTTGAACAAAAGGTTTCTTTATTTTGTTGTTGCTTAAATCAAACATAACATTATTCATTTGTCTATTCTCCTTTATTGTGATTTAACGCAACCGCAGCCGGCCAAGTTTAAGATCTCAATAGAAAAAAAGATATACAAATTATTTTTCCAAAATGACGTTCGGGATGGCTATTTATTCTGGTACCTCTACACATCCTAAAAATCTAGGAAAATATACCTTCTGGTGATACTTCACCATTTGAATCAGTTCCATTATGGATACGTTTCACGTCTGGGCATGTCTGCCCTGCTTGCAGATGCACTGCCTCGATTGCAAAAGGCACTGCTATTTAAACCTCAGTTTCATTCTAGTCTTTGCCAGGTTGTCTTGTACTCTCCAGCTCTCAAGCTAGCATAGTTGAAGCCTTCTTTTTTTACCAGTATCTGACTTCCGCCTTTACTTAGACAAAGATTTTTGCCATGCCCTTACCTGTACCTCTGCCTCACTGACTGACTTTTTGTATTTTGACCTTTTGTCCTTTCCCCGCCAACTGTTTTTGCTTTTGCCAGCTCCTTGTCTGCTTTGATGTTTGGAAATTAAAACACACATGTGCCTCCTTGTCACAGTGCCCGACAATACTTGCTGCCTAGGTTTGTGATGATTGCCTTCAGTGACCAGATCTGTCCCATTTGTAAATTGGAAGATGGTAGTGATTTAGTTGAGATTTGTCAGAAGGGTGCTAATGGGATCAATGAAGCAAGTGTTAGAAGAGGTGACACTATTGATGTGACCGCTGGCATGAAAGTGCATTCAAAATGCCGCACTTGCACACATAGTCGAGGCGTGTATTTTCATTTACAGAGGAAACCGAGGAGTGAATCCAGTACCATACATTAAAGGACTAGGCTGTCTGAAGGTCCATTCAATAGGCAAACTGATTGCTTTTTTTGCGGCACACATGTTCACAAAGGAAGTGCCGTCTACAGTCAGGTGAAAACAGAAAACTTTGCAAAGTCCATTTTGCAACGCTGTGATAAACAAAATGATGAGTGGTCATTCAAAGTAAAAGGTAGAATTGAATACTATCACAGCGAT
Source organism: Nannobrachium achirus (assembly GCF_963921795.1). Lineage (NCBI taxonomy): Eukaryota > Metazoa > Chordata > Actinopteri > Myctophiformes > Myctophidae > Nannobrachium > Nannobrachium achirus. The sequence goes on from NC_137830.1 coordinate 7,783,294, forward strand.
CCACATGCTGCAAACAGTGTGTATCATAACGTTTGTAGCACAAATGTCCGGTTGAACCCATGCAATTTCCGGTCCATGCTCAAGTTCCCTTGTTGTTGTTGCGACCGTCGGGTCACAGTTACTACCAAAACCTCCACCGGCTGTCAGTCTGTCCATCAGTCAGTCTGTTCATCACGTCACACCTTTCCCCTACTCATATCTCCGCAACCGTTGCCCCGATCCATACCAAATTTGCACACACACTCCTTGGCTGCCAAACCACAACCCCCACCCCTCATTTCTCACTTGGCCCTAGCGCCACCATGAGGCAGATTCTTGCAAAACACATTTTTGGACACCACTCCAACAGATTTTGCCCTAAAATCACACAAAGCGGTACACAGAATCTCTACAGTCATGTCATCAACATGCATCTGTCCCATCTAGCGCCACCATCAGGCCGATTTTTGCAAAACACATTTTTGGACACTGCTCCTACAGATTTTGCCCTAAAACCACGCGAAGCGGTACACAGTATCTCATGTCATCAACATGGATCTGTCCCATTTCCCATATTCCCTCCTCATTGCCTACCATTGCCTTCTAAAGTTTATAATAATAATAATAATACATCGAACTTATATAGCGCTTTTCAAGGTACTCAAAGTCGCTTTACAAAACAAAAGATAAAATAAAAACAACTTTAATAGGACAATGTTAAAAAGATAAAATCTAAGAAGTACAATTAACTCATTAAAAGCCAACCCCGCGATGTCGCGGGAAAAGTAATAGAGTATCTATAGTGCCATCCACGCGATGTCGCGGGAAAAGTAATATATTACTGTAACGGCGAGTAAAAATACCTAGTACAATGGCCGACGCTCCGGAGACGAAATCCGCGCTGATTTGTCATCATCACGGCTCCACGAGCACACAATAGTCATCCCATAACATTGAGGTGGACGGCCGATCTCATCTTTAATGTCCATTATCTCAAAACTACACTTTAGAAGCTAGGATGGAGGCAGATGCTCGCTTATTTTACACAGTTATAAAAGCTCCCGGTCGGCCATTACACAACTCCACGTGGACACGCATCGGTTCCGGCGCACGATCCGATGACGTCAGACCGGAAGTACTTCCGGTCTAGACTTCTGGCCTTCAAAATAAGACAGCGGCCGTTAATGGGGCCGGGAGGGGGCACTCTGGACCCCCTAATCCGTTAATGTCCTGGGCTCAGAATGAGTTAATAGGGCACACAAATAATAAAATAAAACTGAAAAAGGTGGGTGGAGTATGGTTAGGTAGGGAAAGCAAGTCTGAAAAGGTGGGTTTTGAGGGAGGCTTTGAACACGGCAAGGGTGGGGGCTTCTTTTATATGAGGTGGGAGTGGGTTCCAGAGGGTGGGGGCTGCAACGGAGAAGGCCCTGTCACCCCAAGTGCGTTTCTTGGCCTTGTGAGTGAACTTCAAAAGGTTCTCACTTCCAGACCTGAGGTTGCGGGAGGGAACATGGCGTTCAACAAGGTCTGTGAGGTAACTGGGAGCCTGGTTATTGAGGGCCTTGTAAGTGGTGATCAGTATTTTGAAGTCAATCCTGTATTTTATTGGGAGCCAGTGGAGGTCGTGGAGAACTGGGGTGATGTGGTCTCTTGATCGGGTTTTGGTGAGGAGGCGGGCTGCGGAATTTTGCACATACTGTAGTTTATTTAGAACTTTGGATGTGGCACCGTAGAGGAGGCTATTGCAGTAGTCGAGTCTGGATGTGATGAATGCATGGATGAGTGTCTCTGCAGCAGTTTGGGAGAGTGTGGGACGGAGGCGAGCAATGTTACGGAGGTGGAAGAAGGCTGTTTTTGTGATGTTATTGACATGGGATTGGTAGGAGAGGGTGGGATCCAGGATGACACCAAGGTTGCAGATTTTATTGGAGGGGGTGATAGTGGAGCCGTCAATGTTGAGGGAGAAATGTATGGTGGAGCGGGTGAGGGCATCAGGACCAATGATGAGGATTTCGGATTTATTGCAGTTGAGTTTGAGGAAGTTGTTTTGCATCCAAGTTTTAACATCAGTCAGGCAGGTGGTGAGAGTGGAGTGGGTGGTAGCAGTGATGGTTTTGGTGGGGAGGTACAGCTGGGTGTCGTCGGCATAACAGTGGAAATGGAGGCCATGGCGGCGGAGGATTTGACCAAAGGGGAGAATGTAGATGATAAATAGGAGGGGGCCAAGCACAGAGCCCTGGGGGACACCATGGATAACGGAGGTTGTGATGGATTTGAAGTTGTTTATGGAAATGTATTGCTGTCTGTCGGAAAGATAGGATTTGAACCAGGAAAGAGCAGTGCCTGTGATTCCGAGGGTGGACTGTAGACGGGAGAGGAGTATGGAGTGTTTGATAGTGTCAAAAGCAGCCGTGAGATCGAGAAGAATGAGGATGTTGAGTGAACCAGTGTCGGAGGAGAGCAGGAGGTCGTTGGTGACTTTGAGGAGGGCTGTCTCTGTGCTGTGTCTGGAGCGGAAACCGGATTGGAATATTTCAAATAGGTTATTGGATTCGAGGTAGGTGGTGATTTGGTTTGTGACGACGCGTTCCAGGATTTTTGACAGAAAGGGTAGGTTGGAAATGGGCCTGTAGTTGTTGGGGGAGTCGGGGTCAAGACCAGGTTTTTTGAGGATGGGTGTGACAGTGGCAAGTTTGAGGGGAGGGGGGACAGAACCAGAGGAGAGGGAGGCATTTATGGTTTTGGTCATGAGTGGGGTGAGAGTGGGGAGGCAGTCCTTAAGGAGAGAGGTGGGGAGAGGGTCCAGGGAGCAGGTTGATGATTTCATGCCGGCAACAACAGAGGAAAGGTCAGAGGGTGTGATTTCAATAAATGTGGAGAAAGAGTGTGAAGGGAGTGAGAGTGGGGGGGGAGTCAGGTTGGAGTCCGGGGGGGGGGGGGGGGGGGGAGAAATGCTCAGCTGGTTGTGGATGGTATTGATTTTATCATGGAAAAATGTGAGGAGGTTATTGCATTTGTCGACAGTGAAGGAGCTTGAGATGGTGTCCATGGGTTTGAGCAGTTTGTTGATGGTGGAAAAAAGGACCTTAGGGTTTCCGTTGCCAGCCTGTATGATTCCGGAGTAGTGAGAAGAGCGGGTGGAGTTGAGCCTTTCTGACTGTCTGACTTTCTTTTTGAGGAGGTGTAGTTCATCAGTGTACCAGGGGGAAGTATGGGTGAAGGAGACGGAGCGAGTTTGAGTGGGTGCAATCTGGTCGAGGGAGGAGGAGAGCGAGTTATTGTACAGGTTAACCAGATCAGTGGGGGAAACAGCCTGGGTGAGGGAGGAATCGGAAATGGTGTTTGAAAGTGATATGGAGAGGGAAGTTGGATTTATGGATTTAAGGTTCCGGAAGGTTATGGTGCGCTTGTGTTTTTCAATGGGGGAGGGGGTGTCCATGTGAAAGGTGATGGCAAGGTGGTCAGATATTTTGGGGGAGAGGTCAGTTGTAGATATGTGGCTGATGGTGGTGCCAGTGGAACAGACTAAGTCCAGAGTGTGTCCTTTATTGTGGGTGGGGAAGTCAATGTGTTGTGTGATGTTAAAAAATGTGAGAATTTCCAGAAGGTCAGATGCGGTTGTGCAGTTGGTGGAGTCCATGTGAATATTAAAGTCGCCAAGTAGTACTGCAGATGGAGATATGGCACATAGTTGGGTGAGAAATTCAGATAAGTCAGAGAGAAAACTGGGGTTTGGTTTAGGGGGGCGGTAAATGACAGCAATGACCGGGGGTTTGGGACCAGCTAGTTTGAAGCAGAGGGATTCGAATTAGGGGGGGGGGGGCCTGGATGGGAATTGAAGTTGTTTTTATTTCGTTTCGGTGGATAACAGCAATTCCCCCGCCTGTTTTCCCAGACAGGTGGGGCTTGTCCATATATGAGTAACCAGGGGGTGTTGCTTTATTAAGTGAAAAATAGTCCAGGGGTTTTTGCCAGGTTTCGGTGATACAGATGAAGTCCAGGTTATTGTCAATGATAAATTCACTGATAGTGAGTTCTTTAAGATTCATAGAGCGGGTGTTGAATAGTGCACACGTGAGGTGGGATGAATTGGTGTTGATGTGAGAAACCTTGGCCAGGGCTCTCAGTGAATTCGGGCGCACGTGCTGTGTGTTGTGTTGATGATGTGACGTCACTACTGGACGCCGGGTGGACCAGAGAGACGGAATGGTGTTTGCAGAGTGGACAACAAACTTTCGTCGGGCGCTTCGATGTACATAGCGTGGCCGGCGGAGTAATCCGTGTTCTTTGATTATGGAAATATCTCCAGGAGTGATGATGGGTGTGTGGAGTTGGTGGAGTTCAGTGGCAGTGTATTGGATCCGCATGCTGTCCAGGAGGCGAGCCAACGGAGCCCCAGCGCTGGTAACTGCGAGCCTGATGCTAGCTGGTAGCACCGCTATGCTAGCGGGAAGCACAGCAACACTATCCAGCTGCCTAGCACCAGTGGCGGGTGGATGGAGACGATGCACCCATGGGCAGAGCGCTAGCAGACAGAGTAGAACAGCCCCAAGCATGCCGGTTGTCTGGGCGCTTCGATCCAGCCGGGACATTTGCTACCGCTAACCCAGGCTAGTGCGAGTGCAGGCGGGGAAGCCAGCTACGCAACCAGCTCCGGGGCCAAGGCAGCCGAGCGACGGCGATCACAGCCAGGACAGCAGGGCGCTTAGATCCAGCCAGGTCAGGCCATCTGCCACCCCAGGCTAGAGCGAGTGAAGGCGGGCTGGCCAACTACGCTAGAGCTCTGAGGCAAAACAGCAAACGGCGGCGAAAACAGCTCAACTCAGCTTGGTGGCCGTGGAACTGAGGAGGGATTTTTTGGGCCAAAACTACGGATTGCCACACAGCAGCAGTGCAAGAAAGCAGTCCAACTGGCGGCTTAGGTCGCAGTTGTTGACAGCTGGAGGTAGCAGCAGCACCGGTAGCTACAGGTAAGTCAAACGATTCACGCTTTTGCAACCGTAAAGAAGTAAAGAAGTAAAAGAAAGGAAAGGCAGGCTAATCAAAAGACTAAACTAAACTTTAGAAATCAAGACTAAGTAAAAGGTCTAAACAGGCTAAATCTCAGACTAAATCTCAGACGGAGAAGCGGCGCACAGACAGCGACCAGTGTCCTCTCCTCTCAGCAGCTCCAAGTCTTTGGAAATGTGACAGGTAAGTTTGTGTATGCAACCTGACGTTCGCTTATCTCCCAATTAGAGAGTCTTACTTGTGTTAACCTGGTGAAATGCTAACCTGCCGACGCTGGTGAAGGTTAACCACTAACCCAAACCCTGACCCCAACCTCAGTGGGGCTGAGGGATCATAGGGTCGAGGGAGCATAGCCATGATCCCGCAATGTCAGCCTGATCCAAAGTGGAGTAAGTCTGGAAGGCCAAAGAATGAGGACCAAGAACAAGCCTTCTCAAAAATGTGTGCTCACTTTGAAATGCATGATGACTGTTTCTGTACAACTACTACTTGTATATTATGCACGATTATTTTCTCATCCCATATGGTAATCAATACCTAAAAAAACACTGCTGGTGAAGTGGTACGAGAATGACATTTATTGCAGGAGGAGATGGCTTAGATTGCATTGTTACAAGAAGAGAGAAAACATCAGAGATCCTCAGAGCCTAAGAAGAGACCCTTTCTTGAAATGACTTCAAGACTCATAAAAAGTGATAGAATTACAAATGTGCCACCTGTTAATGAGTACCCGACTACAGAGACAGACACCAAACTCCAGAATGCCCTTGATTACATTCCCAAATCACTCTGCATTGTGTTAAATGCTTTGTTTGTTGGTAAAGAGACTCAAAAGGTTGCTAGCAATCATACAGGCTGTCCTTGCCCCTTTGCAAGATGGCCTTGAATTGCAAAAGCACCACTTAAAACCGGTCAAGGTTCATTGTAGATATGATGAATAAGATGGGATTCTGCTCTTCCTATGGTGAATTGCAGAGGTTTGAAATGAATGCCGCAAATTATACAGCACCTGCTTGGTAGGGATATTGATGTATCGAACGCGGCCGTCTTATTTGCACATGACAATATCAAAATATTCTAACAATTGCCATCATGATGAGTAGAGGTGGACAACTTTGAATAGGCATAAATTATAGGTTCAGTTCTGTACAGTCTGCTTTTTTTTTTTTTTCTTTAAAAAGGAAAAGACAACAGACAATGTACTGTAGATCACAATATTCTAACAATTGATGGGAAAGGGACATTTTATGGGATGGTCAACTCTGTTTTCACCCGGTCTTTCTTTACCATCATGAGTAGAGGTGGAAAACTTTGAATAGGCATAAATTATAGGTTCAGTTCTGTACAGTCAGCTCTTTTTTTTTCTTTACGAAGGAAAAGACAAAAAAATGGAAAAATTAAAAAAATAATACTAATAATACGTTTGAATATCAGGAGCCTTAAGCCCAAAATGGACTTACTTTGGGTGTGGGCTGAACAGCACAAACCTAATGTAATCATACTATCATGGCTTAGCAACAAAATATTACATAATATTATGTATTATGCAGAGTGGATAGGTACACAGTGTTTTCACATATATTTCATCAACTCCTGCATCAGAGCTAATTGTGCCCACAGTTGAGCCTTCACATTTCAAAAGCATTTTTGTGAAAATAATATTACATGAGAACAAGTACATCACCATTGATAACATCTACAGACCCCCTTCAGCTCCTGCTGAATCTTTCAAATGCATAATCGCCACTATAAATTCCCTTAAAGGACAACTCCGCCCTAAATTACTTCTAGGCTCATTTTCCTACTTATATTGATCCAAAAAGACTGTCCATGCGGTCTATTAGGCAGAAATGCCCCTGTTATCCAGTTTCCCCAGCAGAACCCAGCAGCTCTCATAGCATAGAGTGGAGCCTATAAGCCTATCGCTTTTACACTATTTGTTGTGGTCAAAAGTGTTTTTATTTTTCATGAATGTGGAGGTACTAGTTGACATCACAAACACATCCATGCCATCGTTGTCCCACACAAGCCATCACACTCTGCTAAACAGATGTTATGCTTTTATGTGTTTTGCCAAGTCACCGGAAAAGATGCCCTGTGATTGGCCGGTACAGTCACTTTGATTGGCAATTGTGCCGAATGCTCACCCCAAAACATGAACTATGAGATTGTGGTGGCTTGTGTGGGACAACCAAGGCATGGCTGTGTTTGTAATGACAACTAGTAACACATTCATGCCACCTTGTGTAGAAAATCACTTTTGACCACAAAAAATAGTGTAAAAGCGGTAGGCTTATAGGCTCCACTCTATGCTATGAGAGCTGCTGGGTTCTGCTGGGGAAACTGGACAACAGGAGATTTTCTGCCTAATAGACCCCATGGACAGTAATTGTATATCAATATAAGTAGGAAAATTAGCCTAGAAGTGATTTAGGGCGGAGTTGTCCTTTAAGGATAAAAACTAACTGGGTGAATGTAATAAAACACTGCTAGACGCCCGCGACCATGGACCACCTACGTCATTGTTTTGGTTGGGGAAAGGTGTTCCGACTCTCAAAGTCTCAGGATGCGTTGTGAGGCGCATTGATCTCGGAAATGTGCCTCATTTGCATCACAACGCATCCGGGGACTCCATAGAGTTGTCTGATTTACCACTCTTTTAAGCCAATCACAATCCAGTATTTGAACACGTGACTAGAAAAAGTGGTAGAATCAGTATTAGACAATATAAAAAATCTATATTGATGAATTCATCAATGACATGATTTCAATTAATTGGGACAGGTACCAGATAATCTCAAATGCTCATGATGCATGGAACTTTCTGTGTGGTGCCAGGTGTGAAAGTTGTTGTTCAAGTTGAAGCACTGTATATTTTGTTTTTCATTACGGTCTTAAGATTTATGTTAATCTTTTAGTAGTTTTAATTGTTTACTGTAAGGATTTTTACATGTTATGTAACAACATATTTTGGTATTTTGGGCATATTTTTATAGTAACTTAGGTGCTATGACCACCAAACCGTGGTGAGTTAATCAACTTTCGATGCTCTTTCAGACCACGCAGTTTTAGCTCCAGAGACCACCCGCTGGATAAAAAAGGGGGGTTACACACAAGGTGGCAAGGCCCAGTGTCCTTTTGGCTTCCAGTTCCATTATCTTTTTAAAGAAAATTCACAAATGGCCCTAGCTCCGGAACCTTGTTATATTATGCAGCAAGAGCCGTTGGCCGCCGCGTCCACGTCCATGGACGCGGCCGTGGACGCGTCCATGGACGCGGACGCGAAAAAAACGTCCGTGGACGCGAGGCCGCGTCCACGGACGCAAACGGCCGGCCGTCCCGGCCGTGGACGCGGCCGTGGACGAGGCCGTGGACGCAGACGGCCGGGGACGCGGCCGTGGACGAGGCCGCGGACGTGGACGCAAACGGCCGGCCGTGGACGAGTCCATGGACGAGGCCGCGAAAAAAAGGCAGCGAAAAAAAAAAAATAAAGTGTCTATTGTATGTATTTTTTGATGGAGAATTCAAATATTACCTTCTTTTTGGGATAGGACAACTCTAACCTGCATCAATTGGTATTTTATAATTGCCAATTGTACCCTATCCATCTCAAAAACAAATTGGATGTCTATTGTATGTATTTTTTGATGGGGAATTCAAATGTTACCTTCTTTTTTAGATAGGACAACTCTAACCTGCATCAATTGGTGCATCAACCTACTATCTATCTATCTATCTATCTATCTATCTATCTATCTATCTATCTATCTATCCATCTATCCATATATCCATCCATCTATCCATCTATTTATTTATACTTCACCTTTAGTCCAGAAGAGAGTTCAGCATCAGGAACTTGCACACATGTAACTGTGTCATGACTGTGTCATGGAGCTAAAACAGGGCTATGTTAAATACTCAAAATGACTCTGATGGACCAATCAGGGTGGTGGTGGGGGGAGGGATCAACAATAGACAGAAACTGGATAATGCTTTGTTAACTGTCCCACCTAAGTCCCTGCTAGTCTGAACAAACATCACCTTCCCTCTCATAACACTACTACTACTACATTTATATAAAGCTGCTCTTGCATTTGAATTCAAGTCTGACACAAGTTAAGGTTAACTTAGGTAGTATTTCATTTTGCTGGCTTTTAGGGTCTGTGTGTGAGTGTGTAGGCTCACAAATTATTATAATTGTCATTAAGTGACTCTATCTATCTATCTATCTATCTATCTATCTATCTATCTATCTATCTATCTATCTATCTATCTATCTATCTATCCATCCATCCATCCATCCATCCATCCATCCATCCATCCATCCATCCATCCATCCATCCATCCATCCATCCATCCATACTTACTGTTTACATTTTCTATAAATATTTATTTCTATATAAAACTCAGTTGTGTGGAGTTATTGTGTGCCTTTTCTTGTAGCTAAAGAGTCCATTTGTTCACTAGACATTAAGTCAAGGTTACTATTTTGAGTTGAAGCTAAGTGTTTTATTGCTTTGTGGTTTAACATGATTTAAAAGGCAAATTCATTGTTATGGTTACTTTAGAAGACTGCTTTTGCATTCATGAGTTAAAAAGAGAGCCAAGCTAATTCAAAGAGTTAAGTTAAAGGAACACAAAACATGACCTAACTCGCTGCCATTGGACAGACAGTTACAACATAGGCCTACTCTTATCTTTCACAGAACAGACAATTATCATTTGTTTTATCTATTTGAGACTATGTAGCTGCTCTATGGGAAATAGAGCATTATATCAGCCTATTCAATTGATAATGACCAATGGGTGCCAGTTTCTAAGTAGTTAACCATATTAACATAACAATATATGTGGCCTAGACATGGATATTGCCCAATCAACTCGTAATCTACAGAAATGTCCACCACATCACACAGTATAAAACTTAGTAGGCTCAGTGGATTCACCTATGTTAAATCATGTCAGGTTAGTTTGGTTCAAGGTTCAAGTATAATAATTTATGAGACAAAAATGTAAACAGCACAAATGTACAATCACATCTCGGCTAGAATGATAACATAAAGTCCTGACTACTCCTTGTTATTGTGGTCCTAAATACTACAATGATTAGTTTGGATGCATTGCTTCTATCATGTCCAATTAAAAATAAATACATTACATACATACAGAAATCTGCCTTCTCCTGTATTGTATTAGTGACATTCATTATAAATAGTAAAATAACAGGACAGAGCAAAAAAAGGCCTCTGTTGTGTCTTTATCTGATCACATGCAATCAGACACTCACACTGCACAGCAATATATAAACTTTATTACAGGCTCAAGGCCCACAGGGTAAGAAGACAATACATTACAAAGATAATGATTAAAAAAAACAACAACAGAGAGTACATTCACAAAGCCCCACCGGAGCTAAAGAGGCACTCATGCCAGTGTCCTCTAACGGTAGACGTGTACCTGACAGAGCTTTCCCCACATTGGTTACAGATATAAGGTTTCTCTCCGGTGTGAATTTGTTGGTGTATTTTGATATGTTCCAGTCTAGGAAAGCTCTTTCCACACTGGTCACAGCAATAAGGTTTCTTTCCAGTGTGATTTTTCTGGTGTGCTTTGAGATGATGCATATCACTGAACCTTTTCTCACACTGGACACAGCAGTATATGGCTTCTCACCAGTGTGGATTTTCAGGTGTCTTTTCAGAGCCGTCTTCAGAGTGAACCTTTTCCCACATTGGTGACAGCAGTAAGGTCTCTCTCAAGTGTGAATCTTCTTGTGTTGTACGAGGCTAGATTTTACAGTGAAACGTTTGCCACAGTGTTCACAGCAGTAAGGCTTTTCTTCGGTGTGAAATCTCTGGTGTACTTTCAGAGCAGCCATTAAACTGAACTTTTCCCCACATTGGACACAGCTGTATGGTTTCTCTCCTGTGTGAATTCGTTCATGTATTTTGAGATAAGACAATCGAGTAAAGCTTTTCCCACACTGGTCACAGCAATAGGGCTTCTCTCTAGTGTGAATTCTCTGGTGTTCTTTTAAAATCCCCTTTTGAACAAATCTTTTCCCACACTGGTCACAACAATAAGGTTTCTCTCCAGTATGTGAACGCTTATGATCTTTTAATTGTCCAGACCGAGCAAAATACTTCCCACATTGTTCACAGCTGAATGGCTTCACTCCGGTATGAATTCTCTGGTCTACTTTGAGATAATAAATTGAGCTGAAGGCTTTTTCCACATTGGTCACAACAGCACTGTCTTGGTTTAACTGAGGACAGCACAGGACAGGGAGAGAAAACACACACCTGATAAGAGCCAGATTCACACATTGATCAGCATTTAAGTAACATCATCATTATTATTGTTGAGTCTGAAAAGAACAATACAATGTGATAGATCTTTACACATCTGACCCATAACATTATTAGCAATTCACATGGTTACTATAATAGGTGAGTCTTCTAGCTTTTTAAAAATGTAATATTTCATTAATTCTTTCTCTTACTAAGTGTAACATCCCACTTCTTAATTGTATATTATTTGGAAAGGGTTAGCAAAATGTTTGCCATAAATTCAATGCTGAGTTGCATTTGTTTTCCTACATTTTCCCCTTCAATGTATTATTACAATGTATTTACTATTTCTTACTTAGGTCTACTTAACTTTGTATTTTTACATTATTATATTGATCAACATTAACACATAGTGTGTGTTAGGTTAGGTTAGTTGCAGAGTGTCCACAACTGTCCAGAATACACTGTACATAATAGACTCCAGACTTCAAGTGAAGATGAAATCTCTAGACGGCACCAGCGGCAATTCTGATGAACGGGTGGAACCTTAAGACCATCAAGATCTCTGTAAGTCACAGACTGAGTAAGTCTCCAGATAAACTCACACACATCAAAGTGTTTAAACATTACTTTTATCATTCATGACATAATATCATGTTACTGTTACCTACATGCCTTTATATGGGGAGAACCAAGCAACTTTGACCCAGTTATGATTTTGCTTTTAATAGAAAGGAATCCCTTACATTGTTGTATGTTAAATTACTTTCTGATCTGTTTGTGTTCATTATAACAGCCACAGGAAAGATACATTGTTTCAGATTGTTCCAGAGACTGATGACAGACCCTGGATGTAGCTCTGCCAGGTACACGTCTACCATTAGTGGACACTGGCATGAGTGGCATGAGTGCCTCTTTAGCTCCGGTGGGGCTTTGTGAATGTACTCTCTGTTGTTGTTTTTTTAAATTATTATCTTTGTAATGTATTGTCTTCTTACCCTGTGGGCCTTGAGCCTGTAATAAAGTTTATATATTGCTGTGCAGTGTGAGTGTCTGATTGCATGTGATCAGATAAAGACACAACAGAGGCCTTTTTTGCTCTGTCCTGTTATTTTACTATTTATAATGAATGTCACTAATACAATACAGGAGAAGGCAGATTTCTGTATGTATGTAATGTATTTATTTTTAATTGGACATGATAGAAGCAATGCATCCAAACTAATCATTGTAGTATTTAGGACCACAATAACAAGGAGTAGTCAGGACTTTATGTTATCATTCTAGCCGAGATGTGATTGTACATTTGTGCTGTTTACATTTTTGTCTCATAAATTATTATACTTGAACCTTGAACCAAACTAACCTGACATGATTTAACATAGGTGAATCCACTGAGCCTACTAAGTTTTATACTGTGTGATGTGGTGGACATTTCTGTAGATTACGAGTTGATTGGGCAATATCCATGTCTAGGCCACATATATTGTTATGTTAATATGGTTAACTACTTAGAAACTGGCACCCATTGGTCATTATCAATTGAATAGGCTGATATAATGCTCTATTTCCCATAGAGCAGCTACATAGTCTCAAATAGATAAAACAAATGATAATTGTCTGTTCTGTGAAAGATAAGAGTAGGCCTATGTTGTAACTGTCTGTCCAATGGCAGCGAGTTAGGTCATGTTTTGTGTTCCTTTAACTTAACTCTTTAAATTAGCTTGGCTCTCTTTTTAACTCATGAATGCAAAAGCAGTCTTCTAAAGTAACCATAACAATGAATTTGCCTTTTAAATCATGTTAAACCACAAAGCAATAAAACACTCAAAATAGTAACCTTGACTTAATGTCTAGTGAACAAATGGACTCTTTAGCTACAAGAAAAGGCACACAATAACTCCACACAACTGAGTTTTATATAGAAATAAATATTTAGAGAAAATGTAAACAGTAAGTATAAATAAATAGATGGATAGATGGATAGATGGATAGATGGATAGATAGATAGATAGATAGATAGATAGATAGAGTCACTTAATGACAATTATAATAATTTGTGAGCCTACACACTCACACACAGACCCTAAAAGCCAGCAAAATGAAATACTACCTAAGTTAACCTTAACTGGTGTCAGACTTGAATTCAAATGCAAGAGCAGCTTTATATAAATGTAGTAGTAGTAGTGTTATGAGAGGGAAGGTGATGTTTGTTCAGACTAGCAGGGACTTAGGTGGGACAGTTAACAAAGCATTATCCAGTTTCTGTCTATTGTTGATCCCTCCCCCCACCACCACCCTGATTGGTCCATCAGAGTCATTTTGAGTATTTAACATAGCCCTGTTTTAGCTCCATGACACAGTCATGACACAGTTCCATGTGTGCAAGTTCCTGATGCTGAACTCTCTTCTGGACTAAAGGTGAAGTATAAATAAATAGATGGATAGATAGATGGATAGATGGATAGATGGATAGATAGATAGATAGATAGATAGATAGATAGATAGATAGTAGGTTGATGCACCAATTGATGCAGGTTAGAGTTGTCCTATCTAGAAAAGAAGGTAACGTTTGAATTCCCCATCAAAAAATACATACAATAGACATCCAATTTGTTTTTGAGATGGATAGGGTACAATTGGCAATTATAAAATACCAATTGATGCAGGTTAGAGTTGTCCTATCTAAAAAAGAAGGTAACATTTGAATTCCCCATCAAAAAATACATACAATAGACATCCAATTTGTTTTTGAGATGGATAGGGTACAATTGGCAATTATAAAATACCAATTGATGCAGGTTAGAGTTGTCCTATTCCAAAAAGAAGGTAATATTTGAATTCTCCATCAAAAAATACATACAATAGACATCCAATTTGTTTTTCAGATGGATAGGGTACAATTGGCAATTATAAAATACCAATTGATGCAGGTTAGAGTTGTCCTATGCAAAAAAGAAGGTCATATTTGAATTCTCCATCAAAAAATACATACAATAGACACCTTTTTTTTCTTTTTCCGCTGCCTTTTTTTCGCGGCCTCGTCCATGGACTCGTCCACGGCCGGCCGTTTGCGTCCACGTCCGCGGCCTCGTCCACGGCCGCGTCCCCGGCCGTCTGCGTCCACGGCCGCGTCCACGGCCGCGTCCACGGCCGGGACGGCCGGCCGTTTGCGTCCGTGGACGCGGCCTCGCGTCCACGGACGTTTTTTTCGCGTCCGCGTCCATGGACGCGTCCACGGCCGCGTCCATGGACGTGGACGCGGCGGCCAGCGGCTGTCTCTCATATTATGACGTCACCTCGTAACCACATATTTGTTGATAGCCCTGAATAGCGCACATGCATTATTGGTCCAGAAAAGACCATGGCTATTTTTGTCCTTTTGGCATGGCCCTCCTTCTGGGCGATGTCAAAAGGAATGTCTTTGGCATGTGCCAAAATGTGGTGGAACTGTTGGAAAAATTAGGAGCGTTGCACCTGAGCAATGGAACAATGTAATGTAGGTGGAACAAAGCAGTGTCAGGAATTTACAGTGCAAATATGACAACCAGCAAATGTAGTCAGATTGGAGAAAATGTTCATTGATAAATCAACAACTAACATCAACAATTACATTAGTCCATACTTAGGCTAGACACGTCATTTTCCTATATCGGTACCATTAAAAGAGGCAAAACATATGTCGTATCATTTTGTTCGTCTGACATCCAGAAGTGAGAACATGTATGATAGCAGTTTCAGAAGGCCAGCTGAATACCATTTTAGGGCTATACTCGTAATATATCCCATCGACGTTCTATAGGAGGAAAATACCTTGTAAAAAATCTGCTTAAGTAGGATGTGAGGGGTCTAACTAGGGGTTTGTCATGATTCTTAATCCATTGCAAGCATTTGATTTCTTTCCTTGGGCTAGAAATGGCCCCCAAAAACACCCCAAAAACTGTGAAAAGTGATGACTCATCACTCATCACTTTGTGGGGCCATTTCTAGCCCAAGGAATGTTTTTTTTGTGCAAAACAAATGCTTGCAATGGATTCAGAAACTGTTTCTTCAGATTGTCATACATTTTCCCATAACACTATAGTATTAAACGCAGAAGGGACACCGTACAATTGACCAAACAGATATGAGAACACCCTTTCATTGCACTTGAGTAGCAACAGGCCCTCTATAGCCATGCTGAAAGCACACCTCATTATTTCCAAAACATATCAAATTGAATATAAGCTACTTTAACTCCTATCAAATGTTTTCTTCAACTTTGTAAAACATATTTTAGCAAAAACTCACCACTGGCATTGTCCTGGACAAATTAAACTGGGGCAAAAAGATGAAAAAAATCTCCTCTCTCCAGCATTGAGAAGTCATCCTTTGCCTCCAATGTTTTGAATGTTATGCTTCCTGGAATCTCTTCCTGGTAGAGACACCTGGATCTCCTGGCATGGAACAGGCTTTTGGAAAACATGGCATTGTGGTGCCACACTGTGAGCTTGTAGATCTCATGATGCATGGAACTTTCTGTGTGGTGCCGGGTGTGAAAGTTGTTGTTCAAGTTGAAGCACTGTATATTTTGTTTTTCATTACGGTACATATTAATTTATGTTAATCTTTTAATAGTTTTAATTGTTTACTGTTAATAAAGATTTTTAATAAGGATTTTTACATGTTATGTAACAACATATTTTGGTATTTTGGGCATATTTTTATAGTAACTTAGGTGCTATGACCACCAAACCGTGGTGAGTTAATCAACTTTCGATGCTCTTTCAGACCACGCAGTTTTAGCTCCAGAGACCACCCGCTGGATAAAAAAAGGGGGGTTACACACAAGGTGGCAAGGCCCAGTGTCCTTTTGGCTTCCAGTTCCATTATCTTTTTAAAGAAAATTCACAAATGGCCCTAGCTCCGGAACCTTGTTATATTATGACGTCACCTCGTAACCACATATTTGTTGATAGCCCTGAATAGCGCACATGCATTATTGGTCCAGAAAAGACCATGGCTATTTTTGTCCTTTTGGCATGGCCCTCCTTCTGGGCGATGTCAAAAGGAATGTCTTTGGCATGTGCCAAAATGTGGTGGAACTGTTGAAAATTTAGGAGCGTTGCACCTGAGCAATGGAACAATGTAATGTAGGTGGAACAAAGCACAAAGCAGTGTTAGGAATTTAAAGTGCACATATCTTAGGACAACCAGCAAATGTAGGCAGATTGGAGAAAATGTTCATTGATAAATAAGCAACTAACATCAACAATTACATTAGTCCATAGGCTAGACACGTCACTTCCGTATATCGGTACCATTAAAAGAGGCAAAACATATGTGGTATCATTTTGTTCGTCTGCTGAATACCATTTTAAGGCTATAATCAGAATATATCCCATCGACGTTGTATACAGGAGGAAAATACCTCGAAAAAAATCTGCTTAACACATCTGGTGCCAACCCCGAGTTTCCCGAGTTTGTATTGGTACCAACGCTGTGCCAACCCCGAGTTTCCCGAGTTTGGGCCGTTTTTGAAAAAATAAAAAATAAAAAATCATTTTTTTTCCAAAATTTTTTTTTTGACCTCCAGAAATGTATTGGGCATGATCGCGATCGCGAAATTGCATGTTTAACCCCCATACCAACCCATTCTTTCAAACATGGCAGCCATGTTTGTTTACATCTGAAGAAAACATAATGGCTGATAAATCATGAATGCCTGAACGGATTTCCAAGTGGATTTTTTTGTTTGAAAGCTGTGAACAGTGTGAACACACGTGGTGCATCATCTAGGCATGGGCGTGCACTTTTTACACAATTGCGCAATTACATGGAAGTCTATGGTAACCATGGCAACGTGGGACATTGAAGAGAAAAAATCATAGCAACATAAATTAAGTAGGATGTGAGGGGTCTAACTAGGGGTTTGTCATGATTCTGAATCCATTGCAAGCATTTGATTTCTTTCCTTGGGCTAGAAATGGCCACCAAAAACACACAAAAAACTGTGAAAAGTGATGACTCATCACTAAACCATCACTTTGTGGGGCCATTTCTAGCCCAAGGAATGTTTTTTGTGCAAAACAAATGCTTGCAATGGATTCAGAATCATGACAAACCCCTAGTTTGACCCCTCACATCCTACTTAAAGCAGATTTCTTTCTGGGTATTTTCCTCCTGTATAGAACGTCGATGGGATTCCGATTTATATCCCTAAAAATTAGAAAAAACTACAATTCATTGTTTTCCTCAGCCAGAGAAGCCCAGGAAACGAAGGTCAACACTGCATTAAAAAGTGCAATGTCCCTTCAGCATATAGAATATATAGTTATGTGACAAATTGTTGTTCACGCACACACACACGCACGCACGCACGCACGCACGCACGCGCACACACACACACACACACACACACACACACACACACACACACACACACACACACACACACACACACACACACACACACACACAATGTCTGATTGAAGCCTTTTCACAAACTGTTTCTTCAGATTGTCATTAATTTTCCCATAACACTATAGTATTAAACGCAGAAGGGACACCGTACAATTGACCAAACAGATATGAGAACACCCTTTCATTGCACTTGAAGTAGCAACAGGCCCTCTATAGCCATGCTGAAAGCACACCTCATTATTTCCAAAACATATCAAATTGAATATAAGCTACTTTAACTCCTATCAAATGTTTTCTTCAACTTTGTAAAACATATTTTAGCAAAAACTCACCACTGGCATTGTCCTGGACAAATTAAACTGGGGCAAAAAGATGAAAAAAATCTCCTCTCTCCAGCATTGAGAAGTCATCCTTTGCCTCCAATGTTTTGAATGTTATGCTTCCTGGAATCTCTTCCTGGTAGAGACACCTGGATCTCCTGGCATGGAACCGGCTTTTGGAAAACATGGCATTGTGGTGCCACACTGTGAGCTTGTAGATCTCATGATGCATGGAACTTTCTGTGTGGTGCCGGGTGTGAAAGTTGTTGTTCAAGTTGAAGCACTGTATATTTTGTTTTTCATTACGGTACATATTCATTTATGTTAATCTTTTAATAGTTTTAATTGTTTACTGTTAATAAAGATTTTTAATAAGGATTTTTACATGTTATGTAACAACATATTTTGGTATTTTGGGCATATTTTTATAGTAACTTAGGTGCTATGACCACCAAACCGTGGTGAGTTAATCAACTTTCGATGCTCTTTCAGACCACGCAGTTTTAGCTCCAGAGACCACCCGCTGGATAAAAAAGGGGGGTTACACACAAGGTGGCAAGGCCCAGTGTCCTTTTGGCTTCCAGTTCCATTTAATATCTTTTTAAAGAAAATTCACAAATGGCCCTAGCTCCGGAACCTTGTTATATTATGACGTCACCTCGTAACCACATATTTGTTGATAGCCCTGAATAGCGCACATGCAATATTGGTCCAGAAAAGACCATGGCTGTGTGTGTCCTTTTGGCATGCCCCTCCTTCTGGGCGATGTCAAAAGGAATGTCTTTGGCATGTGCCAAAATGTGGTGGAACTGTTGGAAAAATTAGGAGCGTTGCACCTGAGCAATGGAACAATGTAATGTAGGTGGAACAAAGCAGTGTCAGGAATTTACAGTGCAAATATGACAACCAGCAAATGTAGGCAGATTGGAGAAAATGTTCATTGATAAATCAACAACTAACATCAACAATTACATTAGTCCATACTTAGGCTAGACACGTCATTTTCCTATATCGGTACCATTAAAAGAGGCAAAACATATGTCGTATCATTTTGTTCGTCTGACATCCAGAAGTGAGAACATGTATGATAGCAGTTTCAGAAGGCCAGCTGAATACCATTTTAGGGCTATAATCGTAATATATCCCATCGACGTTCTATAGGAGGAAAATACCTTGTAAAAAATCTGCTTAAGTAGGATGTGAGGGGTCTAACTAGGGGTTTGTCATGATTCGTAATCCATTGCAAGCATTTGATTTCTTTCCTTGGGCTAGAAATGGCCCCCAAAAACACCCCAAAAACTGTGAAAAGTGATGACTCATCACTCATCACTTTGTGGGGCCATTTCTAGTTTCTTCAGATTGTCATACATTTTCCCATAACACTATAGTATTAAACGCAGAAGGGAAACCGTACAATTGACCAAACAGATATGAGAACACCCTTTCATTGCACTTGAGTAGCAACAGGCCCTCTATAGCCATGCTGAAAGCACACCTCATTATTTCCAAAACATATCAAATTGAATATAAGCTACTTTAACTCCTATCAAATGTTTTCTTCAACTTTGTAAAACATATTTTAGCAAAAACTCACCACTGGCATTGTCCTGGACATATTAAACTGGGGCAAAAAGATGAAAACAATCTCCTCTCTCCAGCATTGAGAAGTCATCCTTTGCCTCCAATGTTTTGAATGTTATGCTTCCTGGAATCTCTTCCTGGTAGAGACACCTGGAATTCCTGGCATGGAACCGGCTTTTGGAAAACATGGCATTGCGGTGCCACACTGTGAGCTTGTAGATCTTCTATTTTTGAAACAAATGTGAAAATGTGATAGATAGATAGATAGATAGATAGATAGATAGATAGATAGATAGATAGACAGATAGACAGATAGATAGATAGATAGATAGATGGATGTCACTTTAGAAATGTCCAGATACCTTCTATACACTTAAACTTTATGTCGGTTTGTTTACTGTTGAGTGAGAAAAAAATGTTGCATTAAGTTAATCATCTGGGAACCTCACAAAATAATTTGGGGACCCCCCTGGGGGTCCGAACACACAGGTTGAGAACCACTGTCGTAGAGCATACTACCAGATCATGGTCTGGATGGGAACAGAAGATGGTATGGATGCCCTGAACTGGGAGTGGAACCTGCAGGACAATAGATCTGTCCCAGACAGTCTCTTGAAGGGCATTCATTGTAACTGTTCCACTGCCTGCAAGACACTGATGCTGCTCTTGCAGAAAATATGGACTACCGTGTACTACTGTCTGTGGACCATGTCAACTTCTAGTCAGGGACCCAGTCCCTGATAATGGCAGAGGACCTGTGATGTTCTGCCGTACTTTTTATTTCTGTTTTATCTATTAGTTTGGTCATTAAGGTCCACAGAATGAGAGGCCTGCTCTGCCGGAAACATCGCGAAAGAAAGTTATGGCCATTTGTATATTCACTGTCCCATCGACTTCACTATACAGGAAAATAATACAAAAAATAAATGTGCTTTAAGTAGCATATGAGGGGTCAAACTAGGGGTTCTTCATGATTCTGAATCCATTGCAAGCATTTGTTTTGCATGAAAAACATTCCTTGGGCTAAATCTTGGCCCCCCAGAATTGTAAAAAGTGATGAGTCATCAAAGAATCTATACTTTTCACAGTTTTGATGGGCCAATATTTTGCCCTGGGAATGTTTTTTATGCAAAACAAATGCGTGCAATGGATTCAGAATCATGAAGAACCCTTAGTTTGACCCCTCATATGCTACTTAAAGCACATTTAATTTCCTTTTTTAATATTTTTATTTTCCTGTATAGTAAAGTCGATGGGACTGTGAATATACAAATGGCCCTAACTTTTTTTCGCGATGTTTCCGGCAGAGCAGGCCTGTCATTCTGTGGACCTTAATGACCAAACTAATAGATAAATCAGAAATAAAAAGTACGGCAAGACATCACAGGTATAATCACCCCTATTCCTTGAGCTTTTGGGCTTGTGGGTCCCTGACTATTCAGGAACGTGACAATCCGAATCCACATAACATGTTTCTTCCAGGAGTCTGAAGATGATGATGAATAAAAAGACCATTTATTGTGTAGTAACCAATTTTAAGATATAACCAATGTCAGCCACAGGCAGCCATTTTGAAAATGGCGACTTTCCAGGTATGTTTACCTAGATGTTTTTGTATGTACTTAATCAGTAGAAAACTCATTTGCATATATATTTTTTCTATTGAGATATTAGCTATGTTAAGCTTGCCCAGCAGCCATTTTGAACACCATCTTGGAAATGGCGCCTTTCCAAAAGGTATATTTTCCTAAATTTGTATTATGTCCAGAGGTACCAGAATCAATTGAGAAATCCTTTGCGACATTTTTTACATTTGAGACATTTTAAGCTCCCTGCAGGCATCTGTGATGCCATCTTAAAAATGGCGGTTTTCTGGGAGGTAGATTTTGGTTGATTACTGATTCCCGAGCAGCACAGCTGCATCTCACCGCTCCAAGAAATGGGTCAAAGGCGGAGAACAAATTTCAAATAACAGCAATGTATCTGACAAATAAAGATTACTAGTACTACTGTACTAAAAACTTGTGTTCAAAGATATTGCCAGAGGACTATGCAGAAAAGGGTAAAAACAATCTTTCTTCTATGTTGTCTGTTCAATTGTGTGTAATTATTCTCCTCGTTGTTGTCTTATTTATCTTTCTAGACAGGAAATGGTGGAGGACGGTATCGCCACCATTTATTCATGTGCAAATCTGAGGGAGACATGCAGAATCTTCTAAGTAAACTGAACAAGGGCCTCTCAGTTCATGCTGTTGGAACAACGAAAGTTCAGGAGAACAAGATCACACCGGATAACCATCTCCTCTCTTATCCATCACTCCTAATCTAACCTACCTCCCTCCTCTCTACCTCACCTGCCTGTCTCAATCTCACTTTAACAACTCCTCCCTTATCTCCTCCTACCAGCCAATCTAGCGCCGTATTTAAACCCGGCCATGCCTGCTGCACTTCCTGCTCTGTTTCTCGCATTTGTCGTACAGCACGAACGCCGTCGAGAAAGCCAAGCAAAACGCCAAAAGCAAAACGTCTTTTCTAACGCTAATTTCACCATGGAAGACGAGGCCATGGAGCTTCTAGCTTCTGAAGATGAGATTCCGCCTACCGCAGATTTACGAATCATTCTCAACCAAGCAAGAGCTCTAACCGCCGTCACCACCACGACAACAACCACTTCGACCACCGCCACGCCGACACCATCCCTCGCCCCCACCCCATCTGACCTGCACCACGGACCTCGAGACTCCCCCGCAGCCAGCCATCATGCCACGCCATCATCATCCCATTCACGCCGATCTACTCACCGATCCACCGCCGCTGCTCTCGGTCCTTACACCCGCACTCGAGCTGCCACCTCCGTGCCATCCGCCAGGTCAGTCTCTCCTTCCCTTACTATTAATAATTGGACTGTACGTGGCCTACAGAACGCCCTGACTAGTTTGAACGTCACTTTTCCCCGTACAGCTGTTAAATCCACTCTTTTCAATCTATACTGTACTGCTATGCGAGATCCCTCCGCGCCCGGTCCGTCGCACGCTGATGACGCGAGACCGATAGGCGCGTCAGAGGGAAGCCCTGGGGGAACCCCGTCCCGCCCACCCCCTAGGAAAGCTACTCGTAAAACTCGCCACGTTTCTTCCCCCGCTATTTCCCCTGCCGTTTCCCCCGCCGTCACTACCAATGCCTCTTCAATTACTGTTCACTCTTCCCCATCTGTGTATTCAAACCCACTGCTCCATCTGCTTAATCTATACGCACAGGGTTCTGCTCAAACCCAAACCATTGGCAACTTTCTCACAATTCCCGCCCAAACACCCCCTCCCCCCTCCCATAACCAGGCTATGATTCCAACAAATCAGAGCCATACAGCCCCCCCTCCCCCCGTCACATTTAACCAACTCACTCTTCCCGTAGACCGGGCTCAAACTGCCCCTCCCCCCCTCGCTACGGCTCCTTTAATCAGGGCTCCAACCACCTTCCCTCCTCCCCCCTTCTTTCACCCGTTCACACATCCGCTAGCCCAGGCCCTAGCCCCCCCCCCCTCCCCCCCCCCACAGCTATTCAGCTCCCATTTCAAGCCCAGGCTCATCCTGCTCCTCCTCTCCCCCCCATGTTCAATCAGCATTTGTACCCTAACCCGCAGTTCCAAATGCCCCCCCATCCTACCAACCCATAGCCCAGGCCCACGCTCACATTCCCATACCTCAATTCTCTTTTTCCCTCTCCACAGCCCTGCCTGCACCAGTACCTCCGACGGCTATTACCGCCAACCCGATGCCGGTCTCGAACGCCCTTCGCCACCAGATCCTCCAGGGTACGGACGTGGATTTAGCCGTACTAATAAAACCCTCTGCTTTCTCCCACCAGGCCAGGACTGTAGACTGCGGAGGGGTGTCCATCACCCTCCGCGATCTCAATTCCTCCTCTAACCCCACCATTCTCTCCCCCACAGAGTTTGTCCTGGCTTTCTCCCTCTACCAGAATGTCATTTGTTCCGTTTTCCCCTACCGCAGGCAGGAGCTGAATGATTATTTGCAGATAATCATGGACCTAGCTCTACGCTTCTCAGGTCCCCTCTTTTACCATTACCACAGGCAGTTCGCAGCAACGGCGGCAGCTCGACTCCAGCAGTCAAACCAGCTGACCTACTGGGGCGCACTGGACTCCGAGCTGTACTGCCGGCTCTTTGCCGGTAGAAGCGCCCTCGCTTGCGAACTGTGCGGTTGCCCAGCCCATCCCACCTCAACTTGCGTCCTAGCTATCTCCCGCCCCACAGCTTCCACTACTTCTGCCCGGTCATCGTCCAATCAGGTACCACAGACCCACACCCAACTCCCACAGCTCATGGCTCGCACAGCTAAGTCCGCATCCCAACGCCCCACCGCACTCCCAGCCTCCTGCGATAACCTCCAATCCGCCCTGACAGACCCAGACACAGTCGACACACTTATTGCTAAGGAAGTCAAGCAAGGGTTTATGATTGGCCCCTTTTCCTCCCCCCCCTTCACCAAATTCCGTATCAGCCCAGTCGGAGTAGCCACCCGCAAATACTCCGGCAAAAAACGCCTCATCATAGACCTATCCTCCCCCCATGGCTCCTCAGTTCCCAGCATAAACAGCCTCATCCCCAGCTCTGATTTTTCCCTCCATTACTCCACAGTCGCCCACGCCATTTCCCTCATTCACCTAGCCGGCCGCGGCGCCTGGCTGGCCAAAGCCGATATCACGTCGGCTTTCAAGGTCCTCCCCCTCCACCCAGACACCTGGCACTTGTTCGGGGTCTGTTGGAAAGGCCAATTCTATTTTGCAGTCCGCCTAACATTCGGATGCAAAAGCAGCCCCAAGCTGTTCGACAACCTTTCAGAGCTGTTATGCTGGATTTTGTTAAACAACTACCGAATCCCCTCCCTCGTCCACCTTCTAGACGACTTCCTCACTATAGACCCCCATCATCCCCCCCCGCACACAGCCTGTCTTGTCTGAAAGCAGCTTTCACAGCTCTCGGCGTTCCCCTCGCCGAGGACAAGACAGAAGGCCCCGCCACTAGTGTTGAATTCCTAGGAATTAAACTAGACACCCTCGCCTTCCAGGCCTCCCTTCCCCAGGAAAAATTGGACAGAATCATTCTGATCGTGGCAAACTTCTCAGACACCACATCCTGCACAAAACGGCAACTGCTCCAACTCCTAGGCCACCTCAATTTCGCAACCCGTATCATTCCCCAAGGCCGTTCGTTCATCTCCCACCTCCTCTCACTAGCATCCTCAGTCCCATCCCTCCACCACCAGGTCTCACTCTCACAAGAGTGTAGAATGGAGCTCAGGCTCTGGCGAGTCCTCCTCCAAAACTGGAACGGCATTAGTTTTTTCTATGACAATTTTCACTCCTCACCGGAGGACCTCCAGTTATTCACTGATGGCTGATGGCTACGGAGGCTATTACCGTGGGCGCTGGTTCGCAGACGAATGGCCGAAAGAGATGCTAAATTCCCAGTGCGACCCCCACCTTTCCTCTGCCATGTATGAGCTCTATCCCATAGTCGTAGCGGCTTCCCTTTGGGGTTCAGAATGGACCAGCCGCTCCGTCCTTATCCACTCAGATAGCCAAGCTACTGTGGACATCATTAACAAAGGCCGTTCCTCCTCACTCCCCATCATGTCCCTCCTCAGGCGGCTCACCTGGATCACAGTCACCCATAATTTTATTATCCGTGCCGCCCACATTCCCGGTCACCTCAATGCCATTGCTGACTCACTCTCTCGTTTTCTCTTCCAGAAATTCAGGCTACTGGCTCCAGACGCGGACATCCACCCCACTCCGGTACCTCCGTTTTCTCACATGACTTTCCCATAGACCATTCTCTCCGCCACCTCATACTCCATGCCCAACAAACCATTCTCCTGTCACTCGCCCCTTCCACTCTGTCCTCCTACTGGACCGCCTGGAAAAATGTCCAATTATTTCACTCATCCCACTCGCTACCGTTCCCGTCCCTAGACCTAGCCTCACTCATCTCCTACATCAGCCATAGCCACACTTCCCGGTCCATGCCCTCATCCACTATCCGTACCTACCTCGCCGGTATTAACTTCGTTACGAAACTCATTACCGGCGCTCCTCACCCCTTCTATTCACATCCCCACGTCTCTTTGCTTCTTAAAGGCATCAGACGGTACGAACCACGCCACCCTCCTAGCCGCCAACCCCTCACCTCGCCAATCCTCGCTGATTGTATCTCGGTGCTCCGTTCAGGCTACGTTAACCCATCCACCGATTCCACACTCGAATCGATATTCCTCCTGGCCTTTTACGGGTTCCTCAGGTGCTCGGAGTTCACATCTTCTAATACCAGATTCGATCCGGCTCGCCACCCTTGCCTCGCCGACCTGTCTATCCTGGATCATTCCACCCTAATTTACACACTCAAGCACAGTAAAACGGACCAATTCGGAGCCTCGACTCCCATTTACCTTTTCAAGCTAAATTCCCCCCTCAGTCCTTTCGAGCCACTCATGCGCCATCTCCTTATCTGCCGATCCCAAAACGCTTCACCTTCCGACCCACTATTCGTATCCGAAACTGGCACCGTTATCTCTCGTACCTGGTTCCATCGCCACCTCCGCCAAGTTCTAACCAAGGCCGGCTACGCAGCCGAGCACTTCTCCGGTCACTCATTTCGCATAGGCGATGCATCCTCAGCATCCCGGCAAGGCATCCCCGAGCACATCATTCAGATCCTCGGTCGCTGGTCGTCTTCTGCCTACCACACGTATATCCGCTCTAATGCCCACGACCTCCGTCAAGCCCACGCCGCTCTCGTCCGTTAATTGTGGTTCCTTTTGGGGACTCTGCTCGGGCACGGACGATCTCTATCCAGAGCCCCAGAGCCACAACACCCAGGGCGCTCGCCCCGAGCTCTCCGCCTCCCCCCCCACGCCGCTCGGTGCAGCTCTCCTCACCGCCTCCCCCCCCACGCCGCTTGGTGCAGCTCCGCCCTCCTGGTCCACCCAGGGCTCGAGCTCCCAGCGCCCCTTCTCTCCGCCCCCGTTCCATTCAGTGCCGCCCTCCTACACCTCACATTCCCTCACTAATGTCCATCAGGTTCCCTCGCCCTCCCTCCATCACACTCCCTCACGCACCTCGCCGCGGCCGCCGCCGCCGCCGAGGCTCCCGCCGTCCACACCCTTATCAGCACCCGTCTTCCCTCGTTATCCCCTGCACTGCCTCTATTCTCCTCTCCCTACCACACTACCTCAGGTCCAATATCCGTCCCCGTTAATCACCTCCATCCATAACCTCTTTTCCCCCCGTTAACCATCACCAGCCATCCTCCATTCATTCACCCTACCATCCACCATTCCACCCCAGTATTCACCCAATCACTCCAGTATTCAGCCCTCCATCCATTATTCATCCCATAGCCCATTCCATCATTCACACTAACATTCATCATCCGCCTACTAAGGCACCGCCTTCAGTCACCAGGCGTTGCTTCCCAATGCATTTCCTTGCCACAATGTTTCCATGCTACCATGTTCAATAAATCCAATCCAATGCTTCTTGCCACTATGTTTCTATGCAATCATGTTCAATAAATGTAACCCAAAACGTTTCTCTGTTTGATGGTGTGATCTTTACTAGTGAAATGCTGTTGGAACAACGAAAGTTCAGGAGAACAAGATCACACCGGATAACCATCTCCTCTCTTATCCATCGCTCCTAATCTAACCTACCTCCCTCCTCTCTACCTCACCTGCCTGTCTCAATCTCACCTTAACAACTCCTCCCTTATCTCCTCCTACCAGCCAATCTAGCGCCGTATTTAAACCCGGCCATGCCTGCTGCACTTCCTGCTCTGTTTCTCGCATCCCACCTCCACCCCATTCTCCTCCTCATATACAGTAACTAACCTTCCTTGCATCTGCATCCACAGTAACTAACCTTCCTTTGCTTCTTCCACAGTTACACTTTCCAAAGGGGGGACTCTGCTCGGGCACGGACGATCTCTATCCAGAGCCCCAGAGCCACAACACCCAGGGCGCTCGCCCCGAGCTCTCCGCCTCCCCCCCCACGCCGCTCGGTGCAGCTCTCCTCACCGCCTCCCCCCCCACGCCGCTTGGTGCAGCTCCGCCCTCCTGGTCCACCCAGGGCTCGAGCTCCCAGCGCCCCTTCTCTCCGCCCCCGTTCCATTCAGTGCCGCCCTCCTACACCTCACATTCCCTCACTAATGTCCATCAGGTTCCCTCGCCCTCCCTCCATCACACTCCCTCACGCACCTCGCCGCGGCCGCCGCCACCGCCGAGGCTCCCGCCGTCCCCACCCTTATCAGCACCCGTCTTCCCTCGTTATCCCCTGCACTGCCTCTATTCTCCTCTCCCTACCACACTACCTCAGGTCCAATATCCGTCCCCGTTAATCACCTCCATCCATAACCTCTTTTCCCCCCGTTAACCATCACCAGCCATCCTCCATTCATTCACCCTACCATCCACCATTCCACCCCAGTATTCACCCAATCACTCCAGTATTCAGCCCTCCATCCATTATTCATCCCATAGCCCATTCCATCATTCACACTAACATTCATCATCCGCCTACTAAGGCACCGCCTTCAGTCACCAGGCGTTGCTTCCCAATGCATTTCCTTGCCACAATGTTTCCATGCTACCATGTTCAATAAATCCAATCCAATGCTTCTTGCCACTATGTTTCTATGCAATCATGTTCAATAAATGTAACCCAAAACGTTTCTCTGTTTGATGGTGTGATCTTTACTAGTGAACAGGTACCGAGAAACTTCATGATGTCTTCATTCCCACATGCTGCCATTCAGACATCCCCCCCATTCCGATACTAAGCTAACCTAACCCTAACCTCTATGGAAGTGCCACCACTCAGACAATAGAGGGCATGCGCATGCATGGCATATCGAGTGGCAAATTGAGTGGCAAGGTGAGTGGTTAAGTGAGATTTTACGTTGTTTAACGTTGTTTAATGCAATCAGATAGGACTTTTCTGTTTGGATGTAAGGGCTGTCAAGTCCAGAAAGTATTTTTCCCCCACTCAGTAGGCGTTCCCGCATAACTTCCGGGTATGATGATGATGATGATGTCACGCGCATACCCTCTATTAGAAGTCAATGTCTGAATGGCAGCATTAGTGGAAGAAATATGTAACAAAAATAGGCTAATGTGTTCACTTCTGGCAGAAAGCGTGAACATTTGCACCTAGGGGTATTTTTGTGTGCCGAATTCAAAAATTGACGGTCCCAAGCACTTTTCCCATCTGGTGGCTCTAATTCACTTACCATACTAGGGAAAAAAGACCCCCCAAAAAATCTTCTTTAAATAGCATGTGATGGGTCTATCTAGGGGGTTTTCATGATTCTGAATCCATTGCAAGCATTTGTTTTGCACGAAAAACATTCCTTGGGCAAGAAATGGACCCTACACAACTGTGAAAAGTGATGACTCATCACTAAACCATAGTTTTGTGGGGTCCATTTCTTGCCCAAGGAATGTTTTTGTGCAAAACAAATGCTTGGAATGGATTCAGAATCATGAAAACCCCCTAGATAGACCCCTCACATGCTACTTAAAGAAGATTTTTGGGGGGTATTTTTTTCCTAACCCTAACCCTATGGTAAGTGAATTAGAGAAAAGTGAATTTGAGAAAAGTGCTTGGGACCATCAATTTTTGAATTCAGCGCACAAAAATACCCCTAGGTGCAAATTTTCACGCTTTCTGCCGGAAGTGAACACCTTTTTCACATATTTCTCCCACTACATGTCGGAATGGAGAGCGGCCCCCGACGCGGAAGCTCTGCTACGTTCCATTCCAGATCCAACAACTCTTGTTGTTTATTTTTTGGGGGTGGCGTCGTGTACCTTCTTCAATTGTACACAACGCAGAAACTCTGCCACGTTCCATTACAGTTAAAAGAAATATATCCAACAACTCTTGGGGCGTATATAAGAAAGTGAGTAAAAATAGAAATAGAAATCTTCCACATTCTTCAATTGTACACAACGCAGACGCCTATCATGTCTGACAAAACATTTTTGACAACACTGTGGAGATCATCCTCTCCACTATTGGAGAAATATGTGGGGAGCACACAAGACTATCTTCACAGGGGGATGGGGGATCCCGTCGCCATCCACCCCGTCTGTGCCCCAGTTGATGAAGAGAAAATGCGGTTCCACTTTGAGCAAGACTGTTTAATAATGTGCATGTGTTTGAAGACAGTTTGTTTTTGACACTACTGGGTGGTGAGGAGGTTGCATTGATTTAGGATTTAGTTTGAATTAATGTTCAGTTTGTTTTTGCCTTTCCTCTAGTTGTAAATATTTTCTTTTGTCTTATGTCTAGCGGGGTGGTGGTGGAATTCAGTATACCCGCGTGGAGGATCTCTACGAGTTTGGGAGGCACAAGAGATGTCACTATGTGATTAAGGACCCTGCATTTGAAGAAGTGAGCCGAGAGAAAATCATCAGCAAAAAACACTTCAGGATAGTCAAGGAGGGTACCATCGGGTATGTAGAGGATCCACCTTGGCCTAGGTGGATGGGGGTTGAAGGTTCCAGTGGACCCTTGTGCCTGCCAGCCTGACCCGAGACGTGCCCGTGGCTGGATTCAAAGTTGGCCGCCAGTAACCAGAGCAAGAACTTCTTCCAGGAGGATGTAGCCAAGGCCCTTAAAGGGATCCTGCAGGACCTGCCCAGCTCTGACCTTGGCAAACCAAGCCTTATGAAGAACAGACTTACAGACCTGTCAAAATTCAATATCAATCGACCACCTGAAGAACACAACATTTCATTGCCTTCTTTAATCCGCAAACTGTCTCTAAACTGACAGGAAATTATTGATTTGATTAACTGTATTTATTATTTTCTGCCGTGTATATGATGAACCTCGGCTCATGCTGACCCTAACCAACATCGGGCAGAAGACGCCAATCTGTCATCCTAAAGGACCTGATCCACGAGCGCTACGTGCAGGGATTTTTGCCGCTGAAGAATGAAGCACACACTTGTGCATTCCAAATGACTTCCTGACACACACACACACACACACACACACACACACACACACACACACAGAGCGACATTCCCCAACTGCTAACTCCAGACACCTTCTTACAGAGTATTTATTAATTTCACATTTGCTGTACAAATGCTCACTTCAACACACAGAAGCACATACACACAGACACAAATCTGACAGGAAGTGATTGAGGCGAGCTTGTTGCAGGTTAGTCTCGCGTGGCCAGACTGTTGCCTCCGCGATTTGGTCAAATGCTCCCGGCATACAGTCTGGTAAAGGGAAATAGAAATGAAGAGTGCGAGATAAAGCGGAAGTGAAGCCTCCTCGTCACTTCCGTTTCTGTCTCACATCGCACACATTTATCATTATATAAATAAAAATCATATAAGCATGTTTAGCTTGCTGCTTAGCAGAAACTACATTTTAAAATATATTTTCTTGAACGGTAATGCCCGTTTCCATTACTCGCCGTTAGGGAGCTGCTGTTCCAGACTCTATATAGCATTCAGAGATTGTGGAATAGTTGTCTGGCTACGCAAGACTAGTTGCAGGTGGCAGTGTCCCGGTCGATCGGCAGGAGTTGGTCGACCTTCTGTGTGGGCCAGGGCTGGCATAAACCAGATGATTGGCCGCCAAGGCAGGGTATTCCCTGCACGACGCGGCCAACTTTAAAAGTTCCCTGGACCACCGCCCAGCCGAGATGAACAGGACCTCTTCGCACTTGCGACCACTGAGCCTAGAGAAACACAATATGCTGTGAAATAGTTATCATATACTGCTATACACGCAATCGAAACTATACACGCAATCGAAACAGCCATGAAAAGAAAGCATCAAATCACCCTGTTGGCAAGCAAAGTCATAGCGTCCTATCAACATGCTCTCTAATAGGGATGTCCCGATACCACTTTTTTGCTGACCGAGTACAAGTACGAGTACTTCATTTTGAGTACTCGCCGCGAAGTGGCGGAACACACAGGGTACTCGGGCGCTTTGTGAGCAGTATCGGACGAGTACCGATACTGCAAAATAGGCCGGTATCGGGGCGAGTACCGATACCACGAGTACCGATACCGTATCCCTACTCTCTAAATCTATACAGTAGGTCAGGTCACAATTATATATGCCTGATGTTTACACTGCAAACATGGGATCTACAATGTTTCTCTATAATTCACTATAAACCTTAAAAGCTACTGCAAATGTCTGAGACAGATTTCATGGCTATATATAATTGGTCGCTCTTACGGATGTGTTTAGGGTGTCTGATGCTGGTTTGGCAGTGTGGCTGTTTCCTGCACCGGCAGGAAGAACAAGACTTCCACAAGTCAAATTGACGTGTTTGCCCTCAATAACCAGGACAAATCCGTGAGGTACAATTCAATCTGACTGAAATTGAGTAGTTTTTATCACTACTGGGTGGGGAGGAGGTTGCATTGATTTAGGATTTAGTTTGAATTAATGTTCAGTTTGTTTTTGCCTTTCCTCTGCTTGTAAATCTTTTGTTTTGTCTCATGTCTAGCGGGGAGGTGGTGGAAATCCCCCATGCAAATTATGTTAGGGCGGGGATTAATTTCCTACTCCCTGAAAGAGCCAGTGGGGGCCTAACCAACCACTGGCCTATCCTGAAGAGGAAAAAAACACCTTCCGCTGCGTGTTTGAAGAATGGAAGCAGGTATACAAGGGTACACCCGCGTGGAGGATCCCTACGAGTTTGTAAGACACAAGTGATTCAGGACCCTGCACATGAAGAGGTCCAAGAGCTGAGAGAAGATCATCAGTAACAAACACTTCAGGATAGTCAAGGAGGGTACCATCGGCTATGTAGAGGATAATAATTGGTAATAATGTAATAATGGGACATTTTTAAATGGGTGTAAAATTGGAAAAGATAAGAGACTTCCTCTGGTCAACAATGCTGTCCTGGCACTGGCTGAACCCACCAACAAAGTATTTGTGTTTATAGACTTGATGGCAGATGAACAGGACAACTACCCTCAGGACGTGCCCGTGGCTGGATACAAAGTTGGCTGCCAGTATAAGGCCGGCTTTACACTGCAGTCAAATCCAGCCCAAATCCGATTTGTTGTCAAATCTGATCTTTTGGCCCGAGTTTTCACACTGCATTTGCAAGTGACACAGATCTGATCTGTGCATTCAGACAGCGTCAGCCCAAAGCTGCAATGTGACGACATGTATGCTTCGGTTACCGTGGTAACGACGTAGGCGTCATGGCGTTACGTCACTACGTCGACGCTGGTTGATTACGTTCTGATTACGTTCAGGAAATGCGACATAATAGACCATAGTAAACACACGTTAATATTGTTTTTCTCTCTTCTTTTCTTTACTTGTGTTTCGCTCTTCTCTCTCGTTTTCACTGTTTAGCTCACGTGTTTTCTCTCTTCTCTTTTGTTTTTCTCATGTGCTCAGTGCGCTGTAATCAAATAGTAAATACTCGCGCTCTGTAATGATGTAATTTACAGCCGCGCTCGGTGAAGCTTGGCCAGTTTGAAGTGGCTTGTATGTGACCTGCATATAACTCAATGGGGTGGATGTGGTTGCTGCTTTCAGACTGTGTCAGATGTCCTCAGATCCGATCGGATTTGAAACTACCTCTGGATGTGGTTTTTCAAAATCGGATTTCATGTGACCTGAATGTGACATGTTTGGATTTAGACTATTTTTAAAAAATCGGATTCCACTTTTGAAGTGACTCAGATCTGATTCAGGCTAGATTTCAGTGGCAGTGTAAAGCCGGCCTTAGAGCAAGCACTTCCAGGAGGATGCAGCCAAAGCCCTAAAGGGGATCCTGCAGGACCTGCCCACCTCTGACCTTGGCAAACCAAGCCAATATCAGGTCAATATCGACCACCTGAAGAACACAACATTTCATTGCCTTCTTTAATCCGCAAACGGTCTCTAAACTGACAGTAAGTGATTGATTTAATTACAATTCAATGAACTGAATATTGTACAGAGGTCAAAAGTTGCAATTATAGATTACCACTTTGCCAAACACTTTTCAAAGTCATGCACATTCAACGAACTTCTAAGACTTGCAGAATGAATTGGACGATGCCCTAAGGAGAAGCACCAGTTGATGAAGCGAAAATGTCGTTCTGCAAGACTGTTTAATAATGTGCATGTGTTTGAAGACAGTTTGTTTTTAACACTACTGGGCGGGGAGGAGGTTGCATAGATTTTAGGATTTAGTTTGAATTAATATTCAGTTTGTTTTTGCCTTTGTTCTGGTTGTAAATCTTCTGTTTTGTCTCATGTCTAGCAGGGAGGTGGTGGAAATCCCCCATGCCAATTATGTTAGGGCGGGGATTCATTTCCGTCTACTCCCTGAAAGAGCCAGTGGGGGCCTAACCAACCACTGGCCTATCCGGAAAATCCTGCCCCGCACCTTCCGCTGCGGGGCATGAGGCAGACAATTGGACTCGGACTCGGATGACTCGACTTGACTCGGACTCAAGTCGCACATTTGACGACTTGTGACTTGACTCGGACATAAGGGCAAAAACTTGAGACTCGACTTGACTTGGAAGACAATGACTCCCGACTCGACTCGACTTGAGACACGCTGACTCGGACGACTTGCCGCTACGCCACTCACCAAAGCAGTCGCTAGGTTGAAGGTTCACACTTTTATTGATTGATTGATTTGATTGATTGGAGACAGGCATGTAAGCGAGAGCACGGAAGCAGCAAAACACTATGATCAGACTGGGCACCACACACACACACACACACAGACACACACACACACACACACACACACACACACACACACACACACACACCACGAACGAATGGCTACTGCCCCCGAGCCTGATGCAGCCACTGCCGGTTCTGCTGCTGCAGTTCCAAAAGTAGTGCAGTTTGCATATAAAAACTTCCACTCCGATGGTAAACAGAGGAACTGCCATGATAGAGTATTATGGTCAGAGGGTAGGCCTAGTGTTACAGTTTTTTTCCTACTGAATGTTAATTACCTAATAGTTATGGTCACAGGTATCATTTACTCAACTTGACAACCTTGTGACTTGACTCGACTTGACAACCTTGTGACTCGACTCGACGCGACTCGACTCGACTAGACTTGACATAACCTTTGACTCGACTCGACTCGACTTGCCCACAACAGAACAACTTGAGACTTGCTTGAGACTTGGACCAAATGACTTGCGACTCGACTTGGACTCGGATCAGAGGGACTTGTACAATTGTCTGGCATGAGGCCCCACTGGGATCGAGGAACGGAAGCGGGTATACAAGGGTATAACTGCGTGGAGGATCACTATAGCCGCTTTCCAATCCGAGGGGTTCGCACTTTGAAGTGCGCATTTGAAGGGCTATGACGTCACTGGGCCGCGCCAAATAGCGTATCTACAAGCTCACAATGCGTTGCGTTGCGACGCATTGTGAGCTTGTAGATCTAACCCAGGGGTGTCAAACTGCCATTTCGCGGGCATTTTGCGGCCCGCGAAGAGGTCCAATGCGGCCCGCGACGGACCCCCGGCGGCCATCTTTGAAAAAAAAAAAAAAAAAAAAATTTTTTTTTTTTTACCTCTAAAAATGTAGTAGGCATGATTGCAATCGCGAAATTGCATGTTAACCCCCATACCACACCACATTTGAAGAAAACATAATGGCTTCTATCTCATGAATGCCTGAACGGATTTCCAAGTGGATTTTTTTGTTTGAAAGCTGTGAACAGTGTGCACACACATGGTGCATGATCTAGGCATGGGCATGCATGATCTGTGCACTATGAATTACATGGAAGTCTATGGAGACTGAGGCATCCTGGTACTTGGCAGCCATTTTGAAAAAGCAGCGAATGCGTTAATAGTAGAAAAGAATATGTAAAACTTCAAATTGAGTTGTTCTACTTTCAATGTTTTAATTGGGCTCCTTAAAAATGCATTGTTTGTTTTCAGTGTCTATAATTAAAGTAGCTACAGTAGTGAGTCAGTTACTGAAATACAATGCTGTGTAAAGGCCTATTCACACTGAGCACTATATACGTATAACTTTACAAATCTTATGTATATATATGTGTGTGTGTGTGTGTGTGTGTGTGTGTGTGTGTGTGTGTGTGTGTGTGTGTGCGTGTGTGTGTGTGTGTGTGTGTGTAAAGGCCTATTCACACTGAGCACTATATACGTATAACTTTACAAATCTTATGTATATATATATGTGTGTGTGTGTGTGTGTGTGTGTGTGTGTGTGTGTGTGTGTGTGTGTGTGTGTGTGTGTGTGTTTGACACAATCTAATTGTCTCAATAGAAGAGCAGGAAAACTAAACACAATCATCTCAATTGTTATATTGTAACTAGGGATGGCCAAATGGAGATTTTTTCTTAACCGATAACCGAAAGGCCTTATCAGTTAATTAACCGTTAACCGTTAAGGAAATGTGTTCAAAAATGCGCTATTTTAGCGATTTAAAAAAGGAAAATACACCCGTTTTTCCCCATAATAAAGTGCCATATTTACACATTAAAAACACATTGTGTGTGTCCATATGTATATGCATATGTTTATATATACACACATATGTTTATTTTATATATATATATATATATATATATATATATATATATATATATATATATATATGCACACTTAATGGCACTTAGCTGGATGTATGTACGCGTGTGCTGGCTGCGGCCCAGCTCAAGTCACCTTTTGACCAATGTGGCCCTCAACGCAAAATGAGTTTGACACCCCTGATCTAACCTAATGCGCACTTCAAAGTGTGAATCCCTCGGATTGGAAAGCGGCTTATGAGTTTGGAAGACACAAGAGATGTCACTGTGTGATTCAGGACCCTGCACTTGAAGAAGTGAGCAGAGAGAAGATCATCAGTAACAACACTTCAGGATAGTCAAGGAGGCTATGTAGAAATGGAAAAGCTGCTTGACTGTATACGCTACATGCAGGAGGTGGAGGCGATCTTGGTGCATGTGTCGGTGTCACCGTGGTCGATCGACAGGAGTCGGTCGACCTTCTGTGGACCAGGGCTGGCATAAACTGGGTGATTGGCCGCCGAGGCAGGGTATTTTCCCTGCAAGACGTGGCCAACTTTTAAAGTTCCCTGGACCGCCGCCCGCCGTCTTGCACATTTTCCCCCAGAATTCGATCTGCAGGTCGAACAAAACTTACACAAAGTCAACTTGACATGTTTGCCCTCAATGACCAGGACAACTCTGTAAGTTACAAACTGACTGAAATAGCTCACTATGAATTCCAGTACTTATTTTTTTTTTTCTCTGCAGTATTTGGATGCATACAACAAATGTGTTCGCAACTCATAACATGCTTATGATCAAATCTATGGACAAGCATATTAATTGACATCTCTGTTTCTCTACAGGTGTTGCTGCTTATCGTTGGAGGAGTCAATTGCGAAACTCTATTTTTACCAGATGCTTTGCCGCCTAATGGAGGCTATCTTTGAGATCCTCCTTTGCCTTGTACACTGCGATGGCCGGAAGATCACTGGGGTCCGTGTCATGCGGTGGTGACTTTTGATGACGGTCTACAACTTCATTCAGACAAACCAAGTGATGATGAGCCATTCCAATGTTAAATCATGAAATGAAAACTTGTGTAAGAGGGGTTTATTTCTTCAACGGGCCATAGCAACAGTGTTTTTCTGTTTTAAGGCTGTGTACTTCCCACTTTTATGTCTGTACGATGTAGACTTGTACACTTGATTTATATTTCAGTTTTTGGCACAAGCCAAAATTGATTGTATAACTTTAATTTCAGAGAAAAGTGTTACTTTGGTTATTGTTGCTCGTGAAATTCTTGGACAAAAGTGAAAGCATTTGATCTGGCCAGGGATGTTTTTATTAATCAAGAACGAAAGTTGGAGGTGATTGTATAACTTTTCATTTCAGAGAAGTGCTGTTGTTCTCTCTAGGGATCTACACTGGGGCAACATTCTAGTTAAGACCACCAAGAGCTTCTTCCTCGACGGAATAGAACATTCTGTGGACACCAAAGGGATGCTTGTTCGCATCATCGACTTCTCACTGTCCAGGATAGAAATGGGTCAGTCATCTCACGTTTTCCTCTCTTGTCTTTCTCTCTGTGCCCTAACTCTTGAGGATGTTATTTACTGTTAATACCAATCTTGCAATATAATCTAATCTGCTTGACTATCTGTCCAGATGGTTTGACTGGGTCATGTGAGATTTCGGAGGACGAGGAGCTGTTCATGGGCCAGGGAGACTATCAGTTTGAGATCTACAGACTGATGAGAGAGGAGAACAGGTCAGTAAGTAATCGTTTTTGCTTGCCTGGATATTATCATAGCGGTTGCTAGTAGCTTTGTCACTTCTGTGGTGCCCCAGAGTTGGCGCCTGGCCAATGACCGACCACGTTTTGACCAATATTAAAGATTATGGAATGAAAGAAAATGAATGTTCTCTAAAGAAACTTGAATATATATTTTTTACTTGGATAAAAATTGAACTCTTAATATATGAAAAATAAGTAACGTATTTGATTTGAAAACAAAATGGCTAAAATATAAGCTCAAAACACTTCACATCGCAGTGGCTTGTGAGCTTCTGAGACTTACAGAAATTAATGAATTGGATGATGCCCTAAGGAGAAGCACCAGTTGATGAAGCGAAAATGTGGTTCCGCAAGACTGTTTAATAATGTGCATGTGTTTGAAGACAGTTTGTTTTTAACACTACTGGGTAGGGAGGAGGTTGCATAGATTTTAGGATTTAGTTTGAATTAATGAAATAAAACATCTTCCACTGCGGAGCATGAGGAGGCGTGATCGAGGAATGGAAGGCGTGGAGGATCACTACGACTTTGGAAGACACAAGAGATGTCACTTTGTGATTCAGGACCCTGCACTTGAAGAAGTGGGCAGAGAGAAGTCATCAGTAACATCAGTAAAGTCATCAAATGTGTTTCTGGGTGGAGAGGAACTTGAACTTGTGCCAGAGTTCAAGTACCTCGGGGTCATGTTAGACTCAACCCTAACCTTTAAAAAACATGTAAAAAAGGTTACAAACACAATCAAGTTCAACCTTCAGAACTTTAAACAAATCAGACCTTGTTTGGCAGTTAGTGCTGCTAAATCTTATCTCCAATGCATGATCCAATCACACATTGAGTACTGTTTCACAAACTGGTCTTGCACAGGTATAACGATTCTCAAACCCATTGAACAGCTATATAAGAGTGCGCTTAAGGTATTCGATAGGAAACCCCGCTCATATCACCATTGTAATATTCTTCAGAGGTACCGCTTTTTGAGTTTCGCTAATTTTAAGGTATTTAAACAGGTCAGTATCATATATAAGACCCTAAATGGTCTATGCCCACCTCCCCTAAAGGAATTCATAAAAAGGAAGCCCGATAGAGGACTCAATACTAGAGCAATCACTAGAGGGGATTGCGAAGTACCGTACCGGGTAACCGCGTTTGGAAAAAACACCCTTTCAGTGCAGGGATGTTCAATCTGGAATGACCTACCTCTAACAATAAGAGACTGTTTGTCATTTCCATCCTTCAAGTTCAATCTAAAAAAATGGTTAGTTGACAATCAAACCTGTGACCATGTATAGCTTTAAGAGTACAGCCCATGTCATGTACGTATTTTTTTTAACTTTTCTTTTCTAATGTAGGGTACTGTTAGTAATATGTGTTGTTTTTGTTGTTTTCTCTTGGTTGAGGAAAAATAGTATTTGTATGTATGTTCTTAGGCGCCCTCTCCTAATGTAGGGTTACTGTTTGTTGGTATGTATTGTTTTGTCTTCATGTGGGGACTACGGATGAAATTTAGCATTCTTGCTAATTCCGGCTTATTTACATTGCTTTCATGTAGTGTTCATTAATATGCATTGTCCCGTCTAAATAAACAAATAAAGTAAAGTAAAGTAAAAGTAACAAACACTTCAAGATAGTCGTGGAGGGTACCATCGGGTATGTAGAAATGGACTTAAAGGGATATTACACTTTCAAAAAACTTTTGGTCATTGTATGGTCTAATCAGGCTTTTATGAACACCCTGAACAGTTTTTAATTTGCTTCATTCAGTATTTAGATATTTGATGTAAATGTTACCAGCTCCAACACACCCAGGCCCTCTCCACATACACACCCATTGTAACTTCAAACTCCATTTTAACCATGATAGATTCATCAAAAACACCCATTATTTTTTCTGGTGACTCATAATACCCTCCTAATACGTGAGCAGACCGTGTTTTTTCAATAACTTTTTTCATTTATTTTCAATAAAATATTATTGTATTTAATGTTTTCAATTTTCCCAAAGAATTATTAAAAATAAAAGAAAAAGGTTATTGAAAAAACACGGTCTGTTCACGTATTAGGAGGGTATTATGAGTCATCAGAAAAAATAATGTGTGTTTTTAATGAATCTATCATGGTTAAAATGGAGTTTGAAGTTACAATGGGTGTGTATGTGGAGAGGGCCTGGGCGTGTTGGAGCTGGTAACATTTACATCAAATATCTAAATACTGAATGAAGCAAATTAAAAACTGTTCAGGGTGTTCATACAAGCCTGATTAGACCATACAATGACCAAAAGTTTTTTTGAAAGTGGAATATCCCTTTAAGCTGTTTGACTATACTGTTGTCGAGGAAACGAGCATTATGCGTGACGTCAACGGCATGACGTCACCTTCGACTATAAATGTCACTGAAGACAAGAGATTAGCAGTAGATTCTTAGATAATTACTCTGTTTGAGATTCGTAATATCTCCCAGGTTAACACAGATTCTACGATTAACTAATTAGCTTAGTTTATCCATAAGATTAGAACCTCATCATTTACCATATCATTTTACCTCATTTACCAGAAGAATTTAGAACTGAAGACTATCTTAGTCAATTGAATTGAAAAGGGACTTAAACTTTACAATAGGTTAAAGCTATTCGAACGTGACACCGGCGTTGGTCCCTGACTTTTATATTATTGGATTGTAGTGAGATATTGTCTACCAGCGACCTTACCTAATTTACAGTCCATCCATTTTCTATTACTTTACCTAATTTCCTTTCAATACGCTACATGCAGGAGATGGAGGCGATATTGGTGCATGTGGCGGTGTCACCTTCTGTGGGCCAGGGCTGGCATAAACCGGGTGATTGGCCGCCGAGGCAGGGTATTCACTAGCCTCGCAGGCCATCCCGAGCTACGTCATCAACAATGTGCTTCCTTTCTCGGTCTGGTGTCCCTCCCATCGAGCCTCTTTATTAGAACTTTGGTTTCTAATTTCCAATCAAATGGCTGCATTTGGAGCGACCCGCCTCACAGCGCTCCTGATTGGTCGAGCGGCTGCTACAGCTCTCGCATTTTGTAAACAAACATGGCGGTTCTGCCGACGAGTTTTGATGCGCTGGTGGCTACTGACTGGACCTGTCAGTCAAAGTAAGTAACTACGTCATCGCGTAATGCGTTGTCTATGGAGAACTCCCAGACTCTCCCCTGGGAGAGTCTGGCTGTTGCGAGGCACTATGTTTTAGTATGGTTTAGTGATGAGTCATCACTTTTCACAGTTTTGTAGGGTCCATTTTTAGCCCAAGGAATGTTTTTTGTGCAAAACAAATGCTTGCAATGGATTCAGAATCATGAAAAACCCCTAGATAGACCCCTCACATGCTACTTAAAGAAGATTTTTGGGGGTCTTTTTTCCCTGTATGGTAAGTGAATTAGAGCCACCAGAACCCATGGGAAAAGTGCTTGGATCCGTCAATTTTTGAATTCAGCGCACAAAAATACCCCTAGGTGCACATGTTCACGCTTTCTGCCGGAAGTGAACACATTAGCCTATTTTTGTTACATATTTCTCCCACTATAAGGTGAACTACAAAACAAGCGCTCAGGTCCCAATTTCACTGGTACCTCAAAAACACTGTACCACACTTTTTTATTTTATTTTTTAAATGCATTCAGTGAATCTATGACCTGTCTAGCACTCGGCTCGTGCTTCACCAATCACCATGGCCCTCAACCCATTATAAATTAGTTGGTGACCACTAGTGACTGTACTGTATACGGTAGGTTTGCACAACGGAACGGCTAAGATGACGTGCTACAACCCAGAGACCGACAAGTGGACACCGTGTGCCCGCACAAATGTAGCCTGACTGCAAGCGTCAGACTTTTCACACACTACGTTTAACTTAGTTTTGGGAAAGAGTCTGATCCTTCAGAAGGAGATTCTACTTCAGCGGGGGCAGGCTAAAGCCTATTGACGTCTCTCACTCACACACACACACACACACACACACACACACACACACACACACGCTTAGAGCCCCCAATGTACGTTCTAGGACAGAAAGGAGTGGTCGGAGGCTGTTGCTCCAGGAAAGCCTGGGAAAAGGTGGCTGCCTGCATGTGTAACAAGTGTTGTTTTTGAGAGCAAATTTTGATTTAGTTTTAGCCATAGTCTTTTGAATAAAATGTAATTTAGTTTTAGTCATAATTTAGTCACCTGAAAAGCTTTAGTTTTAGTCTAGTTTTAGTCGACTAAATATACGTTTTTGGGCGACCAAATCTACAGTTGATTTAGTCCGCTAAAATGTATTTTTTGACAGGCCTTGATGGCATCGTAATGACTGATGACTAGTTTTTATTTTGTTGACGAAATTGTCAATATATTTAGTCTTGGTTTTAGTCATCACAGCTTAGTTTTTATTATTTCGTTTTCGTCAGTGAAAAAAACGCAGTCGACAAAAACAATGTCATCGTAGTTTTAGTCGACAAAATCAACAGTGTAAACACCAGATATTGCTCTCATGGCTAACAGTGGTTCACTCTCTTCATTTACACCTGATCCAGGAGTGCACATTGGACCATCGAGCGGTACTGCGAGGAGACAGACACGTGGGAAATCGTGGCGGAGAGGCTCATTACTACTTTCATACATGTGTGTCTTTCAAGGTGAGGACGGATGCAAACATGGCCAACACAGCTGATACTGTAGCTACTGTGTGAGCTGAGGGGACGGCGATGCCAAACCTCCCTTTGACACCTCGATTTGCCCTAAAATCACGCAAATCGCTACACAGTATGTCTACACCAGGCTAGGCAAACTCATTTTGGGGTGAGGGCCTCATTGGACGAAAGGTAACTTGATGAGGGCCACAGCGGTGCAACCAGCCGCGGATTGGATGGCATGCACACTTGCGCGTTTTTTTGTCTCAGTCACTGCTATAGCTAGCAGTATAGCAGTATATCATTTTACAAATTGTGTTAATTATTAACACATTGGTTGCCCCTAGATGGAGCCAGAGTTATCCCCTCTGGATGCCCAGACCCATCACCATTGTATTGCACACGGCCCTGCTGCGTCAATGCATGCGTCATTGCGACCGTCAGGGAGCAGTTTACTATGAAAACCTCCACCGGCCGTCCGTCCGTCCGTCCGTCGGTCGGTCGGTCGGTCGGTCACACGTCACACGTCACACCTTTGCCCTGCTCATATCTCCGCATCAGTATATAGGGCTTGTTTGTTTATTGTATGACATCACGCCACATCATCAGCTGTGGACTCTGTGATGTCATCGTATCGCATCAGTATATAGGGCTTGTTTGTTTATTGTATGACATCACGCCACATCATCAGCTGTGGACTCTGTGATGTCATCGTATCTCCATATATGGCCATCTCCGTATATGGAGATATAAGTCGTCCATGCCCAAGTATGGGCTGGTGAGGTCAGACTTTGTGTGATGCGTAGGTTATCTCCATATATGGAGATTCAACATTCCAGGCAATGCTCTCTTCCCTGGTGAGAATTGCCCCTTTATATAGGGCTTGTTTGTGTATTGTATGACATCACGCCACATCATCAGCTGTGGACTCTGTGATGTCATCGTATCTCCATATATGGCCATCTCCGTATATGGAGATATAAGTCGTCCATGCCCAAGTATGGGCTGGTGAGGTCAGACTTTGTGTGATGCGTAGGTTATCTCCATATATGGAGATTCAACATTCCAGGTGTAACTATGGCTACCCGTATGACGTGAGAGGTGGAGGTTGTGATATTTGTGGAGATAAGCGACCAACGGTCGCTTATCTCCCGATTAGGGAGTCTTACTGGTGACGTCACTTGGTCACATGACCGTAGACAGGATGTTGTTGTGTAACATACTGTATGGGCCAGTGTTGATCATAGCTGTTGATTGCCGATCAAAAGTTGGTAATTTTGCCACAGTCTGCCACAGTTTTAGCCATAAAAAATACATCAGAGATAAAGGGCGTTAAAGATGGGGAAATGCATTGGAGTATATGGAGACAAACGGCCGCACGATACTCTCAGCGTCCATTCGAACCAACCCGCGGTGAATGGGCTACATCCACGGGTAGCCCCGACCTTACGGTAAGATTTAAAGTTGTTACTCTGATGTCGCTGGAAGTTGTGGGCCTCCAGCGACATCAGAGAGTTTGACGTGTGGGCACCCGCTGAGTTCATTATTGGTGTTACAGTTGCAGCCTACAAGATATTTGGTACGAGAAATGCTATTTGTTTAAGTGCTCCGACAATACCGTGCTCTGCATGGAGCTGCGCTTCTCACACCAGCAGATGAGATGGAGAACCGTGAGCTAGAGCAACTGGTGTTGAAAGAGAGAGACTGGCTTAGAGAGAGACCCTAACCCTTGTGCTTACACCATGCACGAGGCCGCCAACTACCAGGGGCCCTTGGACGGCCACCACCCCAACCACAACACAAGCCTGATCAGTGTGTTTAGGG
Source organism: Nannobrachium achirus (assembly GCF_963921795.1). Classification (NCBI taxonomy): domain Eukaryota; kingdom Metazoa; phylum Chordata; class Actinopteri; order Myctophiformes; family Myctophidae; genus Nannobrachium; species Nannobrachium achirus. Next base: position 7,827,698 of record NC_137830.1, read on the forward strand.
CGGCTGTTTTTGGTGAGGCAACATTGCACTTTGTTCAAGGAGATTGTGGGGAGATTTGCTGTATTTTTTCAGAATTAATAATTGTATTTTTCATGTTTCATCAGGAACCATGAACGTTGCTGTAGGATGGCAGTTTAGACACTTGCCAGCGCCGCAGCCCAGCACCATAATTCCTCCCCAAAACTGTACAGCCCCTTCCCAGGACCTCTGCGTCCATCCTCTCATCAAAACGGAGGACCTTTTTATTACATAGTACTGTAACTGATGGAGGGTGGAGAGCTATTTCACAGGGTGAGGTCGAATAAATCGTTGGAGGAGCCACCAATTGCTAAGCTTTATTTTTACCAGATGTGCATCTCCACAACAACGGCATCATCCACAGAGACCTGAGTCACCTCACTGGGTGACCATGGACGTTCTCCTTGTAAATAGTTAGTTCGGCATCTGAAATACCTGACAAATAAGAACCTAAATAAAGAGGAACAAAAACAGATGACCGAAAACAAACTGCGGAGCAGCTGATCCCACTCGTTGTGCTTCTGGATCAGAGTCCATGAAGCGTAGGAAGAAAATGCTGAACATCTTGTTGCCCGCTTCTATCCGACAATACCGTGCTCTGCATGGAGCTGCGCTTCTCACACCAGCAGATGAGATGGAGAACCGTGAGCTGAGCACCTTGGACGGCCACCACCCCAACCACAACACAAGCCTGACCGGTGTGTTTAGGGCGGCTGTTGTTGGTGAGGCAACATTGAACTTTGTTCAACTCTATTGTGACGGGCCACACCAAAACCAAGGGCTGGTGTGAGTTCCAAGGGCCCCCATGCCTATCTGGACCCACATGCAGGACCTGGCTGAGAAGATGGGGTTCCAGCTGGTGGCGAGGCTGGAGGGGGTGCTCAGGTTTGAGTACGGGAGCATCCCCGAAACCCTCGACGCCCGGCACCTCCTAGACTGACATCTTCAACAGCAGCTCCTGCAAGAGCAGCCCATGTTGTTGCCGCTGTTGAAGGTCCAGCTTCTTCCTCAACAGAACAGAGCATTCTGTGGACATCAAAGGGGAGCTTGTTCGCCACATTGACTTCTCACTGTCCAGGATAGAAATGGGTCAGTCATCTCACGTTTTCCTCTCTTGACTCTCTCTCTCTGTCGTATGATGAAAACAATCTGGTGAATTGCAATTAGCAGACATTCCTATTGAGATCAGTAAAACCCTAGTCAACAAAGGATAGTAAATGGTGTGCAAGGAAAGTTATTTACTGTTTCAAAGAAACAGTACTTTTATGAACATATATATATATATATATATATATATATATATATATATATATATATATATTTTTTTTTATCACAGATGCCTATATGTCTTGGAGTTCCAGTAACATTGTTTAACTATACATTTCTTAAATTAGCCTTTCATGTTCTGGCCCGCCATCTGATGCCTTCGAAAAAAATTGGCCCTAGGCCCAAATCTAATTGCCAACCCCTGGTCTACATCCTCATTCAGGTAAACCAAGTTACAGTATCATGATCCATTCCAATGTTAAATCATGAAATGAAAACTTGTGCAAGAGAGGTTTATTTCTGCTATGGGCCATAGCAACGGTGTATTTCTGTTTTGAGACTGTGTACTGCCCACTTTTATGGCTGTAGCCTACAATGTAGACTTGTACACTGATTCATATTTTTAGTTTTTGTCACAAGCCAAAATGTATTGTACATGTGTACATAACTTTAATTTCAGAGAAAATTGTTACTTTGGTTATTGTTGCTGGTGAAATTGCTGGACAGAAGCGAAAGCATTTGCCAAGGATGTTTTCATTAATCAAGAACGAAAGTTGTAGGTGATTTTATTTTGGTTATTGTTGCTGGTGAAATTGTTGGACAAAAGTGAAAGCATTTGCCAAGGATGTTTTCATGAATCAATCACGAAAGTCGGAGGTTCGAAGACGATCAGATACCGTCGTAGTTCCGACCATAAACAATGCCGACTCGCGATGCGGCGGCGTTACACCCTGACCCGCCGGGCAGCGCCCGGGAAACCATAGTTTTTGGTGTTCGGGGGGAGTATGGTTGCAAAGCTGAAGTTTAAAGGAATTGACGAAAGGGAACCACCAGGAGTGGAGCCTGCGGCTTAATTTGCCTGAACACGATGTAAACCTGTACACTGATTTAAATGTTTTGTTTTTGGCACAAGCCACAATTGATGGTATAACTTTAAATTCAGAGATTTCTTTTTTATTTTGGCTAATTTTTTAAACCATAAACGATGCAGACTCGCAAACCTATTTTCATTCCGAAATCCCACCATTCCGAAACACCACCATTCCGAAACCCCACCATTCCGAAATTTAAATTATTTTAACTTTCACCCACCTCCACCCACTTTACCTCACCCACGTTCACCCCCCACCCACCTCCAACCACTTTCCCCCTCCTCCACTCACTTCCTCCCACCTCCACCCACTTTCATTCACCTCCACCCACCCACCTCCACCAACTTTAACCCAGCCACCTCTACCCAATTTCACACACCTCCACCCACTTTCTCCCACATCCACCCACTTTGGCCCCCCCACCTTCTCGCCTGTCTATGGGAGAAGTGATAACTACCTCCTTCTCTGGCCTCCTGAGAGGTGAGTTTTTAGGGCAGTTTTGAAGGATGCCAGCGAGCTACATGGGTTAAGTCATTTTAAAAGTGACATTGCATCAACTGTATCTGCATAATCATAATCTTACCGTTGTTCATTTACAGTCAAAGTGCACAGGCCTATGGAAAGCTCAACATGAGCAATCCCCAGTCTGGAACGTCTGAGAGGAGGACCACCTTCTTCTGTGCTCGGTATGTAATCCCACAAAATGGGATTTAGAATATGTCATTATGCATTAAAGAAAATGGGCTAAAGGTTCATTTAGGATGTGCACCTAACATTTAAAAAGTTAATATTGTGAACTTGATCTCTACAGGGCTAGTGGATTGGGTAGCTTTGGAGGACGGAACAGTTTGTTTGGAGCAGCGTCTGTTAAAAAGGACACCAGACCTCTCCACGACAAATCCTACGTACAGCAGTGCACCAGGAAGTTGTGTGAGGTACTATGAACCCTCCTCCACTATCTCCAGTGGTGGAAGAAGTATTCTGACAATTACACCATTACCTGTTGTAACCTATACGTGTTTATAAGGCCTGTATACTGAACATTTTACTTGAGTAAAAGGACAGAACTATTGGCATCAAAATATACAAGCTGCTACGAAAGTAAAAGTGTTTATAATTTGTCAATTTATGTTTCTTGATTTTCTCTTTTATTTCTAGTTCCTCACAGAAAACAGGTACCCAGGAGAGGTGTCCACCATTTATCAACTGTTAGACCCGACCTTTGTGATGCCTAAATCCAAAGTGGAGGAGGAGGTACCCCGTCTGCTGAGAGACCTCGGGTAATTTAACAATACCATGATACTTCCAGGCATAAGTTAAACATTCTTCTGACAATTGTTGGTGAGGTAAGCGTTTCTTTAACTTTAACCCCTACCCAAGGAGGTGTGTACCCAGATATTTCAGATGCCAAACTAACTCTCACTGGGTGGCCATGGACGTTCTCCTTGTAAATAGTTAGTTTGGCATCTGAAATATCTGACAAATAAGTACCTAAATAAAAAGGAACAAAAACAGATGACAACAAAACAAACTGCTGAGCAGCTGATCCCGCTCGCTGTGCTTCTGGATCAGGAGTCCATGAAGCGCATGAAGAAAATGCTGAACATCTTGTTGCCCGCTTCTATCCGACAATACCGTGCTCTGCATGGAGCTGCGCTTCTCACACCAGCAGATGAGATGGAGAACCGTGTGCTAGAGCAACTGGTGTTGAAAGAGAGAGACTGGCTTTGTGTTGTGGCCAACACAAAGGAAAGCTGCACCAACACAAAGGAAAGTGCTGCAGGTATGGGCCCAACCCCGTTAACTCTGGGCCTCATCCTGGCCCCTCCAACACCACCCGCCCTGGCCGGCGCAGTCCCTCCACCACCACCCGCAGCCCAGGTCTTGGGACCTGCGCCCCCCACTGGCTGGTAGCCTGCCAATCTGCCCCGAGACCAGTGGAGGCAGGTGAGGCGCATCCCTGTAAGGGCCACTCAGAACAAAATTGATTGTATCTTTCATTTCGAGAGAAGTGTTATTTTGGTTATTGTTGCTTGTGAAACTCTTGGACCGGCGCACGATGGACAAAAGCAATTTGTTTTTGTTTTTGACGCAAGCAAAAATTGATTGTATAACTTTAATTTCAGGGAAAAGTGTTAATTTGGTTATTGTTGCTGGTAAAATTATTGGACCGGCTCAAGACGGACAAAAGCAAAAGCATTTGCCAAGGATGTTTTCATTAATCAAGAACAAGTCGGAGGTTCGAAGACGATCAGATACCGTCATAGTTCCGACAATAAATGATGCCGACTCGTGACGCGGCGGCGTTCCACCCATGACCCGCCGGGCAGCACCCGGGAAACCAACGTCTTTGGCTTCCGGGAGGTGTATGGTTGCAAAGTTGATTTCGATAACGAACGAGACTCCGGCTTGTTAACTAGTTTTGCGGCCCCGTGTGGTCGGCGACTAACTTCTTAGAGGGACAAGTGGCCTTCAGCCACACGAGAAGGAGCAATAACAGGACACAGAAGGAATTGCAATGCCTTGATCCTATTTTGACTGCTCTTGTTACAGTTTATTTTTATTGTAATTAAGGGACTTGATGTTACGGTTTCACCTTCACTATGTGATGAGAGCTCCCTACACTTGTCTGGGCCAAGAGAGGGAGCCAAATCACACCACAGAGGACCTCTGAAGATGGGTGTGCCTCCACACACCTGTTCCCACTCCCCAATTATCACCAGAGGCTTCAAGAGTCTGGCCGGCACACAGCTCAGCGCCAGATCTTCCCATAGTATTACCTGGCAAGTATAGTTGAAAGTCTACATAGCTGCTGTTCGTACTCTGTAGAGTTTTGCTTCTATATTTCCTGCCATCGATCCTGACTGCTGTTTTTTGCCTCTTTCCAGATTCCGGTTCTCTGCAGTGCTATTCCTGGCCTGCCTCACCTTCTGGATTGTTTGTTTGGCTACCGACCTCATGCTTGGACCCTGACTTCTCTTTTGGACTCTCCCTTTAATGCAAGTATAGAATTATATTTTATATTATCCACATTTATACAAATACATGTGTGGCACTAGTTGTATGTGTATTAATGTGGATATATGGATATAAGGCTATACAGTTTATTGTTTATTTGAATTAAAACGCCTTGCTAGGCATTAATTCTTTTCCTGTCTCCTGAGTGGTTGCATTTTGGGTTCAGACACAACTCAACCTTAACAGAAGATCTGGTCATTATGAACCCAGCACCCTCAGGAGGCCAGGCTTCTCCTGGGCCTCTCCCTGACCCTGTCCGTAATGCCATCCAACGTCAGGACAAGGTGCTCGCTGACCACGCCCGCCTACTTCAGGAGGCCTCCGCTATGATGCAGGGCGTTTCCAGTGAGCAGCAGACCCAATCTCAACAGCTGCACCAAGTGGCCAGCGAACAGCAGGCCCTACTAAAGCACATGCAGGACATGTCCGCCCAGTTGGCTGCTCTGGTGGCTGCTGTTCCACCTTCGGTTCCACCAGCCGCTCCTGGGCCTGCCGCCCCGCCTGTCCGGGAACCTAACCTTGCCAGCCCCAAGCCCTATGACGGGGCGTTTGCAGACTTTCGGGGGTTCATGTTGCAGTGCAATTTTGTTTTTGACCTGCAGCCCAGCATGTTCTCCACTGACGCAGCCAGGGTAGCCTACATTGCCACGCATACCAACGGTGATGCTCTTCGTTGGGTCCAGTCATTCTTGTGCTCCAACCCGGGGTCACGAAACAACTACGCCAACTTTGAGGAAGAGTTCAAGAGGGTGTTTGACCATCCCTTCGCTGGTCAGGATGCAGGCTCACGGCTACTCCACATCAAGCAGGGCTCCCGCACAGTTGCCACTTATGCGATCGAGTTTCGCACACTCGCAGCCAGCACCGGATGGGCGGATTCCACGCTGCGCTGCATTTTTCGTGAGGGCCTCACGGAGGCACTGAGGGACGAGCTAGTTAGGGATAAGCCCACTGACCTCAATACGCTCATCACTCTCGCCATTGATGTCGACGAACGTCTCCGTGAGCGCAAGAAGTCCAGGGCACAGTCGCTTCAACGCTCCTCCCAGTTGACCCCCATTCTGAGTACCAGTCCCATTCGTTCTTCTGAGATGCTCGTCTCGGACTCTGCTGCTGACACTGAGCCTATGGAGGTGGGCCGAGTGCGTGTGGGCCGCATCCATGTGACTCCCAGGGGTCCTTTATCTCCGGCTGAGCGCGAGCACCGCAGGCTACACGGGCTCTGTAGGTATTGTGCCAGCTCAAAGCACACTGTACGCTCCTGTCCCATTCTGCACCCCAAGATGTTCTCTTCCTGGGCGCCAGGGGGCGTAGTTTCACCCACTCGGGGTTTTCGGGTGAGTCGTATCACTACTTCCCAGCCCCGCACCAGTGTTGCCAGTTTCCCTGTCACTCTCTCCTGGGAGGGACAGTCACTCACCATTCCAGCTCTTATCGACTCCGGGGCCGATGAGAGCTTTGTCGACCTCCAGTATGCTCAGAAGGTGGGACTCCCTGTCTCTGCGCTCCAGAGGCCTCTCTCCGCCTTCGCTCTAAATGGTCGCACGATGGGCCCTGTCACACACCGGACCCAGCCCCTCACCCTCACCGTCTCAGGAGACCATGTGGAGGGCATCCGCCCCTACATCATTCACTCTCCGGACACTCCGTTCATCCTGGGCAGACCTTGGTTGGAGCTTCACACCCCCCACGTCTGCTGGAGTTCTGGGCGCATACTCAGCTGGAGCGCCGCCTGCCAGGTCTGTTGCCTCCAGCCTGCCCTGACCTCCGCCCAGGCTGAGTGTTCTCCTGCCCGGGTTCCCTCCCACCCGAAGGACCGACGCCGGGCGCACGCCGGCATTCCCCGTCAATCGCCAGGTGGCGATCCTTGGAGGGGGGGTCCTGTTACGGTTTCACCTTCACTATGTGATGAGAGCTCCCTACACTTGTCTGGGCCAAGAGAGGGAGCCAAATCACACCACAGAGGACCTCTGAAGATGGGTGTGCCTCCACACACCTGTTCCCACTCCCCAATTATCACCAGAGGCTTTGTTTGGCTACCGACCTCATGCTTGGACCCTGACTTCTCTTTTGGACTCTCCCTTTAATGCAAGTATAGAATTATATTTTATATTATCCACATTTATACAAATACATGTGTGGCACTAGTTGTATGTGTATTAATGTGGATATATGGATATAAGGCTATACAGTTTATTGTTTATGGGGTTAAAACTTTACCTCCGTTTTACTCTAGACTGGAGGAGACAAAGGCCAGGATCACATCCATCTACAGAGACATCCTGAAGATGGACTCCACCAAGAAGGCAAGCACACACACACACACACACACACACACACACACACACACACACACACACACACACACACACACACACACACACACACACACACAAATACGAAACACACACTTATATAAATATATATATATATACAGACGGACTTATATCTCTACACAGGAAAATGGACCCACGTTTAAAAAGAACCAGCTAACAAGCCATAACTTCAACTTGGAGAAATGGACCAGCGACCAGTCTCTAGGACTCGGATGGATTCAACGAGACCACGGCAGAAAAAGACCCATGGTTAACTGCAACGTCGAGTGACAGTGACGACGCTCATCCGACAGACCGACACCTTCGGACAAAACGTTAACAACACAACAGCTACTCAATCAAAATGAACAGGCCCGTTGTTACAGTGCTGCACATGACTTGCAGAGGAGGAAATTTTAAAAGCATGTCCAACAGCTTCAACGGGAATGGTGGTGATATCGAGGATCAAAAGAAAGTTTGCCATGCCATCACCGAGGTCACTGGCGTGAGCTGGAAGGGCTTTGAGGTGACAGTGAAGGTGACCATCACCAATCGCAGGAAGGCAAAGATTGAGTTGGAACCCACAACCCCTCAAAGGATTGTCCGTGCCCTGGACGCGTGGCCTCACAACAGGACTTTAAAGAACTTCAAGAATGGAAATCTCACGTTTGATCAGGTTGTGTCCATGGCTCGCGCCATGAGACTCAAGGGTCAGTCGAATGCAAGGCATCTCTCTGGAACCATCAAGGAGGTTCTGGCTTGCACAGAGAATATGGGCTCCAGAATTGATTGGGCTACTCCTCGTTCTGTCATTGATGCCATCAAAAATCGCGATGTGGTGTGTCCACGGCAATAAATGGAGCAAGGAGTCTGCAAGGAGTTCTTTTTTTTTTTTTTCAGAATAGGCCTATTTCTATTTGAGAATTTATGGCAGAGCTTTGTCGCATAACACATCTTTTAAATTCCAACTTCCCTCATATTCCATTCCTCACACATAGAAGTAACAATATTTAATTTGGAAATGAACAGTGGAGCAAAACAGCTGAGGAATTCCCACATAATCCCAAGAGGGGGCTGCGAGCAGCGGCCCACTTCCTAAAAAGGAAGATTCCAAAAAGAAAGAATTGAGGAAGCGACATTGCTAGAAACCTCATGTAAACATAAGGTCTAGATAAGTTGGCTTCTAAGGAGAAGCTTTGGAAGGTAATTATCTTCAATATCCTGGAGTCCCTCTCTGTAATTTAGGTTTGGCTGCATGACATGTCATTGAAGTGTGAACATGTAACTGTAAATATACACACAGAGTTTGTGGGTGATAACACCATAAAATCACCACAAAAAGCATTCTCCTGCGAGAAGTGTACAGTAGTAATTTCAGTTCCTCTTATGACCTCCACGTTTGGATGACACAAACAAGCAGGCAAACAGCCAATATTTACTAGAAAGCCATTCTTCAGTTATTCAACAGAATTTAAAATAAATAATACATTTACAAATACCAAAACATGTCATTTTGATGTATTTGGTCTCGCTCTTGGAGCCTGTCTGTCAATATGTTATTGCTGACAATCAGTTTTCTGAATTTTGCAGATTGCGTTGCAAAGGTAGATTGAGTAATCTTTCTTTTACTTTGAAGTTTGTAAATAGTTTTCTGTATTAGATTAACATATTAGATTAAAAAATCAAACGTTCAAGTAAAAAAAAGAAAAAAAAAAAAGAAAAAGACCCATGGTTAAGTCCCAGCATTGACCAGGTGTGGTCGTCACTCCAGCAACAGGGCCAAAACGCCAAGGTACGTAAAGTCTTATGAGTAGGTGGTGCTACACCAAACATTAAGCCATCAATAATAACATGTACTATCACACTAGTTTATTTTCATAGGGTCTGCCTAGGTAGTATAGTCAGACATAACTAATGGCATTAGCAAAAATACACAGGAAAATGGACCCCACGTTTAAAAAGAACCAGCTAACAAGCTTTAACTTCAACTTGGGGGGGAGATGGACCAGCGACCAATCTCTAGGATTTGGATGGATTCAACGAGATTGTGGGGAGATTTGCTGTATTTTTCAGAATTCATAATTGTATTTTTCACGTTTCATCAGGAACCATGAACGTTGCAGTCCAGACACTTGCCAGCGACACGCCGATTCCCGGGACCTCTGCGCCCATCCTTGTCTCATCAAAACGGAGAACTTTTATCAATCCGAAGAGTCTTATTACATAGCACTGCAACTGGCGGAGGGTGGAGAGCTGTTTGACAGGGTGAGGTCAAATAAATCGTTGGAGGAGCCAGTTGCTATGTTTTATTTTTTACCGGATGTGCATCTCTCCACAACAACGGCATCATCCACAGAGACCCTTCCTCCCATGCTCCCGGTTCCCGGCGTACCCTGGCCTCTCTACGTCTACACCCTGGAGGAGCACAAGAGACGCAGAAAGAATCCCACTGCCTTGATTCTATTTTGACTGCTCTTCTTACAGTTACTTTTTATTGTAATTAAGGGACTTGATTTAGATTTTTATTTATTTTTGCGATGAGACCATGGGGTTAAAACTTTACCTCCCTTTTACACTAGACTGGAGGAGACAAAGGCCAGGGTCACATCCATCTACGGAGACATCCTGTGAGTTATTTGACAGGGTGAGGTTGAATAAATCGTTGGAGGAACAAATAAGCTTTATTTTTACCAGATGCTTTGTGCAGTCACTGAGTCACCTCACATGGACATTCTCCTTGTAAATAGTTGGATACCTGAAATATCTGTACCGTAAAGAAGAACAATCTCCGTGACTGGCTCCGTGTTGTGGTCAACACCAAGGAAAGTTACGAACTGCGCTACTTCCAGATAAACCAGGACGAAGAGGAAGAAGAAGATGAGGATTAGGCTCAATCCAGTTTTTTGTTAAATTAATACATTGTTGACTGTAAATAGTTTGTGTGTTTCCTTGTTAATATGTTTATAAAATGAGCCTTGTATGCAGTCTGCATGTTTGGAATTAATTATAGATGAAAAGAGAACGCTATGGTACTGATGAGAAGTGCACAGAGCACAGAGAGGAACATATCCAAATGTTTTACATAGTACTGCAACTGATGGAGGCTGGAGAGCTGTTTGACAGGGTGAGGCCGAATAAATCGTTGGAGGAGCCAGTTGCTAAGCTATATTTTTACCAGATGCTTTGTCGCCTAATGATTATGCCGTTCTTTGTCTGTGGCATGAACAAAAACTGACACATTACGATTGTGCACGTAATATTAATGAGCGAAAATAGAAGGCCTTCACAGCCAACCTTGCGACAGGTCTCATCTTATTCGTCTCTGCGGCCCAAAAAGACTAGCGCGTCTGCCATCTTTGTAGCAACTGAGGAAATTAAAAACTGGAGGCATGCGTGTGTTAAGGATCCTCAGAGCTATACTGTCCACGCGCTACTACCATGCCAGAAAATGAACCACATTATGCAGTCTGCGTTTGTGAACCAAGTATGCAGTGCCGTGTGTGTGCATGCACTATTAGTGGAAGTGGAATGAAATCTGCTCAGAGAAAGGCTGAGGCCGAAATGCGTATCCCAAAAAGCGCTCCCAATACATTGAGAATGTCTAGTCTGGCATCCTTTATTTTGGAGTGCCACTTTTTCCACTTAGGGTTTTTTTGTTTGAAATATTAGAATCTTCTAAGAGTTGCATAAGACGTGTGCTTTCATCGGGCATTTGTGAAATGAGCAAAAGAGCCAAACATGTGGGTAGTGCCTACCAAAGATTTGCCAAAATGGCCTGTAATACTGTTCTGTTGGTCTGATGAACTATGACAAGTTGTGTATGTGACCATTGTCTTCAAAACATATGGTCTAGAAGTCATAATAATTGATATAGGCCTACAAAAAAAAACCTAACCCTAACCCTAACCCATCGACTAGTTAAATAAACTATTAAATAAACTAAAACAGTACTTTATTGGAATATTTACTGCTTCAGTAGTGGTCAGATGCACACGAACAATTTGTAAAACATAAGTACTTGGAATAACATAGAAACAGAAAATTACCACGTGTTTGCTTTGAGTCGTTACATATGCACAATATATGCTAATTAAACATGCATTATGCTAATTCAATTAGGTGTTATGATTAAAATCATGGCAGATTTGGAATCCTCATGGTTGACTTATATGAACAATTGTCTTCATACATGATTCTGGGTCATCTGGATCAAAAGTGTATTCTTAGAGATGGCACCTTTTGCATTTGCCATTTACAATATCTGTACAAAAAAAAACCTTCAAATGTAGGCTAACAGAAAACATAGCTATAGGGTTCATGTTGTTAAATATTTCCCTTTCAGAGTGACTAATAACCTGCCGTTCCGGAGTCGAAACATGACACCCCAGGAGTGCTACCAGACATTTATCGGGGCCATATTCTACGTGGGGAAGGGCAAGCGTTCTCGGCCCTACAGCCACCTGTACGAGGCCTTGGAATACCACAAAGTAGACAAGATATCCAAGGTGTGTTCTCTATGAAGCAAGCCTTCCAAAGAAATCTATATCTGTAGCTGAGGAGCATTCGTTTTTTTGCATTTGGCCTTGCAAAAAAGGCTGGAATTTTTGTCCACAGAGGTCATGTAGGCTAACAGAAAACATAGCTATAGGGTTCATGTTGTTAAATATTTCCCTTTCAGAGTGACTAATAACCTGCCGTTCCGGAGTCGAAACATGACACCCCAGGAGTGCTACCAGACATTTATCGGGGCCATATTCTACGTGGGGAAGGGCAAGCGTCCTCGGCCCTACAGCCACCTGTACGAGGCCTTGGAATACCACAAAGGAGACAAGATATCCAAGGTGTGTTCTCTATGAAGCAAGCCTTCCAAAGAAATCTATATCTGTAGCTGAGGAGCATTTGTTTTTTTGCATTTGGCCTTGCAAAAAAGGCTGGAATTTTTGTCCACAGAGGTCAAATCATTCATCAAAACATTTTTGCCAGAGGATGGTTACAAAACCTCAGTTTGTGACTACTACACATGGAGAAGAAGCCACTGAACAAGTCCAAACAAACTCTCCTGTCTTTCCTCAGCTGCTGTTCAGGCAAGTTGATGAGCAGCAGCCAGTTAGCTCAGCTGGTCACAAAGTTTGATTTTGTTGACTCAAACACTGGATAACTTTATGCTTTCAAACACTCAGGTTGCACAAAAATAAAAACTTCTCTCAAAATGAAAGCTTAAAACAGTCTTTTGTTTGACGTTTCTTTTACTGTCTGTTCACTCTGCAACATCAAAGAGACTCTTAAGGGGCAGTGCTCCTTTTATAGTGGAGTGCACTTTAGAGGGATGTGTCAAAGCCTATTTTTTTTTACCTCACATATAAAATGATTTGAGCTATGGTGCACTACTAACTGAACACATGAAAACACCTGCTGAAGTAGAGGACAGTGGAACATCACAACCAACAAGTGTTCACCATGTGTACACTCTGCCAGTTTTTATATGTTTTGAATCTGGCACTGAAGACGGCGATGGTGAAAGCAGCGAGGCAGAGCCTGTAGCCAGCACCTCAACTGAACACATGAAAACACAAGCTGATGTAGAGGACTGTGGAGCATCACAAACAAGTGTTCACCCTGTTAACACACTCTGCCAGTTTATATCTGTTCTGACTCTGACACTGAAGACGGTGATGATGAAAGCAGCAAGGCAGAGCCTGTAGCCAGCACCTCAACTGAAGGTGCCGGTGTTGAAGGTCCAGGGGGAGGACCTCTCTGGACTGTGTGGGGAAACTATTGTTTCTTTTTTTTTTAAAGAACGCCGACACGACTTCAAACAAACATGGATACGTTGTTACTGTTTCTGGGACTGGCGTTTGTTCTTTCGCCGAACGGAAGCGTCTCCGGACAAATACCGACAGGGAGTTGCACGTTTGGCGAGGGCTTCTCCCAGTGTGATTACCAGCAGGACCCCTATGATGACTTTGACCAGACGCACATCAGCAGCACCCACGAGGTGCCATACATCTCCCCCACACTTGCCACAAGGTCAAGGGGACCCACCATGTGCGTCAAGGGACCCCCATGGTTCAGGAGCTGAGGCACTTGCTGCAGACCAGGGCCCAACGGGGGGGGGGGGGGGGGGGGGGGGGGGGGGGGGGGGGGGCTTGGATGGAACTTGGCAGTCTTATCAGTATGAAATCGCCCTGGAAGAGCGGTTTCACGGGCAGCCCAGGTGCCCGCACGACCAGGACTATAGGGTGGCACTGGGCTGCTCCAGTGTCCATTGGAACAGCTCCACCACCACCAGGGCAAACGGGTTCCTCGCCCTTGCCCCCTGGTCTGCAGCAAGTGCCGGCGGCAAAGAGGGCTCCCCCCCCCCCCCCCCCGTGGAGCGATGGGGCACTAGTACTACGGGTGCCATCAAGCGCAAGGTCCAGAGTTTGGTATGACACATGCAAAACATATTGGTTAACTGAAATAACCTTCAGTATTATTACATATTCCTCCTTCTCCTGTTGAAAATGAATAATGCTTTGTTGTGTGTGTCTTCGTGTGTCCTCCCGGGCTTTATGCGATAAGCTGGTGTACAAGTGCAGCCCCTATAATTGGTGAATGGACCCCTATAATTGGTGAAGTCGCTCCTATTCAAAGAATAGTCCTGTTGACTTTTTTTGTCAACAATACAGTTTGAGCAATAATGTCAATGTTCTGCATATACAAGTATTATTAAAAACGTGTTCTTCTGATTAAGTGATCTACTGCACAATGTTATTGTCTGTAAACAGACATGTATGTTTTTATTCTCTTAAACATTGAATAATATTAATCTTTAATAAACGTTTGCGTTAAAATGAGCATGTAATAATAAAAGTGATTCCCCCAATGAAGCGATGGGGCACTACGCATGCAATCTTCGTGACTGGCTCCGTGTTGTGGTCAACACAAAGGAAAGCTACGAACTGCGCTACTTCCAGATAAACCAGGACCAAGAGGAGGAAGAAGATGAGGATCAATCGCATGGTCCAGAGGGGGTCCTCCCTATGTTCTCCAGGTTCTATGTTCCCCACTTCCCCCACAAAAAGGTTCTTGTTCCCCACCCACCCTCCCACAAAAAGGTTCTATGTTCCCCGCTCAACCCCAAAAAAGGATCTACTGCATCCATCTGGGCACTAAGAACATGTGGGCAATCCTAATTTAGGTGCCCAGTTGCCCAGATGTCTCCACCCTTAAGTGCCCACTCGTCTAGGTGCCCACTCGTCCAAATGCCCAGTCATAACAAAAGTATGATGTCCAGATGTCCCTAGTGTCCACTGTCCAACTAGTATTCATAATTTCTCCCCATTATTGTGTGTTTTGAGTTATTAATAATTAGATTAGTTTCCTGCATTTTTAAGTTGAGCGGTGAACATAGAACCTTTTTTTGTGGGGATAAATGGGGAACATAGGACCTGGGGAACATAGGACCTGGGGAACATAGGATCTGGGGAACATAGGTACGGTCCCGTCCAGAGGATCTGGCACCTGGTGGACAGCGTTAAAGCCTCTGACCATGTGCTTGGTGGCGTACTGGGTCCAAGAGTGCGCCTTTGAGCGGGCACTCAACATTGTCGGGGAAGCCGCTGCATGATCCATCCCGCATTTTGGTGGCTGCCCTGGAGGAGTTCAACCTTGTGTGGTTCCCCAATGCTAAAGTATCGGGGCAACCGCACGAGGTATGACGCCTACTGGGACTTCCCTGACATGGTCGTGATTCACAGGGTGGGGGACAGCCCCTGTAATAGACACAGGGGCCAGTGGTAACCTGGACCACCAGGGTCCACAACAACCTGGTGGAAAAGAGGATCCTATATCCATCAACCTGAAATATCTGTACCTTAAAGAAGAACAATCTTCGTGACTGGCTCTGTGTTGTGGTCAACACAAAGGAAATCTACGAACTGCGCTACTTCCAGATAAACCAGGACCAAGAGAAGGAAGCAGATGAGGATTAGGTTTACCGTAATCCTGTTTTTAGTTAAATTAATACATTGTTGACTAAATAGTTTATAAAATGAGCCTTGTGTAGTGTATTGTCTTGTAAATATGTTCATAAAATGCAGTCTGCCTGTGGGGAATTAATTATAGATGGACACTATGATACTGATAAGGGACCTAGAGAAATTTATGGAGGGGGGTCACTGGAGGAAAATAGGGGAGGGTCATGTCTTTTTAGTTTTAGTTTGAGGGAGGGTCATCAAATTTTACTTTGAGTCCAAGGGAGGGTCATCCAATTTTTATTTTTAAAATGAGCCCGGATTTTATATGCATATTTTCTTTACAGCTTTCCTGAATAATAGTACAACAATAGTCATTGACACCCCTCCGTTGCTTATCTTGGTTTTTCCCAACAGCTGGGCTATTGAGCCTTTCCCATTGTTCCTTCTATGTGTCAATCATTTAGCTTGGCCTATCCAGCCAGTAGGCGTGTGCAGTTTCTGGCCAATCACTGACGCTCTTCCTGGCAGCGACAATACTTTTAGTCAGAGGGAAAAGTTCAGAACACAACAAACATGGCGTCTTACAACATCAAGAGAACAAATGTGCGTACTAAAAGTTACTTGGATCACAATTTAAGAGCTTCGCTGCAGACCCTCTCTGCTGAGGAGAGTCTTGTCAGACTCGAAACTAAATTAGAGAAGAGCACGGACAACAAGAAGATCAGAGGGGTTAGGCAAGTCCTACTGGAATTGCGTGTGTGTGGCTGTTTGGATTTTGGCTTCGAGGTTTTTTCGTCTTTTTTTCTTTCTCCACCACAACGGGAATCTTTTAGGGATAGTCTCATTGATGAAACATATGGCATCCCTGTTTTAATATATAGGGTTAAGTTCGGCCGGCAGCGGATCATCTTTAAGGATGGCAGTGTTCCAATGGAAAGCATTTTTCTTCACTTTCACATTTGCGTATAAAATTTCCCAGACAGATAGATGAAGCGGTGAGTTTACAGATTAAACATTCATAGCCTTCTCCTGTCCTGTAACATCATATGATATAGAAGTGGTAGCTTAAGTTCTAGAGTTCACTTTTATTCACTAAAATGTTATCTGTGAAGATAGCTCAGTGCATTAGTCACTGTGCTAACGATCCATTCGTCCCGTGGGGCCGCCGGTTTGAGTCTCATAGGGGGAGGTGAATTTGCTTTATTCATGTTCTCGTATATAGTGCTATTATTACTGCAGTTGCGTTTATGAATAAGTTTATGTTTTTAGGGATCATTTTACTCATGTATAAAATGTTATGTTTTAGGGGAGGGCCATCTTCTTTTCTTTTTTTGGTTGGGGAGGGCCACTGATTTTTTCCCACATACAGAGGGAGGGTCATAGCATTTTATATCAGGGCGTATACATTTCCTCCAGTGACCCCCCTCCATAAATTTCTTTCTGTCCCTAAGAAGTGCACAAAGCAAAGAGAGGAGAAGTGTTGAAATCTATCCAAATGTATTTTATATTGTACTGCAACTGATGGGGGTTGGAGTTATTCCACAGCATTTACCAGATGCTTTGTCGCCTAATGGAGGCCATCTTTGAGATGCTTTGCCGTGTACACTGCGAGGGCCGGAAGATCGCTGGGGTCCGTGTCAAGCGGTGGGGACTGGTGATGACGGTCTACAAACTCATTCGGACAAACCAAGTGATAATGATCCATTCCAATGTTAAATCATGACTGGAAATGAAAACTTTAAGAGGGGTTTATTACTGCTATGCCATAGCAACAGTGTATTTTTGTTTTTTCTTAATTTGGTCAATAAGGTACACAGAATGAGAGGCCTGCCCTGCTCTGCCGGAAACATCATGAAAACATGTTATGGCCATCTGTATATTCACTGTCCCTCTGACTGTCACTGTAGCCTACAGGAAAAGAAATGGGACGGTTAAATTTCAAATCTTCCGACTACCAACAGTTGCCAAGCGAGAAGATGTCCGCCTGGCCCAACGGAGCTAACCAAGATGGGTTGCCTCCTACCTAGAGCTCAAGTTAGTTAGATATTCTTTGGGACCTCCTCCCACCAAACCCACAGCTCCAGCCCGCACTGCAGCCCCTCTGTGGGAAATGTGGGAGCCTCTTTTTGAGAGCCATGAAGAGGAGTTCAGGACACGTTCAACCCTGCCCCCCACCCTTGAAGATGAAGATGACCCCCCCCCCCCCCAAATTCAATTGTTTTATTGTTTGTGTGTTTTTAATGTAAAATGTAAAAAACAAATCTACTTTAAGTAGCATGTGAAGGGTCAAACTAGCTTGTTTTCATGATTCTTAATCCATTGCAAGCATTTGTTTTGCACGAAAAACATTGTGGACTAAAAACTGCACAAAACTGTGGTTTAGTGATGAGTCTTGACTTTACAGTTTTGTGGGGGCCCTTTTTAGCCCAAGGAAAGCTGTACAGACATTTATGAGCACCAATGCCTTTATGTCATTGCATGCCAAACGCCAAATGCTGTGAGATCTCATTGGCTCATCAACTCTGGGGAAATAAAACTTTAAATCTTCTGTATCGTACTCTTCTTTAATCTCAACTTGACTCTTTATCTGTTGACTTTCAAACAGTATAACAGCAGCAATGCTCTCTGATGCTCCCCTCTGAGTGCTCTGTTCAGAATGAACTGCCTCTCCCTCAGCTCTGCTAATTAACAGTGATCCTAAACCACCCTTGCTCATCTACAGATCAGAGAGGTCAGTTTGACATGGGTCAATCAAGGACAGAAATCCCCTCAGTACACAGTGAAACCAGTAAGACTCCCTAAATCGGGAGATAAGCGACCGTCAGGTCGCATACACAAACTTTGGAAGGCAATGGTAGCCAAAAAATGGGACAGATCCATGTTGATGACATGATTGTAGAGATACTGTGTAGGCCTACCGGTTTGCGTGATTTTAGGGCAAAATATGTAGGAGCAGTATCCAAAAATGTTTTTTTTCTTTTCAAAGATCGGCCTGATGGTGGCGCTAGATGGGACAAATGCATTTTGATGACATGACCGTAGAGCTACTGTGTACCGGTTTGCGTGATTTTAGGGCAAAATCTGTAGGAGCAGTGTCCAAAAATGTGCCTCATGGTGGCGCTAGAAGAGGGCCATGTGAGAAATGAGGGGTTGTGGTTTGCCAGCCAAGGAGTGTGTGTGTGCAACGTTTGGCATGGATAGGGGCAACAGTGGTGGAGATAATATAGATAAGTGTGACGCGACACGACGTGACGTGGACAATGGACCACAATGTTTAAGCTTATTCAATGAATTATAACTGTGCACTTCAATCCATTATATCTCCCCTTTAATTAGACCAATTGGTATTGTGCTTTATATCATCGGGCATTTGTGACTTGAGCAACAGAGACAAACGTGTGGGTAGCGCCAACCAAATTTGCCAAAATGGCCTGTAATACTGTTCTGTTGGTCGGTTGGTTGATGACCATTGTCTTCCAAACATATGGGCTAGAAGTCATAATAATTGATATAGGCCTAAAACATTTTTTTATGGACATACTAGTTAAATTACATTAAATGAATAAAGAGTACTATACTATAGGCCTATATCTATTTACTGTTTCAGTAGTGGTCAGATGCACAAGAATAATGTGTAAAACATAAGTACTTGGAATAGCAGAACAAAACATGACCACGTGTTTGCTTTGAGTTGTTACATATGCCTAAAGCTAATTAAACATGCATTATGCTAATTAAACTAGGTCTTATGGTTAAAAGTTTGTCAGATTTGGAATCCTCATGGCTGATTTATATGAAAAATTGTCTTCATACATGATTCTGGGTCATTTTTGGGATCAAAGGTTTATTGTTAGAGATGGCGCCTTTTGCATTTGGCCTTGCAAAAAAGGCTGGGATTTTTGTCCACAGAGGTCAAATCATTCATCAAAACATTGTTTGCCAGAGGATGGTCACAGAACCTCTGTTTGTGATTCTACAACACATGGAGAGGAAGCCACTAAACAAGTCCAAACAAACTCTCCTGTCTTTCCTCAGCTGCTGGTCAGGCAAGTTGATGAGCAGCAGCCAGCTGTTAGTCACAAAGTTCGTTTTTTGTTGACTCAAACACTGGGATAACTTTAGTTAGGCTTTCATACACTCAGGTTGTACAAAAATAAAACTTGAACTCTCAAAATGAAAGCATAAAACAGCCTTTCGTTTGACGTTTTTTCCCTCTGTTCACTCTGCTGTTGTTCACACACACTCTGCAACATCAAAGAGACTCTTAAGGGGCAGTGCTCCTTTTATAGTGGAGTGCACTTAAAGGGATGTGTCAAAGCCAGATTTTTTAACCTCACATATAAAATGATTTTAGCTCATTTTACACACTGCAGCATAAGATTCACTTTAGATGAACCAACTATGTATTATTGTTTTTAAGAAAGAGTATTTGATCCAATTAATTGACCATTAGTCTATATTTAAACCAGTATGTATGACTTTGTAGTTTTCTATTTGACTTATTATTTTACCATTATTCTTTATTTTATTATCCATACTGTAATAGTTTATAGACATAGTGTCTAGTGTCATTTTAAGCAGGAGCCGGCAGAACACATAGGTCACATAGATGTAATGGATCCTAGCTCAATTTACTTTAATCTAACTAAATTACTTTAATCTAACTACAAAGCAAATTAGAACAAAATTAAATCAAGTTTGATTTAAGCCAAGAGGTTAGCTAGAGGCATGATAGACACCATGTGTCTTCCACAGGGAATGAATTGGATTCCACTCTCCCCTCCTCATCCCCCAAGGACAAGGTGAGGGCAGGTGACCTTAATGTGTCCATGGCCCAAAAGGTGCATGGCATAGGGAAGGAGAATGGGAAAGAGTAGCAGGCATATGAGCTGACATGAGGGTTGCAATTGTATCAATAAAAAAATATAAAAAAAAAAAAAAAAAAAACGCTCGCAGAGGGTGGGTGATGGCACAACAGACGATATAGAGCAGGGATTAATGAGGGAATTAAATACATTAAAAAGCACAAGGGGTTTATGGCAATTTGTTGACACTATGGTGGAGATGTGTTCCATTTTTGCACGTTTGACCGCTTCCTGATAGTCAGAAAGGCAGGCGATGACGACCCCCACAGCTATAATACAGTTCATCCCAATGACCGTAATGTTGGGTCTGGTCCGGGATTGGGCTTTTGAAGATGGGACACACTTCTTTTCAACTATAAAGCCGTCTCTCGCTCAATACGCACAATTTCTTTCTCATTCAACCAGTGAAGACAACCAGATATTTGGAGCATAATCATACCCTCCACGACACCTTAGGTAGCTTTACAATCATTCTAGTCATTCATTGGCAAAAGTAGACCTGGTATTAATAATGTGAGGTGAGATTTGAGCATGTGTCAGTGGTATTAAATGGGGCAGAACTAATGTGCTGGAGGCTGTGGGCAGTGGGGGGACGTCAATAGTTGACGGACTCCAACATACCTTAGGTAGCTTTACAATCATTCTAGCAGTCAGTCATTCATTGGCAAAAGTAAAAGTACAAATAAGTATGTTCTGAAGCCTAAATTATGCTTTGGCAAAAGTTGCATTTAAAAAGAAAAAAGAAAAAAAGGGGGCCCAATATTCTCGGGCGGGGGGAGTGTTGGCAATATGCCTTTTTTAGGCTTTGCTCCTTGATTTGAAACATGAAAGTATCGAGCGTAACATTTATCTGCTTTTGAAGATGGGACACACTTCTTTTCAACTAAAACCACCTCTCCCTCACACACAATTTCATTCTCACTCAACTGTAACCTTAGGCTCTTATATACAAGAACGAGGGAACATGATAGCACCGCTTTACAGTTTTGTAGCTTCCATATGACAAACATCAACACTCCCTGGTTACGACCTAATGAACCCTGAAATGTGACATCACATAACACCACATCTCCCTTTGTTTCAGAAGGTTATTATACCAACCAAATCTAACCACAATGTATAAACACAATAATAATATTCAAATCACATGAACTCTTTTATTTCCCTTTCAATGTATAACCTGAAGTTATTCCACTTTTTTTTTCTTTTTCACAATTTGTATCACCCAGTTTGAAAAAAATAAAATAAACACTCAGCCCCTTTAACTCTCCCAAAGCGCCAGTCTGTCTGGTTTAATCATGGCTCTGCCTGATTTTGTTCGCACAGTCCCACCAGGAGAGACCTGTTCTCATAAGATACTTCATAATTATACCCTCCACCATACCTTAGGTAGCTTTACGACCTGGTATTAATAATGTGAGGTGAGATTTGAGCAGTGATATTAAATGCGGACAGTTTCAGGCGGAGCTAATGTGCTGGAGGCTGTTAGCAGTGGGGGGATGTCAGTAGTTGACGTACTTGGATCATAAGGATACCCTCCACCATACCTTAGGTAGCTTTACAATCATTCTAGCAGTCAGTCATTCATTGGCAAAAGTAAAAGTACAATGAATGTTCTGAAGCCTAATTTATGCTTTGGCAAAAGTCTCATAAAAAATAAAAAATAAATAAAAATAAAGATAAAATATTCTCGGGCCGGGGGTTGTGTCGGCATTAGGCGCCGCCACGAGGCGCCCGTGGATCGACGGCGCGGTCCATTGAGCCGAAAAGACAGATTTTCTGATTTCCAGGCCAGGGAGATGTAAGGTTATAGTCCTTGTGAACCGGTCAGAGGTGTTTCTTTTTGAGTGACTGTGAGGGTTTTTGTCAGTGTCTACATGTGCCTAGTTTGGCTATCTCAACATATCTGGAGAAATAGCCAACAACAAGTAAGCCTTTTAGAGTAAATAGGTCAGCAGCAGCACCCAATTCCTCCCAAGGCCTGCTTGGTAACTTTGTGGGCATTAAATGGTTCTTTTGGATTGGCCCTCTCCTTAATACATGCCCTGCAATTCAAAACAAGCTCTGCAATTTGGTTGCTAAGCCCAGGCCACCACACTGCGTGCCCCCCACCACACAATTAAAATACATTTCAAGGGCAAAATGAAAAATTTTCCACCGGATGGAGACACTCTTCCTGGTTGAAGACTGTTTTTGCGAAACAGCGCTTCCAACGTCGCAGAGTTGAATAACACCCAATGAGACTAATGCTCTGTGTAATTTGGTCCTCTGACCTGCGTGGCAGTGGTGAATTGGCACCTTGATGGCGAAGACAAACGTTTTTCACTATTTAATAGTGAAAAACTAGAAGAAATGGAGTCTGCATCCGGTGGATTATTTTTCATTTAGCTCTAGAAATGTATTTTAAGTGTGTGGTGGGGGGCTCAGACCGCGTCCACTAAGTAGAGTACGTTTTCAACTGTCCACTGATACTTTTGGTTTGGTGAGGGGCGAAACAGTTTTTGTTATTTTCGGACAAGACGACAGGTCTTTCCGGATTTGCCAAGGATTTTGGAGGTAGAGGAACATAGCGTTAGGGAGAACTCCACTAACACTATGGACCAGAGCTACCCTGCATACAGTAGTGCATGACTAGCTGTCTGCACACACTTTCACTGCTCAGCTGAGCTTTGAGCTCCTCCAGGTAGTGGTCACTTGCTGGCAAACTGTCCATAACGGAGTCCACATATATGTTGGTGTTCTCCATCAACATGGTCACACTTTTGCAGCATCACTGCCCCTCAAGCCATATGACGACGCGTCCGCTGAGATCTTCAGTTCTCTGTTGGGATGGAGAACAGGTGCACAGGGACAGCTCCCGTTTTAGGTTGGTGAACTCTTTTTCCTGCTCATGCCCCCAGTCTCACTGATTTTTCTTGGACAACAAGTCTCTCAGGGCCTTGTCCTTCTCAGAAAGGTTAGGGAGACATTTTCCAAGCTGTGTCACCATGCCAAGAAAACATTTTAGGCTGCTCCATCTGCTGTACAGCTCTGTTTCTTTTCAGGGTCACTTTTGTGTCACTTTTGGTCACTTTTTTGCTGGCCCTGCACTATTGGGTTGTGTTGGTTGTACTGTGTATTATTGTGGTGTTGATATGGCGGTGTGATACTTGTGTTGCATGATTGCATTGACTAGCAGTGACTGTTATGTGCAGTCTTTTGTTTGGCACTGTTTGTTAAGTTATGCTTGAGTATAGCTTTTTTGTGTGTGTGACGTGTCACTTATGAGCGTTGAATGTTTCGTGGTCACTTTATGTATATATTCTTCTTTTTTTTTTGCAATAGCTTTCGACACTTTGTTTTATTTCTCTTTTTTGTGCTTGCTCTTTGGACTGTATACTACAGTACTCTTTTTTTTTTTCTTACTTCTCTGTAACTTGTAACCTTAACTGCTGTGCTGCCTCTGGGCAACTGAATTTCCCCCGTGGGATAATAAAAGTATCTATCTATCTATCTATCTATCTATCTATCTATCTATCTATCTATCTATCTAGGGTCTGGTCTCACCCTGTCCGCAGAGATTATGTACCCCAGACATTTCACCTCACTTTTAGCCTACTCACACATGACCGTGTTGAGTGTGTTGAGGGAAACACACACCGGACACGGGCAGCTGCGCAGCGTCTCCCTGCAAACTGTTCCATTAAGAGGGGTCAAGAGTCCACACAGATGCGAACCTGGTCTTTATTACTCTTCGGTACCACGACCATGCCGCAGCACCAGTCCGTTGGCTCCTCAACCCTGCTGATAACGCCGAGTTGCACCATTTGTTCAAGCTCGCCCTTGACTTTCCCGAGCAGTGGCAGTGCAACTCGCCGTGGCGCTTTTAGTGCAACTGGTTCCGCACCTGGTTTCAGTTTTATAGTGTACTCCTTTTGCAAGAGACACAGCCCTCACATAGCTTTGGGTATGTCTTTTTCACAGATGCTGTCTAGTCTGACAACTAGCTTGAGCTTAACTGAGGCAGCCCTACTCAGTAAGGCTGTGTGTAGGTTTTGCACTACATACATGTCCTCTGTAGCACTATAGCACAGTACTTCGTTGGCGCCCCCCTTTACAATTAATGGTACCTGCCCGGCCCGGTGAGTGGTTTTCTCACGGGGGTTCCGCTTGTGCGGACGGAGATTTTCTTTTTTAGGCTTTGCTCCTTGATTTGAAACATAAAAGTATTGAGCGTAACATTTATCTGCTTTTGAATATGGGACATTTCTTTTGAACTAAAACCGTCTCTCGCTCACACACACAATTTATTTCTCATTCTACCAGTCAAGATAACAAGATACTTGGAGCATAATGATACCCTCCACCATACCTTAGGTAGCTTTACTGTTAAGGCCTCGGGCCCAATTAGAGTACCAGAATGGGTTGGAATAATGGTGCGGAGAGAGAGTTAGGTTGCAAAACAAACAACAGAACCTACTGGAAAAGTTTGCAAGAACAACAAAAAGGTGAAAAGCAGTGGAAACGCTTACAAACAAAAAGGAAGCGGATACAATCACACACCAGGTACACAGCACAGGGCTAATATCGAAAAGTGCAACAAAACGCCACGCTGAGCAGCTGGCACAAGGAGCCAGGAGAGAAAACGAGCAGCAAAAAAGGCCAGCAGGAGATAGTAGGCACAGTCCCTGATACACGTAGCATTCTTTTCATAAATATCAAACAGCAACGACCTCGGCTAAAGGGGGAAAAAATGTTGCCTACTTCCTAAAATAAATTCATGCCTGTTGATAAGGTATGGCAACATGACTGGTACGTGTCTTGCACGCGTGAACTTAGGCATACAAAGATGAATCCAATGATGCTGCCAATGGCCATACCCTATTGACGCCTCTGGTCATTGCTGGTTGATATTGATGAAAGAATTGCTACGTGTATCAGGGGCTTAACATAAGCAAGGAACAAGCAAGGTGCAAACTAACTTGGTCCAATAAATGCAAGTGTCATGAACGCAACAGCGTACAGCTGTGCGGCACAGGTAACAGCACAGCTGACTCAAACAGTAACTCAAAACAATCAGTGGGAGCAGGGCAAGGGGGAAAAATAGACAAACCCCCAGGGGGCGCCAAGGGACAGTGCAGGGCACAACATTTACAAGCAGTCAGTCAGTCATTGGCAAAAGTAAAAGTATATATGTCCTGAAGCCCAATTTATGCTTTGACAAAAGTCGCATCGAAAAAGAAAGAAAAAAGGCTAAAGGAAAAAGAAATAGGCATAAGGAGGCACAGATAAAAGCTTTGTGTCTCAACCATTTGGTTATCGTGCACCCCTTTTCAGCTTCGCCCCACAAGGTACAAAACCAATGGCTGTCAGATAAGCTATGATAGAAAAGGTTTTAGTGTTTATGATGGTCAGGTCACTACAGCCTTTGTCGTAAAATAATTCCGTTCCAGTTGGTGTGTAGGAGGTGCCAGAGACGGAGTTCCATCTGACGGAGATTGGTGTTGGATTGGTGAAGTAGGTATGAAATGAAAGAGCGGCCTTGAGGGATTATGCGGATGGTGTACTGTAGTTTAGATCAGGGGTTTTCAAAGTGGGTGACGGGGCACCCTGGGGTGCCGTGACAGCAGTCCAGAGGTGCCGCAAGATAATTTGATAATATTTGGAATTTATTTGGACACTTAAAAATAAGTGTCCAATGATATTTAGTGTCATTTTAAACTTGAAACACAAAGTTATTTTCAGTCAGTTCTAACCAAAATGGCTATTATCTCAACGTTTTGCTGGTAGTGAAAATTATGGATATAATGTAGGGGTGCCTCGGATGAAAAACATGGTTACAGGGGTGCCCTGAGCCAAAGAAGTTTGGGAACCCCTGGTTTAGATGACTGAGTAGGGATTGGAGCTGTTGCTTGGTACATCTTTTGGGATCCGATCTGAAAGGTGTGTTGTTGGTAGTGTGTCCAAATCTATTGGGAGACATTTTATTTTTATTGCGACCGTCAAGTCGCAAGTTACTATGAAAAGCTCCACCGGCTGTCTGTCTGTCTGTCCGTCACGTCACACTTTTGCCCTACTCTTATCTCCGGCACCGTTGCCCCCATCAATGACACACTTTGCACACACACTCCTTGGCTGGCAACTCACAACCTCCACCCCTCATTTCTCACATGGCCCTCTTCTAGTGCCACCATTTGAAAAACACATTTTGGGACACTGCTCCTACAGATTTTGGCCAAAAATCATGCAAAGCGGTACACAGTATCTCTAAAGTCATCAAAATGGATCTGTCCCATTTCCCATATGCCCTCCTGATTGGCTACCATTGCCTTCTAAAGTTTGTGTATGCGACCTGACGGTTGCTTATCCCCCGATTAGGGAGTCTTACTGGTATGTTATCATTTAACAGAATGTTGATATGGCACACTGACTATCAAGACAATAAGAACATGGGACTTCATGTCAAAAAGGTGATTATTTTTTCTAAGTATTGGAGTTTGGAAGCGCTTGTGGGAATCACTCAACGGTCCTGTGTATCTAAATGTCACATAATGCAGGAGGCAGCAGCCAGCAGGATGTTGCGGTATTGAAGCACTTCCAAAGTTCAACACACAAGGGAAAAAAAAGAAAGAAAGAAAAATGTCTGCTCGGATTTCTTGACCCCAAAGTAACTCATAACATCTCTATGGTGTATTTTTCTGAAACAAACACTTTGCAGACAGAAAGAACATAATTCAAGTTTTCCATAGAGTGGTGAGTTTGACAGTGTTTAATATAATCAGTTTAATTCAATATTAAAAGACCATTCACATATTCAGCTTAACCAAATGTTCAGGTTCTTGATATACTGTACACGTGACATTGAAAGATGGGCTGTCAAGGATTCCCCCAAGAGTACAATCTTTATTTAACAATTCAGCAATTATAAAAGGGGACTTTATTGTATCAAGAGTTATTTTTTTTTTGTATTACAGTATGTACAGTATGTAGCACAGTAATTTAAAAAAAGAAAAAAATGACATTTTTCAGATTTTTTTCTATGAAAGCCAAAAGCCATCAAATAGTTTTTGGAATTTTGTTTCTAACCGTTTTCCAAGAAAAAACTGTGGGTAATTTTCATATCGGACTTAGGCCTATAAGGCTTTTTTTTAATCGGACTTAGGCCTAAATGGGTTAAAAAGAGAAGCTCTATAAAATGCAAACTGCAATAGAACAAAGGAAATAAGGGAAAGAGACTGCACTGCAGGATGGCAGGCCTTAGCCACAAAGGAAGGGGAACTAAAGGCCTAAGAAACACCAGGTACCCTGGCCTAATCAACCACCTTAAAAAGGAGTAGTTCACCCCCAAATGCATTTGGGTCCCCATCCGGAATCAATGGGGGTAGATTTACTAGAATAAAATCATTGTTTTAGGATTACAAAAAATACAAAAAGATGTTATTTTACTCAAGTCTCCATGGTGTGAGTAATCAATAGAAAAAAAAACATTTTGAGGGTGAACTACTCCTTTAAGGTAAAAGCTAAGGCATTCAATAAAGCAGAGCATGCAAGGGAGGTTGAGTGCAAAACACCGATCAGTAAGGGCACAGCAATAGATACAATTCACAGCAATAGATATTTCTTGGGGGAAATACTATAAAGTTTAATGACAAAACCATTAAATACTATTAAAAATAAACACCAAACAGAACAACACGGCAGTGGCAGTCTATCTACAATGGGAACACAAACACTATAAAAGAGATATATTATAAACAAACAAAATAGTGACATTTACATTTACCTCTGTCTAATTAACAAATGAACGCAACCCATGTGGAGGCTAAAGTGACAAACAGACAGGCCAGTCTCAGGTGCAAATATAGTATTGGCTTCACCCATTACTTCCAATAGAAACCTACCCAGATCATCCATGTCACACAACAACTCAACCTGCTACCACAGGGACAGCAGAGGGAAATGCACCCATACTAGCTGTGGCTTTTATAGTGAGCCAAACAATCTGGGTAACAGGAAGTGAGGAGCTCTGGCCTGTCTCTCCACAGTAGCCCAGGAGGGACATTCCTGACCTACAAGTACACAATGAGATAGCTCTGGTCCATAGCGTTAGTGGAGTTCTCACGCTATGTTCCTCTACCTCCGTATTCCTTGGCAAAACCGGAAACCCCGCCGTCTGGTCCGGAAATAACAAAAAACTGTTTCGCCCCTCACCAAACCAAAGTTATCAGTGGACAGTTGGAAGCTCACTCTACTTAGTGGATGCAGTCCGGGCGCGCCACAAAACGCTTAAAATACATTTATAGGGCGAAATGAAAGAAACGTGTGTTGTTGTTGACAATAACAAACAGTTAGTATTAATTGTAATGCATGAAACGTGTGTAACGTACCTGTTTCAAGGTGTGTCCACACACTGCATCATCAGTGGACTCCACAACTTAGATCTATAGATTCACACACATTCCCACTGATTTATAAATGACTGTAGTCTAGTAGCTCCACATGCTCTGTGTACTGTAGACTGAGGTATCCTATTGCCCGGAGGGACGGTTTGGTCCCTGATTGGCTAGTTGTTCATTCATTCATTCATTCATTCATTCATTCATTCATTCATGTTTTACACCACATCTGTTGTTCATTAAAAAAGTATGAATTAATGAAGTTATAATAGTTTTCTTTTCTTTGTCTGTAATTCTTAAAGGGACACTCAGATTTGGTTCCATTTGTACACTCAGAGTTACAGACCTGTAAGGGTCCATTTGGCTCCATTTGTACACTCTCAGAGTTACAGACCTGTAAGGGTCCATTTGGTTCCATTTGTACACTCTCAGAGTTACAGACCTGTAAAGGTCTGCACACTGCTGCGTTTTTCGTAGTGAAATACATTTTTCAGGGCAAGGAGAGAGAGAGAGATAGAGAAAGCAAGGGACCGAGTGGTGCACGAAACGGGCGGCAGTGTGCAACGTGACTGACATAACGTGAGGTTGATTTTTCGAAATTCACTCCGATATTCTGCCCGAAAAACGCAGCAGTGTGCAACCAGCTTTAGGGTCCATTTGGTTCCATTTGTACCCTCTCAGAGTTACAGACCTGTAAGGGTCCATTTTGTAACTGATAATATGACATGAATGTAAGGTTAAGTAACAATGTAACTCAAGTCATTGCCAGTTTTAAGATATTTAAACTGGGTTAAACTGGTTATAATCTATATCAGAGCACAGGGCTCACAGCAGATCGACAACGTGAGATCTTGTAGATCTGCTATTTTTGGTGAATGTTCCCCCCAGAATAGGGATGATGGGGTTCCCTGTGGTTAAACATCAAGTATGAAGTTATTTTCAATCTGTCCTGTAATGGAAACTGATATTCTCTCTAGTTGTCCTCCTGACATAGCCTACTACTGTATGTTAGGAGGAAAGATTTACATATTTATGTACCATAATGACATAAATGTAAGGTTCTATAAAGCAGGGGTCTTCCATGTTTTCAGGCCAAGGACCCCTTAGTTGAGAGAGAGATGAAGCAGGGACCCCCCACAACCTGTTCCATATAGTTTCATTGTTTCACAGCACAAAGTGTATTTTGGATTCATTCATGTCACTTCATGTTTTCAGATATTTAACCACTTGAACCCTCAATACTTAATAAACTTGACCTTTCACTCTGTACTTGTTCTGCTCTTTTTCCCCTCTACACCAAACCTCTTTGCCGAAAATAGCCGATCTACAAGCTCACAACGCCTCGTGCTGCGAGGACCCCCTGTTGAAGACCCTTCCTATAAAGCAACAATGTAACTCATAATATGACATAAATGTAAGGTTCTATAAAGCAACAATGTAACTCATAATATGACATAAATGTATTTTATTTTAATTATTTACAGATGGTGACCAGAGATTAAAACGATGTGAGAATTGTTATACTAAACAGAAATTAAAACAAACAGATTAACGTAAATATTATATAACGTAAATATAATATATAATCATAACAATCACAACATTTAAAGCAATGACTGTAAATAAGGACAGTGAAGAGTTTTAAATGTGATGTAAAGTGTGAAACACTCATCTAAAGTGTTGTTCCATTCCTTTTCTACCATTTGGAGTCCTTGCAGCCTGAACCCTCAAGCACTTACCAGCTGACGTCAGCAGGGGGCAGCAGTGGCTCAGGGGTAGAGTTGCAGTCTTAGACCACAGAGGGTTCCTGAAGGGTTCCCAGTTCGATCCCGGGCTCCCCCAGAGTTAGTGTGGAAGAGTCCTTGAGCAAGACTCTGAACCCCTAGTTGCTCCTGGTGAGCAGGTTGGTGCCTTGCATGGTTTCCTCTGCCATCAGTGTATGAATGTGTGTGTGAATGGGTGAATGTAATGCACAATCTATGTACAAGGGCCTTGGATAAAGGCGCTATATAAATGCACCATTTACCATTTAGGTCACTTAAGTCAGTGAGGGTGCAGGGATGACATTGGAATTGGGCCGTTGAACACAACTACATTTGGAGGTTGGAAGCGCTCCTGGGAAATCACTCAACAGTGGGCAGTGGGACGGTAATGAAAACGAGCACTTCCAAACTCTTGATAGATAGATAGATAGATAGATAGAGGGATATATGGATAGATAGATGGATAGATAGATCTATTAAATGGCAGATCTACAAGCTGAGAGTGTACAAATGGAACCAAATGGACCCTTATGGGCCTGTATCTGAGTGTGTACAAATGGAACCAAATGGATGTGTGTGTGTGTGTGTGTGTGTGTGTGTGTGTGTGTGTGTGTGTGTGTGTGTGTGTGTGTGTGTGTGTGTGTGTGTGTGTGTGTGCGCGCGCGCGCGCGCGTGTGTGTTTGCGCGTGTGCGTGCGTGCGAGCGCACAGTATAACCCTCACAAAAAAATCCATTATTATTATATCTTTAATTAACACAATTGTATCAGCGTTGAATGAACTTTGTCACAATTTAAATGGTTTCATTTTCTTGAAGATATTAGTAAATATACATGAAAGGTTTGAAATAAATGTTTTACATTTCATAATAAAATGTTATAGGTTAAAAAAACAAGGATTTTCAAAACACTTCATTGGAGTTTCCATTATCAACAAAACTTTACAATATTCATGTTTAAATGTTCTAGACCAGATGTTCTCACACTTGTTGGTCACGACCCCCAAAATAATATTTGAACTGGAGACCCCCCAAAATAACCATATATAATCAGGTTTGAACTGGGGAACCCCCAGAATAACCATATTTAATCAGGTTTGAACTGGGGACCCCCACCCTGACAAAACTGTAAACTGTAGGAGTTGAGGCATTACATTTGGTTAGACTCAGTTCCACGTTGCGAGGCATTGTGAGCTTGTAGATCGTCTATTTTCATAATATTTGCCCCTTTATGTTATTTGACAATTTGTCCAATGTTTGACCAGTTTATAGTTTGATTACTTTTAAAAGTGCTTTCATTGTCACTTCACTGTCATCTGGGGACCCCCTGGGGGTCCCTCTGGTGGTCCCCAGATGGGGGTCCAGACCCACAGGTTGAGAACAAACCTTTTCATGTCAATCTGAGAGGTTTGTGCCAGAGACTCAAATCAAAGATTCCTTGTTTGAAAATATAGCAGAGTTGTGAACTTGTAGATCTGCTGTTTTCAATTTATACAGTAAATGGTTAAAGTGGTTACAGCGGTTACAGCGATTTTTATGCTATATACTTTATACTTGAATGTTGCTGGGGAACCCCCTCAAGGACCCATGGGGGTCCCCGGACCCCCACTTTGAGAACCACTGTATTCATGATATATAAATCTGTACAATGTGTTAGACACACAGAGCCCCCCATGCTATGGAAACCAAACCATATTGATTCTGTAAACACCCCCCTCCCCCCTCCTAATTATGACATTATGATACAACTGTCTGTCTGTCTGTCTGTCTGTCTGTCTGTCTGTCTGTCTGTCTGTCTGTCTGTCTGTCTGTCTGTCTGTCTGTCTGTCTGTCTGTCTGTCCGTCCGTCCGTCCGTCCGTCCGTCCGTCCGTCCGTCCGTCCGTCCGTCCGTCCGTCCGTCCGTCCGTCCGTCCGTCCGTCCGTCCGTCCGTCCGTCCGTCCGTCCGTCCGTCCGTCCGTCCGTCCGTCCGTCCGTCCGTCCGTCCGTCCGTCCGTCCGTCCGTCCGTCCGTCCGTCCGTCCGTCCGTCCGTCCGTCCGTCCGTCCGTCCGTCCGTCCGTCCGTCCGTCCGTCCGTCCGTCCGTCCGTCCGTCCGTCCGTCCGTCCGTCCGTCCGTCCGTCCGTCCGTCCGTCCGTCCGTCCGTCCGTCCGTCCGTCCGTCCGTCCGTCCGTCCGTCCGTCCGTCCGTCCGTCCGTCCGTCTGTCCTCACATCCTGTCAGTCTGTCCTCACATCCTGTCTATCTGTCTGTCAGTCTGTCCTCACACAGAGACACAGAGGAGTCACGTTCAAACCCAAAGGCAGCATAGAGAGGTTCAGTAAATGTGGTCTGGACGGTGTAAATGTGTCTCAGTGTGTCTGAGGACACTTCATAGAAGGACAGAATCCCTTCAGGATGGTCCAGATACACTGCTACTCTGTTGGAGTCAGAGGGACGATCAGGAAGGAAAGTGGCCTTACTATTGTGTGAGGCAATGTATATGTTACCAGGGTTACCATCACTACAGGTCAGAATCCAGGACATTTTATTGTATCCAAGGCTACAGTCCTCACCCTTTCCTTTCCTACTGATTCCTCTGTAGGTCACTCCTATCTCAACCCCTCCACTCCTCTCTACCTCCCAGTAACAGCGTCCAGTCAGACCCTCTGTACACAGAACCTGGACCTTTCCATCAAACCTGTCTGGATGATCAGGATATGAATGAAGCTGTTCCACCCGAGTCGCCTTCCGGTTGTTCTCTGACAGAGAGAGTTGTCTGTGTGCTGTGTTTGTGTCCAGTGTGAGACGATGTGAATCTGATGAGAAAACAACACAGTAAACATTAAAAACTGAGTGACACACACATGCACACACACACATGTGCACACACAAACACAAGCACACGCACACACACACACACACACACACACACACACACACACACACACACACACACACACACACACACACACACACACAAACGCACACGCACACGCACACACACACACGTGAACACACGCACGCACGCACGCACGCACGCACGCACGAAAGCACGCACGCACGCAAGCACACACACACACACACACACACACACACACACAATCAGGAACAGGTGTGGTGTTTTTTTTTTTGGGGGGGGGGGGTTGTTTACATGGTATGGTTTCCATAGCGATGGGGGGGGGGGGGGGTAGCACATTTAAACATGAATGTTGGTACAGATTTATAGATCATGAATACAGTGGTTCTCAGAGTGGGGTCTGGGGACCCCCAGGGGTCCTTGAGGGGGTTCCAGGGGGTCCCCAGCAACATTCATGTATCCACGAGTTTCCTACGCCCCATAGTGCATTGCGCAAACGTCTGCATCGATCTTCCGCCGCCGATTTACAAGCTCACAACGGGTTGCATCTGCGACGCGACGTGAGCTTGTATGTCTGCTGTTAAACCCGGAAGTTTGGACCTGATAGTCTCCAGTAAACTCCCGCGGAAACTTGTGGATATAGCATCAAAATCAGTGTAACCACTTTAAACATTTACTGTATATATTTGAAAATAAACAAGCTCACAACACGTTGCATCGCGATGTGTTGTGAGCTTGTAGATCATCTATTTTCAAAAGATATCTTGGAAAAGCAGAGTCTCTGCCACAAACTCTTTTCAAATGGGAGTCCATGACGCACACGCACGCACGCACGCACACACACTTTCCAAACATGTTCATATTTTTTTCATATTTTTTTCTCAAAAATTGCAGGTCTACAAGCTCGCAGCGCGGCACGAAGTGATGCTCTGTGATCTTGTAGATCTGCAGACCTAATGTGTTAATACAGCATCACACTCATTTGAACCACTTTATCCATATTTTACACGTTGGCTATTTAACACATTTAGAGCTATAAAACATCTGTTTCATTTTAGATTAGATCTTTATATTTAGCAAGGAATGTCAGAAAACTATTTTCTCCAGATTCTAACTTGTTGTGATTTTTCCTAAGTTAGCGCCCCCTACTGTACTTGATCATACTACAGCATTACACAAAAGAACCTAAAGTAGCAGATCTACAAGCTCCAAACATGGCGTGAAGTGACGCGTTTGGAGCACAGATGTTTTCTAGCTCTAAATGTGTTAAATAGCCAACGTGTAAAACATGGATAAAGTGGTTCAAATGAGTGTAATGTTGTATTAAACATTTTGCTGGGGACCCCCTGGAACCCCCTAAGGACCCCTGGGGGTCCCCGGACCACACTTTGAGAACCAATGCTATAAAGAACCATCAACCACTTTAACCCTTCATCGACCGGTGTCTCCCAGGGCTCTATACTTGGTCTGCTCAGTTTCTCCCTCCACACTCCAAAATAGCCGATCTACAAGTTCAAAACGTGTCATAGCAGGATGTGTTGTAAGCTTGTAGATCTGCTATTTACGATGAACGTTCACGTATTAAGACATATCCAACATTGGGACGCAGGGTTTAAATGGTTAATGGTTCAAAGAAGGTTCTTTGAGGAACCATTTGTGGTTGTGAGCTTGTAGATCTGATAGTTTTCAGAGCCGTGAGGAACTCCAGTCATTGACGTGGGTTTAAGTGTTTGACATATAAAATAAATATCATTAAAATAACGTTTTATTAATTAAAATCAGTTCCTGATTGCAGGTCTAATTAACCACTTGAACCCTAGTGAACCTATTCTGTATTCATAATTCTAAAACAGCAGATCTTCAAGCTCACAACATGTTGCAATGCAACAAACACGACAGACAGACAGACGTTGTGAGGTTGTAGATCGGCTATTTTCACAATATTTAGACAGTTCTGTTTTAATGCATTTATTTTGGGTGAAATATTCTTCATTTCAATACAACAATACATTGATATAAATTAAAAAGTACTGTAGTTGTAATTTGTACTTTTATTTACTCAAGTAAATACTTTGTCCACCACTGGTTGTCAAGACAGAAAAATGTCCAAACATGGACTAAATTCCTTCTCAAGACATTTCCTCACTAATGTGTTTGTAAAGATGTCTAGTAACACATTTCAAAAGGTTGAAACTCCCCTAGGGCAGCGGGAACAGCCACGCCCACTTTTCCTGCTCGTCACAAAGCCTTGTTTTGTGTGAGAATCTATATTTGTGGGAGCGTGTCAAATTAAAAAGTATCTTTATTAGTTTGTTGGATACTAGGAGACACTGCTCCTCAGGAGTCCAGATCACCTGGAGGTCCTCTGGTTCCTCCAGAGGTCCTCCTGGATGGAGTGGAGGAGTGGAGCAGGACTAGGGTGCACCTCACCTGGGTAGAGGGGAGCATGAGGTCCTGGGCTGTTCCCCCTCTCCCCTCTATGGATGTGGTCAGCAACACCACACTTCTCAACACTTTTTATCTGCTGAATAAGAGCTAAGCCTGTTGCCACTTCACACACTGATTGAACTGTGTTTTAAATGGTCTCTCTAGGGGGACCAGAACCCCAGTTTGGGAACCACTGCCCTGGAGGGGGGTTGAATTTCAATGTTTTGGATTGTGTTAATAAACACCTTTAAACACAATGGTGAAGGTTTTTATAATATCCTCTGAATACAAGGAGGGAGGGGCCAACAGTGTATAAAACAGTGTATAAAATGTCAATGTGACGGAAATACAGACAGACAGACAGACAGACAGACAGACAGACAGACAGACAGACAGACAGACAGACACTCACATCTTGTAAGGAGTTGAGGTTTAATCCAGTGTTCTCCTGAATGATTCACACTGTAGGAAAGAGAACAACAATGAATCAATGTCTGACTGTCTAACACACTGTCTCCACTACCTGATATGGTCTGTTCCTTTTGGTATGAAACGCACACATGCACGGCTGCGCGCGCGCACGCATGCACGCACGCACGCACGCACGCACGCACGCACGCACGCACGCACGCACGCACGCACGCACGCACGCACACACACACACACACACACACACACACACACACACAGCTAGATATTCTTGAACACATGGATCATATAGGATCAAATGACCGTCTGGCTCTAATTGTCCCAGAGTAAAGACTGAACTGGTAAAAACAGTGTTTTGTTTTAGTGTCCAAGCCTCTTGGAATGACCTACAGCTCACACTAAAGATCTGTTCTCCTAGAACACGGTGGGCAGTTTTTATTTACAGAGTTCCATACTGACTTTGATAAAGTGAGCCAAGGGACAAAACTTGAAACGCACTCTAAACATATTTTTTTAATTGAATTATAATTTTGAAATCTTAAAACAGGGGGAAGCCCCCTCCCACCTGGCCAGCCAGTTCAACATTGTAAGGGAAACACTGCACTAACCAACATGGACACAGTCCAAGTCTACTCACTTCAGAGTCTCCAGTGCAGCAGAGAGCTTCTTCAGACCAGAGCCTCCTAAGTGGCTGAAGTTCAAGTCCAGCTGTTTCAGATGGGAGGGGTTGAAGGTCAGAGCTGAAGCCAGAGAAGAACAGCCTTCCTCTGTGAGCCCACATCCTGACAACCTGCAGAGAAATCCATATTTAACAAAGTGCTGTTGATGTTCAAGTAGAGATCCACACAGAGAGAAAACACACTATTTATTTACCTCAGGATCTGCAGTCTACACTCTTCACTCTTCAGTAGAGCAGAGAGTTGCTCCAGTTGTGATTCCTGCAGGCAGTTGAAACTGATGTCCAATTCTCTCAAATGGGGAAGATTAGATCTGAGAGCTGAGAGCAGGATGTCAAATCCTGTCTCTGTGATGTGACAGCCAGCAAGTCTGTAATTAAAGATTACATATCTCGATTGATTATCAGAGTTTTGGAGGAGGGACCAAAGAGATGAAAAAACAGGCAGGCATGAATAATGTGAAATAAATCATGGTAATTTTCCAACAGGAAGCTAACTGTATGACGTCTGACATCATAGATGTCTTATGTTATAGACCAGGGTTTTTCAAAGTGGGTGACGGGGCACCCTGGGGTGCCTCAGAATTATTTGATGATATTTGGAATTCAGCAATATCACAACATTAATATCACTTCACTATGTGAACACCTGATTTGCACTGTAGATGAGTTACTTTTCCATCTACAGCCAACTCTCACCAAAAATAGCAGATCTACAAGCTCACAACGTGTCACGTTGTGACGCGTTGTGAGCTTGTAGATCGGCTATTTTTTGGTGAACCTTCCCCCCAGAATAGGGATGCTGGGGTTCAAGTGGTTAAACGTCAAGTATAAAGTTATTTTCAGTCAGTTCTGATGGAAACAGATATTTCTCTGTGACGTAGCCTACCGTATCTCAGGTGGAAAGATGTGCATATTTGCATCACTTGTGTAAGATTCTAAAAACTAACAGTGTAATTCAGGGGTGCCGTGGATGAAAAGGTTCTTTACAGGGGTGACCTGCGTCAAAAAGTTTGAAAACCCCTGTTATAGACCACATGAGACTCACAAAATATGTCCACATATGGGCATTCCAAGTTATTGGCTTAATATTGATTATATCAGTGATCTCCATAGTCCATATACAGTATGGGCATATTCTTGTTTCTAGTCAGTGTGGGTTACCATGATATCAACCTTATTGACTAAATGAAACAGACAACAGACTGCTGGTGCTGGTGGGCTGGGGTACCAGCAAACCTTCCAGTCTGTGTTTACACCAGTTTGACACTCAATGATTGTGTAACTGGACGTGATAATTCCCTAGCAGCCATGATGGATCACATATTGTATTTACTGTACCGTATCATTGTGATGTGATGCCAGAGTGAGGACTAATCAACACAAACTCTAACCGTACCATGATTCTACTCCACTTATTATAATCTTATTATAATCAAACAATAAATAATAAAACAGAAGTAATCTAAATAATGCTGGTTAATTAATCTGACCTCAGTATCTCCAGTTCACAATGTGGACTCTTTAATCCAGCAGAGATGAGTTCCATGAATGAATCCTTCACGTTGTTATAACTGAGAACCAATTCTCTTAGATGTGAAGGATTGGAGCTGAGAGCTGAAGCCACAATTTCATAATCTGGCGTTTCGAGATCACAGCCAACAAGTCTGTAAATGTAGAATATGTAAAAACAGAGATTATCAACACAGATTAGATCAAGTTCATGTTTGAATCACATGGTGAGGGTTGTGTACTCAATGCAGCGCCAAAAGCATTTACAATTAAACCAAGGGCACCTAATGTGAACAAAATGTGAACGTTTGTTATGTGTGCATCTTTAAATGTTTTTCTATGTTCATTAGGAGTTTTGTCATTCTATAAGGTCAAGACCACTTGACCTTTGGTGTTGTCAAAAGTTTTTAGGGAACAAAGTTCAAATGCCAGGGCCGGAAGGTCATCAAATAAAACAATGATTTAAAGTCCATGGAAATGATTAATTTAACACTGCCATTAACGAGTATACTTGTTAATTGATGCGTGCGCAAAGACACGCACGCACACACACACACACACACACACACACACACACACACACACACACACACACACACACACACACACACACACACACACACACACAGGAAATTATTCATTTTTAAAGTAAAAAATAAATAAAATAAAAACGGTTAAAATCGGTTCTACACGGCAGCAGAACCGTTAAATATAATAGGGTTTACTCCACTGTGGAGTAGAAGTAAATGTATTGGAAATAGGACACAATAGCCTACAAATACCTCGAAAGTACAGTACTTGAGTAATCTACTTAGTTACTTTACACCAGTGGTTCTCAACCTGTGGGTCGGGACCCCGACCTCCAGGGGGTCCCCAAATTATTTTGGTGGGTCCTCAGATGATTAAGTTAATGTTCAACGTTGTTTTCTCACTCAACAGTAAATAAAACAACATAAAGTTTAAGATTATAGAAGGTACTGTATCTACACATTTCTAAAGTGTCAATTTAAGGACCTTTTAATACCTCTAAAATGACAAATTAAACTTTGGCCAAATTGTCAAACATCATTGGCAGGAATTGTGAAAATAGTAGATCTACATGCTCACGACGCCTCACGTAGATCTACTATTTTCACAATCGAACGTGTAACATGTAATGCCTCAACTCTTAGTGCTCGTCAGGGTGGGGGGTCCCCAGTTAAAATATGATTATTTTGGGGGTCACAGCCTGAAAAGGGAACCACTGAGAACCACTGCTTCACACCACTGTCTACAGCAAGCATGGTTCCCAAACCTTTTAGCCCGTGACCCAAGAGGATGAGAGGACGCAGTTTAATGCCTTTATAGCCTACGTTGTCTTGTCTTGGGGTTTTGTTTGTATATTCCTTATGCCTGCGTGGTTTTCACCACGAGTTCATGACGCACAGGGAGAGAGAGATGGACGACCATCAAATGGGGCGTCCATTGAAAGCCATTTCCTCTCTAAACGGTGCACAGAAGCGTATTTCAAAACAAGAGCCTTCTTATACTGTATACTATCGATCATTCAACACGTTTATTTTTAAATTGTACTGGAAATAGAAGTAGCCAGTTAGCCCAGACTTCATGCCACTGATGTCAGAGCCTAGAGGGCTCTGCGCACGCACGCACACACACACACACACACACACACACACACACACACACACACACACACACACACACACACACACACACACACACACAGTGACACACACAGTGACACACACTGTGACACACACACACACACACACACACACACACACACACACACACACACACACACACACACACACACACACACACGTTTGATTGACGTCTTTAATCCAAATTAATTGCTCCGCACAAGTGAGCGTGTACTTTTTAAAGACACGCACATGCGTGCATGCGTGTGTGCGTGTTCTGCACAGACTCTGTGCAGACTGTAGGCATGGGTATAAGATGTGCACTGCACTGAACGTGTACAATCACTTTATAATGATGTTCTGATTATCACGCTGATAGCCAGGGTAGTGGTATTGATACAGGTGCTGTACGTCCCGATGAGACTCTAGATCTGGTGGTCCCCGGATCACTAGATTTCTATAAATCTGCCGAAAAGAACAGATGTATAAGCTGTCGACACGCCATGATGCAGTGCGTTGAGAGCTTGTAAGTCTGTTTTTTTTCACAGCCGTCAACGATCACACAGAGAACTGCTGTAATGAAGCCGCCGTGGCAGAGATTATAATTAAACTCTAGTTATAGAGGGTTAAACTAAATACAATATTTAAGGTATTTATTATTTTAGTAATAGAGGGCAATTAAAATGTATTAATCTTTCTCTTTTACTGCCAAAGCTTAGCTAATCATCTTGTCTGTTCAACGCCAGCAAAACACTAACCTTTGAGATTTTATAGAATAACATCCCTCCATTATTTCCATCCGCTCAGTTCTTTTAAAAAAACGCCTGCAGGTCTTCTAGTGTCAAAAGAAAAGTGCAAAGATAGAGCCAGTGGAATGTGGCTTGCTTTCACCCAAAATCAACACATAGCAGATAAAAGTAGATGCAGGGCCTCAAATATGAAAAGAAAACCTTCTGTGTGTGTGTGTGTGTGTGTGTGTGTGTGTGTGTGTGTGTGTGTGTGTGTGTGTGTGTGTGTGTGTGTGTGTCACATGACTTCAGGCTACGTGCACGGTCGTTGCTATGGCAACTCACAGCCCGCAGACACCCACCAGCTGTTCCATGGCTCAAATCAGGATTTGACGAGTGCTCACCGTGGCAGTGAGCGACACGTGACGAGCGCTTGTCAAAGGCAGTAAAATATTTAACAGTAATATGCTTTATTTACACATACACACTTTACCACCAGTCACTATTTGAGACCTGATTTTTATTGGGCATTTTACATCCCCTATCATTTCTACTTATAGTGTTAGGTGTGATGGTAGATTGATTCTCTTCTAATAGGTTTTCTATTCACATGACTAC
The DNA here is from genome assembly GCF_963921795.1 of Nannobrachium achirus. Lineage (NCBI taxonomy): Eukaryota > Metazoa > Chordata > Actinopteri > Myctophiformes > Myctophidae > Nannobrachium > Nannobrachium achirus. The sequence continues at coordinate 7,869,014 of NC_137830.1, forward strand.
TAACCGAGCCTTTCTGGTGTTCCTCACAGCTGGGACCAGTCTGGATTTCCCCCATGATGGTGCTCTGTATTTGTCCAGGTCCAACTCATCCAGAACCTCCTCTGACGTCAGCAGCATGTGGGCCAGAGCTGAACACTGGCTCTCAGACAGTTTTGTCTTTGATCCGTCCCCTGACTCCAGGTACTGTTGGATCTCCTGATGCAGTGAGTGGTCGTTCATCTCCATCAAACAGTGGAGGATGTTGATACATCTGTCAGGAGAGTACCTTTGATCATTCATCTTCTTCAGGTTGTCGATGACTCTCTGGATGCTCTCTGGACTGTGGTCTGTCTGATCCAGAATGCCTCCTAAAAGACTCTGGTTGGACTGCAGCGAGAGGCCATGAAGGAAGCGGAGAAAGAGGTCCAGGTGGCCATTCTTACTCTCCGAGGACTTTTCAAAGGCTTTCTTCAGGAAGTCATCCAGGGACATTATTTCCTCTTCTTCTTCCTCCGCCTCTTCTTTTTCTTCACGAGCATTATCTTCATCTTCATCATCACCTCCCAGGAATGTCTTCAGTACCTTCACATTCCTCTGTGTGTAACAATGGAACAGGTAGACTGCAGCCAGAAACTCCTGGATGCTCAGATGAACAAAGCTGTAGACCTTTCTCCCAGATTGAACAGTCTCTTCTTTGAAGATCTCGGTGCACACTCCTGAGTACAGCGAGGCGTCTTTCACATCAAGACCACACTCTTCCAGGTCTTCTTGGTAGAACATCATGCTACCTTTGTCCAGATGTTCAAACGCCAGCCTGCCCAGCTTCAGAAGAGCCTCCCTGTCCGCCTCCATGAGCTGCTGTTGATTCTTTCTCTGGTGTTGCCTCTTTCTCTGTCTCTTGTTTGGATCCTTTTTCTTGTCTTTATTCTTTACCTTGTGTGTCTCGTCATACTTCAGATTCTTCCTCTTGGTCTGGACCCACAGGAAGTGGCTGTACATCGCAGTCTGGGTCTTGGGCAGCTTTTCTGTCACTTCTGTCTTCAACATGTCCTCCAGAACGGTAGCGGTGATCCAACAGAAGACTGGGATGTGACACATGATGTGGAGGCTCTTTGATGTCTTCACATGTGAGATGATTTTGTTGGCCATCTTCTCATCACTGAATCTCTTCCTGAAAAACTCCTCCTTCTGGGGGTCTGTGAAGCCTCGTACTTCTGTCAACAAGTCAACATAGGCAGGAGGGATCTGATTGGCTGCTGCAGGTCTGGTAGTTATCCAGAGGAGGGCTGAGGGGAGCAGATTCCCCTTGATGAGGTTTGTCAACAGCAAGTCCACTGATGATGTCACTGTGGCATCAGAAACAATGTCATTGTTGTTGAAGACATCAGAATCAATATCAATGTTCTCGAATTTCAGCGGAAACCTGCTTTCATCCAGACCATCAAAGATTAAGCCAACCTTCCAGACAGCGAGCTGCTCTGCTGTGACCTTCTTTAATTCTGGGTGGAAACGATGGATCAGTGAGAGAAGACTGTGCTGCTCATCTCTGACCAGGTTCAGCTCCCGGAATGAGAAGGGAACCAGGAGAATGACATCTTGATTTTCCAAACCCCTTGCCCAGTCCAGAGTGAACTTACGCACAGAGAAGGTTTTTCCAATGCCAGCGATGCCCTTGGTCAGAACTCTTCTGTTGGGTTTATCTCTGCCAAGGAGGAGGGGCTTAAAGATGTCACAGCATTTGATTGGTTGGTCATGGAGGGTCTTCTTGGAAGCTGTCTCTAGCTGCCAGACCTCATGTTGGTTATTAACCCCTTCACTCTCTCCCGCTGAGAGGTAGAGCTCTGTGTAGATGCTGCTGAGGGAAGGCACTTCAGTGACGTACGTCACACGATCAAGTCGGTTCAAACCGACCTTATAAACCTTTAAAACCTCCTGTGGACTGACACCTGACAATGACAATGACAAGACAATGAAGACATGTTAAACAAGTTAAAGTTAAATTATAACTTCACCTGCAATATAGCATACCATTCCAACTATTTCTTAAATACCCTAAAGAAAATCTACAATACCTCAAAAAATAGGGAAAAAAATAAGAAAAAAATGCTAAATCATTGGATCATTTGTTTTTGTCTAAATGTTAATCATCAGTATTTTGACATTGATACAGGAATATAATGTGGACATTTAGTCCACATTTAGTGATGATGTTTTACGCTAAACATTTCATTAATTGATATGAAATGTTAATTAGTGTAAAATGTGTCCAGTCTTACTTTGTTCACTTGTAGTTTGACTGGATGTCTTCTGTTCAGGTGTGGTTCTGTGGAGATGAAGACAATATAATAGGCTATAGATAATAGATAGTTTATAAATTAAATAATATTATTGAATTAACCACTTAAGACCTATATACTTCAATGAATAGCGCCGATATACAAGCTCACATGTAGTGAGGTTGTAGATCTGCTCTTTTCGCTATATATTTTTGAAAGAAATACATAGATGAAAATGAATGACATCGCCTGGCCTACATGATACAAACACACAGCCCAGTTGTACATAAATGTTCTTATATCAGTGCAGACTAGAGGTAATAGTTGTACATAGTCAACATGTGCGTGCGTGCATGCAACAGCGTGACATTCATCTGAAAGAGTTTCTCTGACCCCCTGTTTCACTAGCACAATAAGACTTCCGGTTGCCGTGCAATTTTTAACATCATCTGTGAAATTGTACAAAATAAAAAAGTGCTTCTGCATTTTCATTCCCTTACAGACAGCTCAGTTCATCCTTTGCTTTCAACTGAGAAGGAGTGCAGTGGAGGTTCCAGGGAATTGTGACGGGGGGGGGGGGGGGGGGGGGGCTGATGAATTTTGCCAAGTAACAATAATAAAAACTAGATTCTCTCGCTTAGGGAAACGATAACTGGTATCGTAGAGACAAGTATGATTTTATGGTTTGCATGAAAGTCAATCAACTGCCTTTCAAATATTTATATTTTATGTATTTATTCCATAAATACTAGTCCTGTGCCTGGGTGTGTGCACAGTATTTGAGTGCACAGTATATGAGGGAATCAATTTCCATCACAGACCTAAAATCTAGTTTTGCTTACATGATGAATCCACCTAAATAATCACAGCATGGGATGTAGTGGTGGAGGGGATTGGGGACTGAGCATTGGTTAGACTTCTGTTGGTCCGACCAGGTTAACATTCACCAGGTTAGCATTCACCAGCGTCGTCAGGTTAGCATTTCACCAGGTAAGCATTCACCAGCGTTAGTTTTACTGCAGAGGTTAGGGTTCGGGTTGAGGTTAGGTTTAGGTTATGGGATTGTTTTAATGCCAATATTAATTCAGATTCGTACTTTGCCTTTTGTTACTCGTAAAAATTACACGTAAACATTGTAATTAGCAAAGTATGAATGTCACTGTTCTGTTCAGTTCTTTTGGCTGCTTCTCAACGAAATAGCGGTTAGCTTAGCTAAAAAAAACGTATTGCAGGGATGTACTTCATTTCCCTACTGGCTTGAGACCCCTTTGATGTGATGTCTATGTGTGTATCTGGAGGTCCAAATTGGGTTTTGATTGGTCGATTGATTGATTGATTGATTGATTGATTGATTGATTGATTGATTGATTGATTGAATAGTAACATGAATATTAACAGTACCGGTAATTTAGCGAAAATGTTTCATTCTCACAGCATTGCAGGTACAGGAAGACAAAGAACAAATAAGAAAGAAATAATATCACCACTAAAATGTACCACAAATACAGTACAATACAAGTTGTATAGATAGATAGATAGATAGATAGATAGATAGATAGATAAGTTGTTAGTTGTTTACATTAATTTACGCGCACAACATGGTAGGGCTTGAGAGAAGCCCTTTAGTGTGAAAGGATTCACACTATTTTGGGATTTACTGGTGAAAGGATAGATCAACGTCATTATCCACGTTGAAGCTGCACGCACCACGCACAGCTGACAGCTCCACTACATTCCGGTAGGCTGCACTCTATTTTATATTTAGCAAACCTCCTCACAGGTTACTTTTACTTTTCTCAGTGGGTAACATAGTAATGTAACATATTCGTTTTTAAAGGCAGTAACGATGTAACCTAACGAGTTACTATAAAAAGTAACAATACCCAACACTGTGTGTTACATATATAGATACAGGTTCACAGGTTAAGGTAGGTTAATTATTCACTCCACACATGGTAAAGATTGGACAGGGAGGGCAAACTATTATAATACTCTGTCTTGTTTTTTAATCATTTGCACACTGTGCAACACGTGTGTCATGTTATAGTGTTCTGTATATTGTAATGGATTGACATACTGTGTGTGTGGAGGTCCAGGTTCACTGAAGACAGGAGGACTTCCTTTAGAGCGATCACTCTTCACAGACACACAGCTGGGTGTTGGAGACTCTGCTCTGGGTTGAACACTTCTGGAATCATAATAAATGTTTATACGGTTAGCATGTAAATGAAAATGACAGTTTATTAGTTTAGTATAACAGAGTGAAAGGTCTCGGGACGTTGAAGCAACAAAACATGCAGACAGTCAGTCTGTATAGTGCAGCCTCACCACTGAACAGCACATAGTGATTTGTAGCACTTCATTCACAAACTGTTCACATAGTAATTTATAATCTATAGTCATTTATAATTGATAGTAATAATGTATAATCTATAGTAATTTATAATCGATAGTAATTTATAATCTAACTATTAATTTACCGAATGTCTGTCTGTCTGTCCGTCTGCCGTCTGTCCGCATGCTGACATCACTGATTGCGACCGAAGGTTGGGGCGCGACGTTGGTGTAGTGGTTAGTGCATATGCCCTTCGTGCGGAAGGTGAGTGGTTCAAACCCTGCCTAAGCCGACGTCAGCAAGGGGGGAAGACAACAGCCAGCCCCATGGCCTCCCCTAAGTAACAAGAAATCTTGTGAAATACAATGTTGTCAACCAATCATCAAGGACGATGATACACGAAAGAAGAAGAAGAAGTATACCATGAGAAATGTTGCATCTTGTCTCCGTCTGTCTGTCTGCCTGTTCAGTCAGTCAATCAGTCTGTACACATTTTTACAGTCTATTGGTTCCCTTGTCACTGTGACATCACTCTGACATCATGCTCTGATGTCACTGTGATGTCAGGGGAACCACTCTTAACAGAATGGGTTTGCTGCTCTGACCTCATGCTCTGGCTTGATGTCCCTGCCCATTTTTGGTAATGCCCATATATGGGCATGTTCTGCCAATCTCAACACCCTAGGTGGGGTTGGCGATAGGGCCTTTCTGTGCAGAGTTTGCATGTTCTCCCCGTGTCTCCTAGGGTTGATACCCTCACAAAAACATGCACGTAAACCTGGTCTCAATAATGCCTCCCCCTGGCCAGCCGGGGCGCCTGATGGAGGGGAAAGGAACTGGTTGGAATAACGTGTTCCTTCCACGCGCTACGTCCAAACCAGGGAAATCTCCACTGTCAGGTGAAAAGAAGCAACTTGGACTCCTCATGCATAGAAGGAGGCATGAGGTCAGTCCGTTGTCTCCCCAGGCGCGGAAGAGGGAGAGCAGAGCCCAGGATTACATAGGCAATTAGCACTGGGTGAAAAAATGGGTTACAAAATTGTGGGATAAAAATTTAAAAAAAAAAAAATCTCAACAGATGAGATTGGGTATACATCCATGGCCAGATAGCCAAGAATTGGTGCGACCTAGGAGGCGTCTTAATAGTACTAAACAGTGTCACCACCATGGTAACAGCTGCATGCTGAAACAATGCCCAAATAATGTCTGTCTGACATGATGAAACAAGTGACCAAATTTGGAGATGACTGACATCCTACAGTGCCCGAATTTGGAGATGACATCACAGACTGGCCTGGACACGAAACACCATATATGGGCATAAAAGAGAGTCAGACAGAAAGAGATAAGAGATCTCCATATACTGTATGTGCATGAACGGGACACAGACAGACAGACGGATACAATGGGTATTATTGCACAACTGGATGTCAATGGTGGTTATTCAGCCCAACGGGCACCGGTCTGTGTTCTCCAACATTAGTTCTGAGACTCCTCATCCCTCATACTGCACACCCCCGGGCACAGGACTAGTCAATAGTTATGTATAATCTATAGTCATTTATAATCTAAATTATATATAAACATTGGACAGAGTGGACACAGTGGAACGCAGTAACGAGTTACTATAAAAAGTAACGATACCCAACACTGTGTGTTACATATATAGATACAGGTTGACAGGTTAAGGAAGCTTAATTATTCACTCCACACATAGTACACATGTGCAGTCGATATAGGTAATGATTGGACAGGGAGGGCACACCATTATAATACTCTGTCTTGTTTTTTAATAATTTGCACACTGTGCAACACCTGTGTCATGTTATAGTGTTCTGTATATTGTAATGGATTGACATACTGTGTGTGTGGAGGTCCAGGTTCACTGAAGACAGGAGGACTTCCTTTAGAGCGATCACTCTTCACAGACACACAGCTGGGTGTTGGAGACTCTGCTCTGGGTTGAACACTTCTGGAATCATAATAAATGTTTATACGGTTAGCATGTGAATGAAAATGTCAGTATAACAGTATAACAGAGTGAAATGTCTTGGGTGATTTGAGTGATTTGTAGCACTTCATTCACAAACTGTTCTCATAGTAATTTATAATCGATAGTAATTCATAATCTAACTATCATCAGATCGTCACTTCCGGTGCGCTGGTACAGGGGCAGCACCGCGACACAGCGTGTCATGTATGCCTTGTTTGTTTGTTTTTTTGTCTGTGTGCCTAAGTTATGTTGTGAGTCGTTATATGTATGGATGTTTAAGATGAGGGCCGTGGAAATCGCTCTGCTGATCCTGTGGATAAACATCTGTGGATTATGCCTGACTGTGGAGCTTCGGAATCTACGCAACAGCGACACAAACAGCTGGCGTGGAGAGGCGTCCATGCACGGCTATGTGTACAGCTACAGCCGAGAGGAGCTGCTGGCACTACGACCAGAGCCAAAAACAACGACCACAAGCCACGTCGACACCTACCGGTGTTGAATAACATCCCTGCGGAGTTGATCCGACAGCAGAGAAGGAAAAGAGGGAAGAAGGGAGGCAAAGAGAGTCACCTCAGGAGAAGGTCGACTCGCCCTCCACTCCCCTTTATCGTTCTGGCCAATGTACGAGCCATTCACAACAACATCGGCACAATACAGACCTATGCAAGGTACAGTCATGACTTTCGTGCGGCATCGCTGTTTTGTTTCAATGAAACCTGGTTAAAGCCATCAAAACCAGACTCACTGTATGAAGTCCCCGGTTTCACTCTGGTCTTACTAGACAGAGGTGGAGGGGGCGGATACGGTGGCGTGTGTGTGTACATCAATGATCGCTGGTGTCGAGCCTTTACAAAAAAAAAACAGGATATTCGACGATCCCAACGTTGAAATCCTGGCTATGACTCTAAGACCTTTCTACCTGCCCTGTGAATTCTGCTGCATTCTGCTGTTTACTGCGTGTGTGCCCCCAAAAGGGCCAGGACGTGCTGCACAAGCAGCGAAAACCATTGCTGACTGTGTGCATGGACTCCAGCTGCAGTACCCCGATGCACCAGCAATCGTGCTGGGAGACCTTAACCAGTGTTATTTGGACACTGTGCTGCCGGGGTTTGAACAATACGTCAAGGACACGACAAGGAAAAATAATATTTTGGATAAGTGTTATGTAAACATTTCTAATGCTTATGTAGTCAAGGTTGGGCCACCTATAACGACCTCTGATCACAATGTTGTGTGTTTGAATCCAGTCTATAAGTCAAAGCTAAAGAGAGGAAAGCCCGAGAAGAAAGTAGTTAGGACATGGACTCATGAAGCAAGGAAGAACTCAAAGCATGCCTGGGCTGAATGCCCAACATCACTGACTGACATCACGGAGGAAAACCATATATGGGCATAAATGGTTGAAACAGTCTGCCTGCTGACGTCACTGATATTAAACAGTGTCGCCAGCACCGCATGCTGAAACAATGCCCAAATAATGACTGTCTGGCATTTTATTACTCGTAAACATTGTAATTAGAAAAAAATATCCGTAAAAAAAAGTATTAATGATTTTTTTTGGAAGCTGCGGTGATTATATTGCCCCCGCCCCTCTCCCCCCAAAAAGAGGGGGGGGGAGGGGGGGCAGTGGGGGGCAAAGTACGAATGTCACTGTTCTGCGAGTTTTTTTCTTTTTTTTGCTGCTTCTCAATGAAATAGCGGTTAGCTTCGCTCAAAAAATGTATTGCAGCGATGTACTTCATTTCCCTACTGGCTTGAGCCCCCTTTGATGTCTATGTGTGTATCTGGAGGTCCAGATTGGGTTTTGATTGGTTAAGTGATTGACTGAATAGTAACACGAATATTAACAGTAGAGGTAATTTAGTCAAAATGTTTAATTCTCACAGCATTGCAGTTACAGGAAGACAAAGAACAAATAAGAAAGAAATAATTTCACCACTGAAATGTACCACAAATACAGTACAATACAAGTTGCAGTGATAGATATATTCATCATTCATATTTATCCATATTGTGTTACATATATAGATACAGGTTCACAGGTTAAGATAGGTTAATTATTCACTCCACACATAGTAATGTGCAGTCGATAAGTAATGATTGGACAGGGAGGGCACACTATTATAATACTCTGTCTTGTTTTTTAATAATTTGCACACTGTGCAACACGTGTGTCATGTTATAGTGTTGTGTATATTGTAATGGATTGACATACTGTGAGTGTGGAGGTCCAGGTTCACTGAAGACAGGAGGACTTCCTTTAGACCGGTCACTCTTCACAGACACACAGCTGGGTGTTGGAGACTCTGCTCTGTGGTCTACTCTTCTGGAATCATAATAAATGTTTATACGGTTAGCATGTGAATGAAAATGTCAGTATAACAGTATAACAGAGGGAAAGGTTTTGGTTGATTTGAGTGATTTGTAGCACTTCATTCACAAACTGTACTCATAGTAATTTATAATCTATAGTAATTTATAATCAATAGTAATTCATAATCTAACTATCGTCAGATCGTCACTTCCGGTGCACTGGTACAGGGGCAGCACCGCGACACAGCGTGTCATGTATGCCTTGTTTGTTTGTTTTTTGTCTGTGTGCCTAAGTTATGTTGTGAGTCGTTATATGTAAGGATGTTTAAGATGAGGGCCGTGGAAATCGCTCTGCTGATCCTGTGGATAAACTTCTGTGGATTATGCCTGACTGTGGAGCTTCGGAATCTACTTAACAGCGACACAAACAGCTGGCGTAGAGAGGCGTCCATGCACGGCTATGTGTACAGCTACAGCCGAGAGGAGCTGCTGGCACTACGACCAGAGCCAAAAACAACCACCGCAAGCCACGTCGACACCTACCGGTGTTGAATAACATCCCTTCGGAGTTGATCCGACAGTGGAGGAGGAAAAGAGGGAAGAAGGGAGGCAAAGAGAGTCACCTCAGGAGAAGGTCGACTCGCCCTCCACTCCCCTTTATCGTTCTGGCCAATGTACGAGCCATTCACAACAACATCGGCACGAATCACGATACAGACCTATGCAAGGTACCGTCATGACTTTTGTGTGGCATCGCTGTTTTGTTTCAATGAAACCTGGTTAAAGCCATCAAAACCAGACTCACTGTATGAAGTCCCCGGTTTCACTCTGGTCTTACTAGACAGAGGTGGAGGGGGCGGATACGGTGGCGTGTGTGTGTACATCAATGATCGCTTGTGTCGAGCCTTTACAATAAAAAACAGGATATTCGACGATCCCAACGTTGAAATCCTGGCTAAAAGAGGGGGGGGGGGGGGGGGGAAGTACCAATGTCACTGTTCTGCGTTTTTGTCTCCACCAGCCGAAGGCATGGGGGAGAGTATGTTTTCCCCTTCGTCCGTCCGTGTGTCCGTCCGTCCGTCCGTGCGTGCGTCCGTGTGTCCTCGCAGTTTGTGTGCACCTAATCTCAGTCGCCGTTGGCCCGGTCGCTGCAAAAGTGAGCACACACATTCCCTGGATGCCAATCTAGAACCTCTGCCCTAATTTTTTCAAATGGGCCTTTTCTAGCGCCACCTAGTGGCCGATGTTCGCAAAACACATTTCTGTGCACTACTCTTACAGATTTTGTCCAAAAATCCTACAAATCGGTAGGCAGTATCTCGACAGTCATGTGATCGACACGGATCTGTCCGATTTTGCATATTCCATCCTGATTGGCTAAGATTGGCTTCCAAAGTTTGTAGGATTGAGCCGTTTTGAACAAAATGCCTCAAATCCCAAACGCAAAGTGCAATTATCGTGAAATTGCGCACACACGTTCCCACTAGGTCGTGGAAGAAATGCCACTTCAAATTTTTGAAATCAGCCTCATGGTGGCGCTATAACTGGCCAATTTGTGGTTTTACCTATAACTCCACCGATCAGTTTCAAACTTTGTAAGCGCACTCCCTAGAGGCCAAGGAAAAACCCTTTCCCTACATTTTTCACATCAGCCTTTTATAGCGCCACCAGGAGGCCGATTTATGTAAAACACCATTTTTCCTATTATTCCTTGAGATTTTATCCAAAAATCATGCAAATCGGTACACAGTATCTCTATAGTCATGTGATCAAGTCCGATCCGTCTGATATTTCATATTCCATCCTAATTGGCTAATATTGGCTTCCAAAGTTAGCAGGATTGCTCAGTTTTTGAATAAAATGCCTCAAATCAACAACGCAGCTTGCGATTAGTGTGAAATTTGCCACACATATTCCCACTAGGTCAAGGAACAAATGCTACCTTTTTCACATTGGGCTGTTATAGCGCCACCAGCAGGTAGACTTCAGCAAAACACATTTTTGGAACACAATGCTTCAAATCATGCATGCAGCGTCCGATTGCCATGAAAGGTCTAAGGTGAAGAACATATGCCACCCTTTTTACACTGGCCTATTATACAGTAGCACCACCAGGACGCCTGGCCTGGTGGAGACCTGTGCTCGGAAGAGCACTGCTTCTAGTTTTTTCTTTTTTTTTTTTTTGCTGCTTCTCAATGAAATAGCGGTTAGCTTCGCTCAAAAAAAAATATTGCAGCGATGTACTTCATTTCCCTACTGGCTTGAGCCCCCTTTGCTGTCTATGTGTGTATCTGGAGGTCCAGATTGGGTTTTGATTGGTTAATTGATTGACTGAATAGTAACAGGAATATTAACAGTACAGGTAATTTAGTCAAAATGTTTCATTCTCACAGCATTGCAGTTACAGGAAGACAAAGAACAAATAAGAAAGAAATAATATCACCACTGAAATGTACCATAAATACAGTACAATACAAGTTGCAGTGATAGATATATTCATCATTCATATTTATCCATATTGTGTTACATACATAGATACAGGTTCACAGGTTAAGATAGGTTAATAATTCACTCCACACATAGTAATGTGCAGTCGATAATGATTGGACAGGGAGGGCACACTATTATAATACTCTGTCTTGTTTTTTAATAATTTGCACACTGTACACCACGTGTGTCATGTTATAGTGGTGTGTATATTGTAATGGATTGACATACTGTGTGTGTGGAGGTCCAGGTTCACTGAAGACAGGAGGACTTCCTTTAGACCGGTCACTCTTCACAGACACACAGCTGGGTGTTGGAGACTCTGCTCTGGGGTGAACACTTCTGGAATCATAATAAATGTTTATACGGTTAGCATGTGATTGAAAATGTTAGTATAACAGAGTGAAAGGTCTTGGGTGATTTGAGTGATTTGTAGCACTTGATTCACAAACTCTACTCACAGTAATTTATAATCTATAGTAATTTATAATCGATAGTAATTCATAATCTAACTATCGTCAGATTGTCACTTCCGGTGCGCTGGTACAGGGGCAGCACCGCGACACAGCGTGTCATGTATGACTTGAACAAAAAAGGTTTCAATGAAGTACTGCTAAGTTCCAAGGTATAGACAGCAGACTTACAGAGAAGGAATTTCCAAGGCACTCCGTCGTTAGTGAAAAAAACTTGTTTGTTTGTTTTTTGTCCGTGTGCCTAAGTTATGTTGTGAGTCGTTATATGTAAGGATGTTTAAGATGAGGGCCGTGGAAATCGCTCTGCTGATCCTGTGCATAAACTTCTGTGGATTATGCCTGACTGTGGAGCTTCGGAATCTACGCAACAGCGACACAAACAGCTGGCGTGGAGAGGCATCCAGGCTCGGCTATGTGTACAGCTACAGCCGAGAGGAGCTGCTGGCACTACGACCAGAGCCAAAAACAACGACCGCAAGCCACGTCGACACCTACCGGTGTTGAATAACATCCCTGCGGAGTTGATCCGACAGCGGAGGAGGAAAAGAGGGAAGAAGGGAGGCATAGAGAGTCACCTCAGGAGAAGGTCGACTCGCCCTCCACTCCCCTTTATCGTTCTGGCCAATGTACGAGCCACAACAAAATCGGCATGATACGGACCTATGCAAGGTACAGTCATGACTTTCGTGAGGCATCACTGTTTTGTTTCACTGAAACCTGGTTAAAGCCATCAAAACCAGACTCACTGTATGAAGTCCCAGGTTTCACTCTGGTCCTACTAGACAGAGGTGGAGGGGCGGATACGGTGGCGTGTGTGTGTACATCAATTATCGCTGGTGTCGAGCCATTACAATAAAAAACAGGATATTCGACGATCCCAACGTTGAAATCCTGGCTATGACTCTAAGACCTTTCTACCTGCCCTGTGAATCCGGCTGCATTCTGCTGTTTACTGCGTATGTGCCCCCAAAAGGGCCTGGACGTGCTGCACAAGCAGCGAAAACCATTGCTGACTGTGTGCATGGACTCCAGCTGCAGTACCCAGATGCACCAGCAATCGTGCTGGGAGACCTTAACCAGTGTTATTTGGACACTGTGCTGCCGGGGTTTGAACAATACGTCAAGGACGCGACGAGGAAAAATAATATTTTGGACAAGTGTTATGTAAACATTCCTAATGCTTATGTAGTCAAGGTTGGGCCACCTACAACGACCTCTGATCACAATGTTGTGTGTTTGAATCCAGTCTATAAGTCAAAGCTAAAGAGAGGAAAGCCTGAGAAGAAAGTAGTTAGGACATGGACTCATGAAAGCAAGGAAGAACTCAAAGCATGCCTGGACTGAATGCCCACATCACTGACTGACATCACGGAGGAAAACCATATATGGGCATAAATGGTTCAAACTGTCTGCCTGCTGACGTCTCTGATATTAAACAGTGTCGCCACCATGGTAACAGCGCTGCATGCTGAAACAATGCCAAATTAATGACTGTCTGGCATTTTTTTACTCGTAAACATTGTAATTAGAAAAAAATATCCGTAAAAAAAAAAGTATAATTTTTTTTGGAAATCTGAGGTGATTATAATGCCCCCTCCACCCCCCCCCCCCCCCCCCCCCCCCCACCCAAAAAAAAGAGGGGGGGGGGCAAAGTACGAATGTTCTCTGTTCTGCGATGTATTGCAGCGATGTACTTCATTTCCGTAATGGCTTGAGCTCCCTTTGATGTCTATGTGTGCATCTGGAGGTCCAGATTGGGTTTTGATTGGTTAATTGATTGATTGAATAGTAATACGAATATTAACAGTACAGGTAATTTAGTCCAAATGTTTCATTCTCACAGCATTGCAGTTACAGGAAGACAAAGAACAAATAAGAAAGAAATAATGTCACCACTGAAATGTACCACAAATACAATACAAGTTGCAGTGATAGATCAATTCATCATTCATATTTATCCATATTGTGTTACATATATAGATACAGGTTCACAGGTTAAGATAGGTTAATTATTCACTCCACACATAGTAATGTGCAGTCGATAGGTAATGATTGGACAGGGAGGGCACACTATTATAATACTCTGTCTTGTTTTTTTTAATAATTTGCACACTGTGCAACACGTGTGTCATGTTATAGTGTTGTGTATATTGTAATGGATTCACATACTGTGTGTGTGGAGGTCCAGGTTCACTGAAGACAGGAGGCTTTCCTTTAGACCGGTCACTCTTCACAGACACACAGCTGGGTGTTGGAGACTCTGCTCTGGGGTGAACACTTCTGGAATCATAATAAATGTTTATACGGTTAGCATGTGAATGAAGATGTCAGTTTATTAGTTTAGTATAACAGAGTGAAAGGTCTTGGGATGTTGAAGCAACAAAACATGCAGAAAGTCAGTCTGTATAGTGCAGCTTCACCACTGAACAGCACATAGTGATTTGTAGCACTTCATTCACAAACTTTACTCATAGTAATTTATAATCTATAGTCATTTATAATCGATAGTAATTCATAATCTAACTATCGTCACTTCCGGTGCGCTGGTACAGGGGCAGCACCGCGACACAGCGTGTCATGTATGCCTTGTTTGTTTGTTTTTTGTCTGTGTGCATAAGTTATGTTGTGAGTCGTTATGTGTAAGGATGTTTAAGATGAGGGCTGTGGAAATCGCTCTGCTGATCCTGTGGATAAACTTCTGTGGATCATGCCTGACTGTGGAGCTTCGGAATCTACGCAACAGCGACACAAACAGCTGGCGTGGAGAGGCGACCAGGCTCGGCTATGTGTACAGCTACAGCCGAGAGGAGTCCCCTTTGTCTTGTTTTTTAATAATTTGCACACTGTGCAACACGTGTGTCATGTTATAGTGTTGTGTATATTGTAATGGATTCACATACTGTGTGTGTGGAGGTCCAGATTCACTGAAGACAGGAGGATTTCCTTTAGACCGGTCACTCTTCACAGACACACAGCTTGGTGTTGGAGACTCTGCTCTGGGGTGAACACTTCTGGAATCATAATAAATGTTTATACGGTTAGCATGTGAATGAAAATGTCAGTATAACAGTATAACAGAGTGAAAGGTCTTGGGTGATTTGAGTGATTTGTAGCACTTCATTCACAAACTGTACTCATAGTAATTTATAATCTATAGTAATTTATAATCGATAGTAATTCATAATCTAACTATCGTCAGATCGTCACTTCCGGTGAGCTGGTACAGGGGCAGCACCGCGACACAGCAGGTCATGTATGCCTTTTTTTTTTTTTTTGTCCGTGTGCCTAAGTTATGTTGTGAGTCGTTATATGTAAGGATGTTTAAGATGAGGGCCGTGGAAATCACTCTGCTGATCCTGTGGATAAACATCTGTGGATTATACCTGACTGTGGAGCTAATCTACGCAACAGCGACACAAACAGCTGGCGTGGAGAGGCGTCCAGGCTCGGCTATGTGTACAGCTACAGCCGAGAGGAGCTGCTGGCACTACGACCAGAGCCAAAAACAACGACCGCAAGCCACATCGACACCTACCGGTGTTGAATAACATCCCTGCGGAGTTGATCTGACAGCGGAGGAGGAAAAGAGGGAAGAAGGGGGGCAAAGAGAGTCACCTCAGGAGAAGGTCGACTCGCCCTCCACTCCCCTTTATCGTTCTGGCCAATGTACGAGCCATTCACAACAAAATCGGCACGATACGGACCTATGCAAGGTACAGTCATGACTTTTGTGCGGCATCGCTGTTTTGTTTCACTGAAACCTGGTTAAAGCCATCAAAACCAGACTCACTGTATGAAGTCCCCGGTTTCACTCTGGTCCTACTAGACAGAGGTGGATACGGTGGCGTGTGTGTGTACATCAATGATTGCTGGTGTCGAGCCTTTACAATAAAAAACAGGATATTCGACGATCCCAACGTTGAAATCCTGGCTATGACTCTAAGACCTTTCTACCTGCCCTGTGAATTCGGCTGCATTCTGCTGTTTACTGCGTATGTGCCCCCAAAAGGGCCAGGACGTGCTGCACAAGCAGCGAAAACCATTGCTGACTGTGTGCATGGACTCCAGCTGCAGTACCCAGATGCACCAGCAATCGTGCTAAGAGAACTTAACCAGTGTTATTTGGACACTGTGCTGCCGGGGTTTGAACAATACGTCAAGGACGCGACGAGGAAAAATTATATTTTGGATAAGTGTTATGTAAACATTCCTAATGCTTATGTAGTCAAGGTTGGGCCACCTACAACGACCTCTGATCACAATGTTGTGTGTTTGAATCCAGTCTATAAGTCAAAGCTAAAGAGAGGAAAGCCTGAGAAGAAAGTAGTTAGGACATGGACTCATGAAAGCAAGGAAGAACTCAAAGCATGCCTGGACTTCTTAGATTGGGACACTTTTAAGAACGGTTCATCAGATGAAATCGCCACCGTTACAAACAATTTCATTAACTTTTGTGTACAGTTGGTTGTCCCCACAAGGGAGATAAAACTCTACCCAAATAACAAAACATATGACCAAAGACATTAAAGAAATAATAAATGCAAGGAAAACGGCCTTTGTAAACAAAGATTTTGGTGCTCTGAAATTGGCAGATAAAAAGATAAAAATCAAAATGAGGCAGCTATGCTAAATTGGCACATAGACAGCGGTTGGAGGACACATTTAATGCCAATAATCACAAAAGGGTGTGGGATACGATGAAATCCATGACAGGAATGTCATCCCCCACGAAACCTATTTTGACAGAGAATGAACTTGGCTTTGCCAATGACCTAATACATTCTTTGCCAGATAAGTGCACATATACGTCAGAGTTGGCTCCAGTTTGGCAACCAATATTTCAAACCTCTGTAGACACACACACAATTCCTCTGTCTTGGAATGGTATGGATGCTTGTCTGCAGCCCTTAAGTCACAACTGCTGCAACAACTGAACATTTGTTCAAAGATAGTTGGACAACCACTTCAGAGGCTATATACGACTACGCATGATAACAGCATTCTAAGGTTGGCAAGAAATATTACCTCTAATAGTAGCCATGTGTTGCATAGAGAATATAGGTGGTTGCATTCAGGAAGGAGATACGGTGTTTCAGAATACAATAAGGTCAGACTAAAAAGGTCCTTTGTCCTTCAGTCGACTTTAAGGCTTAATCAGGAGTTTGGCCATACAGTCAAGACGCGTCTTCAGACGTGGACGCAGAGAGTCAGCGGCTGTCTCTCCATACAGTAGGTAGGCTTGGCGGTGGACATTGCTCTTGTCTGTATTATCCTTATGTATGTAAACCTGTCTTGTTTTTGTTCCCTTGTGTCAAATGTTTGTATATATGTTTCGCATACATGGCTGCTGTGTCGCAAGACACATTTCAGTGTGAACTGACAATAAAGTACTACAGTATTATCATATCATATTAATTTACCGAATGTCTGTCTGTCGGTCTGCCGTCTGTCCGCATGCTGACATCACTGATACTAAACAGTGTCGCCACCATAGTAACAGCCGCATGCTGAAACAATGCCCAACATCACTGACTGACATCACGGGTGAAAACCATATATGGGCATAAATGGGTGAAACAGTCTGCAGTTTGCTACCATGCATAATAATAATGTCTGTCTGACATGATGAAATAAGTGCCCAAATTTGGAGATGACATCACAGACTGGCCAGGACACGGAACACCATATATGGGCATAAAAGAGAGTCAGAGAGACAGAGATAAGAGATCTCCATCTACTGTATGGGCATGAAAGGGACACAGACAGACAGACAGACAGACAGACAGACAGACAGACAGACAGACAGACAGACAGACAGACAGACAGACAGACAGACGGATACAATGGGTATTATTGCACAACTGGATGTCAATGGTGGTTATTCTGCCCAACGGGCACCGGTCTGGGTTCTCCAACATTACTTCTGAGACTCCTCATCCCTCATATACTGCACACCCCCAGGCACAGGACTAGTCAATAGTTATGTATAATCTATAGTCATTTATAATCTATAGATAAACATTGGACAGAGTGGACACACCGTTATAATACTATGTCTGACTATGTAGTAACTTGCACACGTAACCTAGCATAATACTGTATAGGAAGATTCACATCACATTCACATACTGTGTGTGTGGAGGTCCAGGTTCACTGAAGACAGGAGGACTTCCTTTAGAGCGGTCACTCTTCACAGACACACAGCTGGGTGTTGGAGACTCTGCTCTGTGGTCAACACTTCTGGAATCATAATAAATGTTAATGCGGTTATCATGTGAATGAAAATGTCAGTTTATTAGTTTAGTATAACAGAGTGAAAGGTCTTGGGACGTTGAAGCAACAAAACATGCAGACAGTCAGTCTGTATAGTGCAGCTTCACCACTGAACAGCACATAGTGATTTGTAGCACTTCATTCACAAACTGTAGACATAGTAATTTATAATCTATAGTAATTTATAATCGATAGTACCGTATTAGCCCGAATTTAGTACGACTCTGATTATAAGACGACCCCTATTTTTCAATTATCATTTTGGGAAAAAATATGTTGAAGACCAAATATTATATATTATATTATATTAACACGTTGCAGTCCGAAATAGAATGGTGGTTGGTGGATTAGCCATGAAATTTCTATTATTGTATTGTGATCTGAGACATAATATTATGTTTATAACACTGCAAAGGAAGAACTCAAAGCATGCCTGGACTGAATGCCCAACATCACTGACTGACATCACGGAGGAAAACCATATATGGGCATAAATGGTTCAAACAGTCTGCCTGCTGACGTCTCTGATATTAAACAGTGTCGCCACCATGGTAGCAGCGCCGCATGCTGAAACAATACCCAAATAATGAGTGTCTGGCATTTTTTTACTGGTAAACATTGTAATTAGAAAAAAATATCCGTAAAAAAAAGTATTATGATTTTCTTTTTGGAATCTGCGTTGATTATAATGCCCCCCCCCCCTCCCCCCCAAAAAAGAGGGGGGGGGGGGGGGGGCAGTGGGGGGCAAAGTACGAATGTCACTGTTCTGCGAGTTTTTTTGTTTTTTTGTTGTTGTTTTTTTGGCTGCTTCTCAACAAAAGAGCGTTTAGCTTTGCTCAAAAAAATCTATTGCAGCGATGTACTTCATTTCCGTACTGGCTTGAGCCCCCCTTGATGTCTATGTGTTTATCTGGAGGTCCAGATTGGGTTTTGATTGGTTAATTGATTGATTGAATAGTAACACGAATATTAACAGTACAGGTAATTTAGTCCAAATGTTTCATTCTCACAGCATTGCAGTTACAGGAAGACAAAGAACAAATAAGAAAGAAATAATATCACCACTGAAATGTACCACAAATACAGTACAATACAAGTTGCAGTGATAGATATATTCAATTCATCATTCATATTTATCCATATTGTGTAAATAGATACAGGTTCAAGGTTAAGATAGGTTAATTATTCACTCCACACAGTAATGTGCAGTCGATAGGTAATGATTGGACAGGGAGGGCACACTATTATAATACTCTGTCTTGTTTTTTAATAATTTGCACACTGCAACACGTGTGTCATGTTATAGTGTATATTGTAATGGAATGACATACTGTGTGTGTGGAGGTCCAGGTTCACTGAAGACAGGAGGATTTCCTTTAGAGCGGTCACTCTTCACAGACACACAGCTGGGTGTTGGAGACTCTGCTCTGTGGTCAACACTTCTGGAATCATAATAAATGTTTATACGGTTATCATGTGAATGAAAATGTCAGTTAATTAGTTTAGTAGAGTGAACGGTGAAAGGTCTCGGGATGTTGAAGCAACAAAACATGCAGACAGTCAGTCTGTATAGTGCAGCTTCACCACTGAACAGCACATAGTGATTTGTAGCACTTCATTCACAAACTGTTCACATAGTAATTTATAATCTATAGTAATTTATAATTGATAGTAATAATGTATAATCTATAGTCATTTATAATCGATAGTCATTTATAATCTAATTATTAATTTACCGAATGTCTGTCTGTCCGTCTGCCGTCTGTCCGCATGCTGACATCACTGATTGCGAACGTTCAGTCAGTCAATCAGTCCGTACACATTTTTTGGTTCCCTTGTCACTCTGATGTCACTGTGATGTCAGGGGAACCACTCTTAACAGAATGGGTTTGCTGCTCTGACCTCATGCTCTGGCTTGATGTCCCTGCCCATATTTGGTAATGCCCATATATGGGCATGTTCTGCCAATCTCAACATATGAGATTGGGTATACATCACTGGCCAGATAGCCAAGAATTGGCGTGACCTAGGAGGCGTCTTAATTGTACTAAACAGTGTCGCCACCATGGTAACAGCTGCATGCTGAAACAATGCCCAAATAATGTCTGTCTGACATGATGAAACAAGTGACCAAATTTGGAGATGACTGACATCACTACAGTGCCCAAATTTGGAGATGACATCACAGACTGGCCTGGACACGGAACATGAAAGAGAGCCAGACAGACAGAGATAAGAGATCTCCATATACTGTATGGGCATGAAAGGGACACAGACAGACAGACAGACAGACAGACAGACAGACAGACAGACAGACAGACAGACAGACAGACGGATACAATGGGTATTATTGCACAACTGGATGTCAATGGTGGTTATTCTGCCCAACGGGCACCGGTCTGGGTTCTCCAACATTAGTTCTGAGACTCCTCATCCCTCATATACTGCACACCCCCGGGCACAGGACTAGTCAATAGTTATGTATAATCTATAGTCATTTATAATCTATAGATAAACATTGGACACACCGTTATTATACTATGTCTGACTATGTAGTAACTTGCACACGTAACCTAGCATAACATTGTATAGGAAGATTCACATCACATTGACATACTGTGTGTGTGGAGGTCCAGGTTCACTGAAGACAGGAGGACTTCCTTTAGAGCGGTCACTCTTCACAGACACACAGCTGGGTGTTGGAGACTCTGCTCTGGGTTGAACACTGGTTAGCATGTGAATGAAAATGGCAGTTCATTAGTTTAGTATGACAGAGTGAAAGGTCTTGGGACGTTGAAGCAACAAAACATGCAGACAGTCAGTCTGTATAGTGCAGCTTAACCACTGAACAGCACATAGTGATTTGTAGCACTTCATTCACAAACTGCAGTACACATAGTAATTTATAATCTATAGTAATTTATAATCTATAGTAATTTATAATCAATAGTAATTTATAATGGATAGTAATTTATAATCTAACTATTAATTTACCGAATGTCTGTCTGAAAAAAGTATCTGTGAAAAAAAGTATGAATGTGTTTTTTTGGAAGCTGCTGTGATTATAATGCCCCCCCTAAAAAGAGGGGGGGGGGGGGGGGGGGGCAAAGTACTAATGTCACTGTTTTTTTTGTTTTTTTTTTGCTGCTTCTCAATGAAAGAATACATATTGCAGGGATGTACTTCATTTCCCTACTGGCTTGAGACCCTTTTGATGTCTACTGTGTGTGTATCTGGATTCTGGAGGTCCAGATTGGTTTTTGATTGGTTAAGTAAATATTAACAGTACAGGTAATTTAGTCAAAATGTTTCATTCTCACAGCATTGCAGTTACAGGAAGATAAAGAACAAATAAGAAAGAAATAATATCACCACTAAAATGTACCACAAATACAGTACAATACAAGTTGCAGTGATACATATATTCATCATTCATATTTATCCATATTGTGTTACATATATAGATACTAGTGATGTGCGGGTCAGGTTTTTTTCATAACCTGCATGGCCCACAGCCTGCACGGAACGTAACCCGCCCGCCCGCTCCGCAGAACAATATACAAATCAACGAATCCGCCCGCACCGCAACCCGCATTTAAAAAAAAGATGATATATCATCTCCACAAAAGCTCATCTTTATTTACGGCTCTTCTAAGAACCCAAAGTCGCTTTACAGAAAGGTCTACAGTAGCACAATATTGTCATAGGCTAAATAAACAAACGTGGTGTTCAAAATGGGGTTCTTAACTATTATTTGACAGAAAAAAAGACAAAGACGTTCATTCTCTCTAAATCGGGGGCATCGTCGGGGTATGAATGGCGTTTCAGGTTTATGTCAATCATATTTATACAGCGCCTCGCACTTCAAACAGACAGCAAAAGACAGATAATATTAAATCCTGTTAGTTATTGATTTAATCACCTCGAGACGAGAGATGGGGCGACTCGAGGTGAGCGTGTTTAATTCAGTCAAAAATCCGCCTCACTTATGAAAGTTGCGTTTCTTATAGGCCTACTCTTATAAAGAATAAAAGGCAAATAACAGCAGGTGATTATTCATATTTATTTTTTGCACATGAGAGTGGCGATAACCCGCCCGCCCCGCCGCACGCCAATTGAGCCTGAAGTCTTGAACGCCCGCCCGCACTGCGGGCTGGTCAGCTGGCCTCGCGGTCAACGCATCACTAATAGATACAGGTTCACAGGTTAAGGTAGGTTAATTATTCACTCCACACATAGTAACGTTCAGTCGATAGGTAATGATTGGACAGGGAGGGCACATACTTGTCTTGTTTTTTTAATAATTTGCACATAGTGCAACACGTGTGTCATGTTATAGTGTTGTGTTGTAATGGATTGACATACAGTGTGTGTGGAGGTCCAGGTTCACTGAAGACAGGAGGACTTCCTTTAGACCGGTCACTCTTCATAGACACACAGCTGGGTGTTGGAGACTCTGCTCTCCAACACCCAGTCAAAATGTCAGTTTATTAGTTTAGTATAACAGAGTGAAAGGTCTTGGGACGTTGAAGCAACAAAACATGCAGACAGTCAGTCTGTATAGTGCAGCTTCACTACTGAACAGCACAGAGTGATTTGTAGCACTTCATTCACAAACTGTACACATAGTAGTTTATAATCAATAGTAATTTATAATCGATAATAATTTATAATCCAACTATTCATTAACAGAATGTCTGTCTGTCTGTCCATCCATCCGCCGACATCACTGATATTGCCACTGTTGCCACCATGGTTAACAGCCGCATGCTGAAACAATGCAATGACTGACATCATGGAGGAAAACCATGTATGGGCATAAATGGGTGAAACAGTCTGCCTGCTGACGTCACTGATATTGAACAGTGTCGCCACCATGGTAACAGCTGCATGCTGAGTGAAACAATGCCCAAATAATGTCTGACAAATTTGGAGATGACTGACATCACTCACTGACATCACTACAGTGCCCAAATTTGGAGATCCACATTCTATTACATAGAGGAGGATTGACATACTGTGTGTGTGGAGGTCCAGGTTGATTAGTGAAGTTAATTAGTCCTCCTTTAGACCGGTCACTCTTCATAGACACACAGCTGGGTGTTGGAGACTCTGCTCTGTGGTCAACACTTCTGGAATCATACAAAAACAACAAAAAACATGTCTTTAATTATCACGTGATTGGGAAGTCAGTTTATTCAATATTCTTTATTGTAACGTCCCATTATTCAAGCGTAAGAGAGAAAAAAATCCATGGGTTTCAGCTCCTCAACATTGCAACAACAGTGAACTAATGAATACAATAATAGAAAGACAAGCAGCAACACTGGGGTCCAAGCACTGAGTGCAACACACCATAATAACAGCATGGTCAGTCAGCTAGCTTCATATTTATATTCAACACACCATAGCAACAGCATGGTCTGTCAGATTCATATATTTAACACACCATAACACATACATGGGCAACTGGCGGCCCGGGGGCCACATGCGGCCCCCACCTTCACTTAATGCGGCCCGCAGGTTAATACCGGAATACTGATATATTATTGATTTCAGCTGTTACAATTCCAAACATGACCTGCTTTAATTCCGTCAGTCAATATTAGTAGCTTAATGACTAGTATAGTAGTATTAAAATGTATTTTTTTATGTCCAATGTATTTGTATTTAGGTTCATAAAGTTAACATGACTATATAACTAAATGCATTTGAAATTAGATAAAAATGTGACATTTCAGGATTCCAATTCAAAAACAACAAAAAATAATTCAGGATTTCAATTCAAAAGAAGCAAAAATAGCCGATCTACAAGCTCAAAACGCATCGCTCTTTTGTATGAGATACTAGAATGACAACGTAGGACGTAGCAATATGCAATGTGGCCCTCTGGAGTGAAGGTGGAAATATAGTGGCCCTCACCATCATCAAAGTTGCCCACCCCTGCCATAAAAGCATGGTCAGTAAGATTCAGATTCATATTCAACACACCATAACAACAGCATTATGTTAAGTAGCTTCATATTCCTCCATTGGCCATTAGAGGGGGCCATACAACCACTGTAAACTACAACTCTAAAGAAATCCCAGGATTTAAGTGGTTTGTTTATAAAATAAAATAAATGGCAAATAAGTGGAGCTTACAGTATGGGTCACAGTGACCGTAGGTTGAATTATTATTCATAAACTGCACATATCGTAACTTTCAGTCTATAGGTAATGCTTGGACAGGGAGGGGAGGGCACACTATTATAATACTCTGTCTTTTTTTTTTTTTTTTTATAGTTTGCACACTGTGCAACACGTGTCATGTTAAAGTGTTGTGTATATTGTAATGGATTGACATACTGTGTGTGTGGAGGTCCAGGTTCATCACTGAAGTTAATTAGTCCTCCTTTAGACCGGTCACTCTTCACAGACACACAGCTGGGTGTTGGAGACTCTGCTCTGTGGTGAAGACTTCTGGAATCATAACAAATGTTTACACAGTTTTTCAGGTCAGAATTTAGATGTCGTTTTTAGAATCGGCCTCAGTCCAAAATGGGTTAATGAAATTAACACATAAATAGCACCGCTCACCTCACACTAGGTGTGACTTTTATATATCTAACTATTAATCAAGAAAATGTCTGTCTGTCCACCAAGTGTGAAGTGAGCGTCCTTTATGCAAGCTTGAGGATTGGTCAAGCAACAGGTTAGGGTGGCCTACGAGTAAGGACTAGTATATATAATTTGCACACTTTGCAACACACGTGTCACGTTAAAGTGTTGTGTATATTGTAATGGATTGACATACTGTGTGTGTGGAGGTCCAGGTTCATCACTGAAGTTAATTAGTCCTCCTTTAGACCAGTCACTCTTCATAGACACACAGCTGGCTGTTGGAGACTCTGCTCTGTGGTGAAGACTTCTGGAATCATAATAAATGTTTATAAATTAGCCTATATAAATATAGGTGAATGAATGAAAAGGTCAGTTTGTTCAAGATTCTTTATTGTTGCATCACATTATGAAAGCAGGGCTCATCACCATGCTGGCTTGTGGTGGACATTTTTGTAAAAATGCCATTTTTGCCACCGACATACAAAATGATTGGACAATAATATTACCAGAAACACATAAAGAAGATAGCCCTGAATGACCGTTAACAGGTCTGTGACTCTGAAGAGAGTAAAATGGAACCAAATGGACCCTAACAGGTCCATTTGATTCGGTGTGTATGGAGAAATTGATGACCCCCCCTATCATGTGAATGAAAATGTCAGTTTATTAGTTTAGTATAACAGAGTGAAAGGTCTTGGGACGTTGAAGCAACAAAACATGCAGACAGTCAGTCTGTATAGTGCAGCTTCACCACTGAACAGCACATAGTAGATTTGTAGTAATTCATTCACAAACTGTACACATAGTAATTTATAATCTATAGTAATTTATAATATATAGTAATTTATAATATCTATTAATTTACCGAATGTCTGTCTGTCTGTCTGCCATCTGTCCGCATGCTGACATCACTGATACTAAACAGTGTTGCCACCATGGTAACAGCCGCATGCTGGAACAATGCCTGACATCACTGACTGACATCACAGAGGAACACCATTAATGGGCATAAATGGGTGAAACATTCTGCCTGATGACATCACTGATATTATGTTGTCACCATGGTAACAGCCACAAAAACGTGATGCAGCGCGACACGTTTTGAGCTTGTAGATCTGCTATTTTTGAGCGGTGCTAACCGCTCCTATAGACCGCTTTTTTACCAAAACTATGATGTCACAAATGATGATGACATGAGTTCGCTAGACCAATGAAACACTTCGATTCTGTTGATCTGTCCATGATGTCATAGTCACAGAGGCACCCGATTGGTTAACCCTGATTTAGAACGTGTTTAGGCCGCGTAAAATACGTCATAACACGTTTAGGCCGCGTAAAATACGTCATAACGCGTTTAGGCCGCGTAAAATACGTCATAAAAAATTATTGAGCGGTGCTAACCTTGAATTTCAAAATTGTATTAGATGAATATCACTTATAAGCGATAAAATAACCAAACTTTTAGACAGACTGTGGAAGATCTTACAGGTTATAAATGATAGGCAGCTAATACAAGTTTAAAATACAAATGAACAGACTTTGAAAAACTAAAATATTCATCTTCTGGCCTCTTCTCGCCTCTCTGGAGGCCTCTCTGGAGGTAAATAAGGTCACTTATCATTACACTATGACACTCTTACAAGTTACAATCCATAGCTTGGTCAACTAACTGATGAGAAATGACGATAAAGACTTATATAGTCTGAGCAGACCTCTAGACTGACATCATACACAACAAAAACAATATTGCCATGCATGCCTATCAACACTGATTCGCGCAGGAATTAGTTTGCACCGCTCACTTCGCACGGGTGCGATTTTTACTTCCTTTGAATTGGATTCTTGAATTATTTTTGGTTATGTTTTAATTGGAATCCTGAAATGTAACATTTTGATTTAATTTCAAATGCATTTAGTTATAATCCTGTTAACTTTATGAACTTAAATACAAATACGTTGGACATAAAAAAAAAGACTAACATTTTAGTGCTACTACACTAGTCATTTAGCTACTAATATAGACTGAAGGAATTAAAGTGGGTCATGTTTGCACGTTTGGAATTGTAACAGCTGGAATCAATAATATATCAGTATTCTGATATTAACTTTGCAGGCCGCATTAAGTGAAGGTGGGGGCCGCATGTGGCCCCCGGGCCGCCAGTTGCCCATGTATGGTCTATTGCATAGAAGAGGATTGACATACTGTGTGTGTGGAGGTCCAGGTTCATTACTGAAGTTAATTAGTCCTCCTTTAGACCAGTCACTCTTCATAGACACACAACTGGGTGTTGGAGACTCTGCTCTGTGGTCAACACTTCTGGAATCATAATAAATGTTTATACGGTTAGCATGTGAATGAAAATGTCAGTATATTAGTTTAGTATAACAGAGTGAAAGGTCTTGGGACGTTGAAGCAACAAAACATGCAGACAGTCAGTCTGTATAGTGCAGCTTCACCACTGAACAGCACATAGTGATTTGTAGCACTTCATTCACAAACTGTACTCATAGTAATTTATAATCGATAGAATTTATAATCTAACTATTCATTTACTGAATGTCTGTCTGTCCGTCTGCCGTCTGTCCCCATGCTGACGTCACTGATACTAAACAGTGTCCCCACCATGGTAACAGCCGCATGCTGAAACAATGCCCAACATCACATGATTGACATCACAGAGGAACACCATATATGGGCATAAAGAAACAGTCTGCCTGCTGACGTCACTGATACTAAACAGTGTTGTCACCATGGTAACAGCTGCATGCAGAAACAATGCCCAAATATTGTCTGTCTGACATGATGAAACAAGTGACCAAATTTGGAGATGACTGACATCACTGACTGACATCACTACAGTGCCCAAATTTGGAGATCCACAGTCTATTAGACGAGGATTGACATACTGTGTGTGTGGAGGTCCAGGTTCATCACTGAAGTTAATTAGTCCTCCTTTAGACCGGTCACTCTTCATAGACACACAGCTGGGTGTTGGAGACTCTGCTCTGTGGTCAACACTTCTGGAAACATACAAAAACAACAAAAAACATGTCTTTA
Organism: Nannobrachium achirus; assembly: GCF_963921795.1. Taxonomy (NCBI): domain Eukaryota; kingdom Metazoa; phylum Chordata; class Actinopteri; order Myctophiformes; family Myctophidae; genus Nannobrachium; species Nannobrachium achirus. Next base: position 7,896,807 of record NC_137830.1, read on the forward strand.
ATTATCACGTGATTGGAAAGTCAGTTTATTCAATATTCTCTATTGTAACGTCCCATTATTCAAGCATAAGAGAGTAACATTCCATGGGTTTCGGCTCTTCAACATTGCAACAACAGTGAACTAATGAATACAATAATAGAAAGACAAGCAGCAACACTGGGGTCCAAGCAGCAAGCACTGAGCCCAACACACCATAGACCATATTAACATGGCGGCAATGTTGCCATTAACTTAATGAAATGCCACCCCAGTTGCTTCATATTCAACACACCATAACAACAGCATGGTCTGTCAGATTCATATATTTAACACACCCTAATAACAACAGCATGGTCAGTCAGATTCATATTCAACACACCATAACAACAGCATGGTCAGTCACCTAGCTTCATATTTATATTCAACACACCATAACAACAGCATGGTCTGTCAGATTCATATATTTAACACACCCTAATAACAACAGCATGGTCAGTCAGATTCATATTCAACACACCATAACAACAGCATGGTCTGTCAGATTCATATATTTAACACACCATAACAGCATGGTCTGTCAGATTCATATATTTAACACACCATAACAGCATGGTCAGTAAGATTCAGATTCATATTCAACACACCATAACAACAGCATTATGTTCAGTAGCTTCATATTCCTCCATTGGCCATTAGAGGGAGCCATACAACCACTGTAAACTACAACTCTAAAGAAATCCCAGGATTTAAGTGGTTTGTTTATAAAATAAAATAAATGGCAAATAAGTGGAGCTTACAGTATGGGTAACAGTGGCCGTAGGTTGAATTATTATTCATAAACTGCACATATCGTAACTTTCAGTCTATAGGTAATGCTTGGACAGGGAGGGGAGGGCACACTATTATAATACTCTGTCTTGTTTTTTGTTTTTTTTATAGTTTGCACACTGTGCAACACGTGTGTCATGTTATAGTGTTGTGTATATTGTAATGGATTGACATACTGTGTGTGTGGAGGTCCAGGTTCATCACTGAAGTTAATTAGTCCTCCTTTAGACCAGTCACTCTTCACAGACACACAGCTGGGTGTTGGAGACTCCGCTCTGTGGTGAAGACCTCTGGAATCATAACAAAATGTTTACACAGTTTTTCAGGTCAGGATTTAGATGTCGTTTTTAGAATCGGCCTCAGTCCTAAATGGGTTAATGAAATTAACACAAATAGCACCGCTCACCTCACACTAGGTGTGATTTTTATATATCTAACTATTAATCAAGAAAATCTCTGTCTGTCTGTCTGTCTGTCTGTCTGTCTGTCTGTCTGTCTGTCTGTCCGCCAAGTGTGAAGTGAGCGACCTTTATGCAAGCTTGAGGATTGGTCAAGCAACAGGTTAGGGTGGTCTATGGGTAAGGACTAGTATATATAATTTGCACACTTTGCAACACACGTGTCACGTTAAAGTGTTGTGTATATTGTAATGGATTGACATACTGTGTGTGTGGAGGTCCAGGTTCATCACTGAAGTTAATTAGTCCTCCTTTAGACCAGTCACTCTTCATAGACACACAGCTGGGTGTTGGAGACTCTGCTCTGTAGTGAAGACTTCTGGAATCATACAAAAACAACAAAAAACATGTCTTTAATTATCACGTGATTGGAAAGTCAGTTTATTCAATATTCTTTATTGTAACATCCCATTATTCAAGCGTAAGAGAGTAAAATTCCATGGGTTTCAGCTCCACAACATTGCAACAACAGTGAACTAATGAATACAATAATAGAAAGACAAGCAGCAACACTGGGGTCCAAGCAGCAGCACTGAGCCCAACACACCATAGACCATATTAACATGGTGGCCATGTTGTCATTAATTTAATGAAATGCCACCCCAGTTGCTTCATATTCAACACACCATAATAACAGCATGGTCAATCAGCTAGCTTCATATTTATATTCAACACACCATAGCAACAGCATGGTCTGTCAGATTCATATATTTAACACAACATAACAACAGCATTATGTTCAGTAGCTTCATATTCCTCCATTGGCCATTAGAGGGGGCCATACAACCACTGTAAACTACTAACAACTCTAAAGACATCCCCGGTTTTAAGTGGTTTGTTTATAAAGTAAATGGCAAATAAGTGGAGCTTACAGTATGGGTCACAGTGGCCGTAGGTTGAATTATTATTCATAAACTGCACATATTGTAACTTTCATTCTATAGGTAATGAATGATTGGACAGGGAGGGCATACTATTATAATACTCTTGTTTTTTTTATATATATATATATATAATGTGCACACATGTGCCACGTTACAGTGTTGTGTATAATGTAATGCATTGACATACTGTGTGTGTGGAGGTCCAGGTTCATCACTGAAGTTAATTAGTCCTCCTTTAGACCAGTCACTCTTCATAGACACACAGCTGGGTGTTGGAGACTCTGCTCTGTGGTGAACACTTCTGGAATCATAATACATGTTTATAAATTAGCCTATATAAATATATGTGAATGAATGAAAATGTCAGTTTGTTCAAGATTCTTTATTGTTGTATCACATTTTGAAAGCATCGCCATGCGGGCTTGTGGTGGACATTTTTGTTGAAATTCCATTTCTGCCACAAACATACAAAATGAGTGGACACAAATATTACCAGAAACACATAAAGAGATCGCCCTGAATGACCATTAACAACAATGTTGTAATATTGGTTCTGATATTCTGACATTATAATGTGTAAAAAAAGAAAATAAAAGATTTGCCACGGACACATTTATCCGTGTATGAACACATTGATGACCCCTGTATGAAAGTATAGCAGGGTGAAGAAAAATGGAGTTTCAACTCCTGGACGTTGCAGCAACAAAACAGTCTGTACGCTTCACTGCTGAACAGCTTATAGTGATTTGTAGCACTTCATTCACAAACTGTACACATAGTAACTTATAATCTATAGATAAACATTGTAGAGACATACTTAGTGTGAGGAGGTCCAGATTGAGGAGATGTTGGAGACTGGATGTGATGTTTGTCAGCTCCCTCCTCCTCTCTCTCCACACTCTCACTCATCTCGAGGTCTTTATTAAACCTGTCAGGGTTACAGTCAATGAAATAGATCAGAAAACAGAGCTTGTAGATCTACTATTTTCTACAAAGAAAATGCACAAATCTTAGGTTAGGGGGTCTCCTGGTAAAACATATTATCATATGGGGGTCCTTGGTACAACATCTTTTCATTTACGGGTCCTGTGCTTTTCCTATGCAAACAAGCACAGTATAGTATAGTAACAGAGAGAGAGAGAGAGAGAGAGAGAGAGAGAGAGAGAGAGAGAGAGAAACATGTTGTCTCATAATGGAGGAGGACTGTTGTCATTAGTTAAGTTTCTGTGTGTTTGTGTCAAATGGAAAACTGTCAGAAAGATGATAACGTTACAGAGAGATGATGATAAAGTTATATCGTTATATCATTGTAGTTGTGTTGTGACAAAAGATGACTGACATCACTGACTGACATCACTACAGTGCCCAAATTTGGAGATCCACAGTCTATTAGACGAGGATTGACATACTGTGTGTGTGGAGGTCCAGGTTCATCACTGAAGTTAATTAGTCCTCCTTTAGACCGGTCACTCTTCATAGACACACAGCTGGGTGTTGGAGACTCTGCTCTGTGGTCAACACTTCTGGAAACATACAAAAACAACAAAAAACATGTCTTTAATTATCACGTGATTGGAAAGTCAGTTTATTCAATATTCTCTATTGTAACGTCCCATTATTCAAGCATAAGAGAGTAACATTCCATGGGTTTCGGCTCTTCAACATTGCAACAACAGTGAACTAATGAATACAATAATAGAAAGACAAGCAGCAACACTGGGGTCCAAGCAGCAAGCACTGAGCCCAACACACCATAGACCATATTAACATGGCGGCAATGTTGCCATTAACTTAATGAAATGCCACCCCAGTTGCTTCATATTCAACACACCATAACAACAGCATGGTCTGTCAGATTCATATATTTAACACACCCTAATAACAACAGCATGGTCAGTCAGATTCATATTCAACACACCATAACAACAGCATGGTCAGTCACCTAGCTTCATATTTATATTCAACACACCATAACAACAGCATGGTCTGTCAGATTCATATATTTAACACACCCTAATAACAACAGCATGGTCAGTCAGATTCATATTCAACACACCATAACAACAGCATGGTCTGTCAGATTCATATATTTAACACACCATAACAGCATGGTCTGTCAGATTCATATATTTAACACACCATAACAGCATGGTCAGTAAGATTCAGATTCATATTCAACACACCATAACAACAGCATTATGTTCAGTAGCTTCATATTCCTCCATTGGCCATTAGAGGGAGCCATACAACCACTGTAAACTACAACTCTAAAGAAATCCCAGGATTTAAGTGGTTTGTTTATAAAATAAAATAAATGGCAAATAAGTGGAGCTTACAGTATGGGTAACAGTGGCCGTAGGTTGAATTATTATTCATAAACTGCACATATCGTAACTTTCAGTCTATAGGTAATGCTTGGACAGGGAGGGGAGGGCACACTATTATAATACTCTGTCTTGTTTTTTGTTTTTTTTATAGTTTGCACACTGTGCAACACGTGTGTCATGTTATAGTGTTGTGTATATTGTAATGGATTGACATACTGTGTGTGTGGAGGTCCAGGTTCATCACTGAAGTTAATTAGTCCTCCTTTAGACCAGTCACTCTTCACAGACACACAGCTGGGTGTTGGAGACTCCGCTCTGTGGTGAAGACCTCTGGAATCATAACAAAATGTTTACACAGTTTTTCATGTCAGGATTTAGATGTCGTTTTTAGAATCGGCCTCAGTCCTAAATGGGTTAATGAAATTAACACAAATAGCACCGCTCACCTCACACTAGGTGTGATTTTTATATATCTAACTATTAATCAAGAAAATCTCTGTCTGTCTGTCTGTCTGTCTGTCTGTCTGTCTGTCTGTCTGTCTGTCCGCCAAGTGTGAAGTGAGCGACCTTTATGCAAGCTTGAGGATTGGTCAAGCAACAGGTTAGGGTGGTCTATGGGTAAGGACTAGTATATATAATTTGCACACTTTGCAACACACGTGTCACGTTAAAGTGTTGTGTATATTGTAATGGATTGACATACTGTGTGTGTGGAGGTCCAGGTTCATCACTGAAGTTAATTAGTCCTCCTTTAGACCAGTCACTCTTCATAGACACACAGCTGGGTGTTGGAGACTCTGCTCTGTAGTGAAGACTTCTGGAATCATACAAAAACAACAAAAAACATGTCTTTAATTATCACGTGATTGGAAAGTCAGTTTATTCAATATTCTTTATTGTAACATCCCATTATTCAAGCGTAAGAGAGTAAAATTCCATGGGTTTCAGCTCCACAACATTGCAACAACAGTGAACTAATGAATACAATAATAGAAAGACAAGCAGCAACACTGGGGTCCAAGCAGCAGCACTGAGCCCAACACACCATAGACCATATTAACATGGTGGCCATGTTGTCATTAATTTAATGAAATGCCACCCCAGTTGCTTCATATTCAACACACCATAATAACAGCATGGTCAATCAGCTAGCTTCATATTTATATTCAACACACCATAGCAACAGCATGGTCTGTCAGATTCATATATTTAACACAACATAACAACAGCATTATGTTCAGTAGCTTCATATTCCTCCATTGGCCATTAGAGGGGGCCATACAACCACTGTAAACTACTAACAACTCTAAAGACATCCCCGGTTTTAAGTGGTTTGTTTATAAAGTAAATGGCAAATAAGTGGAGCTTACAGTATGGGTCACAGTGGCCGTAGGTTGAATTATTATTCATAAACTGCACATATTGTAACTTTCATTCTATAGGTAATGAATGATTGGACAGGGAGGGCATACTATTATAATACTCTTGTTTTTTTTATATATATATATATAATGTGCACACATGTGCCACGTTACAGTGTTGTGTATAATGTAATGCATTGACATACTGTGTGTGTGGAGGTCCAGGTTCATCACTGAAGTTAATTAGTCCTCCTTTAGACCAGTCACTCTTCATAGACACACAGCTGGGTGTTGGAGACTCTGCTCTGTGGTGAACACTTCTGGAATCATAATACATGTTTATAAATTAGCCTATATAAATATATGTGAATGAATGAAAATGTCAGTTTGTTCAAGATTCTTTATTGTTGTATCACATTTTGAAAGCATCGCCATGCGGGCTTGTGGTGGACATTTTTGTTGAAATTCCATTTCTGCCACAAACATACAAAATGAGTGGACACAAATATTACCAGAAACACATAAAGAGATCGCCCTGAATGACCATTAACAACAATGTTGTAATATTGGTTCTGATATTCTGACATTATAATGTGTAAAAAAAGAAAATAAAAGATTTGCCACGGACACATTTATCCGTGTATGAACACATTGATGACCCCTGTATGAAAGTATAGCAGGGTGAAGAAAAATGGAGTTTCAACTCCTGGACGTTGCAGCAACAAAACAGTCTGTACGCTTCACTGCTGAACAGCTTATAGTGATTTGTAGCACTTCATTCACAAACTGTACACATAGTAACTTATAATCTATAGATAAACATTGTAGAGACATACTTAGTGTGAGGAGGTCCAGATTGAGGAGATGTTGGAGACTGGATGTGATGTTTGTCAGCTCCCTCCTCCTCTCTCTCCACACTCTCACTCATCTCGAGGTCTTTATTAAACCTGTCAGGGTTACAGTCAATGAAATAGATCAGAAAACAGAGCTTGTAGATCTACTATTTTCTACAAAGAAAATGCACAAATCTTAGGTTAGGGGGTCTCCTGGTAAAACATATTATCATATGGGGGTCCTTGGTACAACATCTTTTCATTTACGGGTCCTGTGCTTTTCCTATGCAAACAAGCACAGTATAGTATAGTAACAGAGAGAGAGAGAGAGAGAGAGAGAGAGAGAGAGAGAAACATGTTGTCTCATAATGGAGGAGGACTGTTGTCATTAGTTAAGTTTCTGTGTGTTTGTGTCAAATGGAAAACTGTCAGAAAGATGATAACGTTACAGAGAGATGATGATAAAGTTATATCGTTATATCATTGTAGTTGTGTTGTGACAAAATGGTAGTCTGAACAAACTGTGGTTCTGTTCTGCGCCACACCATGACACACGCACGCACGCACGCACCCACCCACCCACCCACCCACCCACCCACCCACACACACACACACACACACACACACACACACACACACACACACACACACACACACACACACACACACACACACACACACACACACACACACACACACACACACACACACACACACACACACACACACCTGATCATGTTGCACATGATACCAGTAAGACTCCCTAATCGGGAGATAAGCATACACAAACTTTAGAAGGCAATCGTAGCCAATCAGGAGGGAATATGGGAAATGGGAAAGATCCATGTTGATGACATGACTTTAGAGATACTGTGTACCGCTTTGCGTGATTTTAGGCCAAAATCTGTTGGAGCAGTGTCCAAAAATGTGTTTTGCAAAAGTCGGCCTGATGGTGGCGCTAAAAGAGGGGCATGTGAGAAATCAGGGGCAGAGGTTGTGATTTGCCTTCCAATTTGCGTGATTTTAGGCCTGATGGTGGCGCTAAATTGGACAGATCCATGTTGATGACATGACTTTAGAGATACTGTGCACCGCTTTGCATGATTTTAGGGCAAAATCCGTAGGAGCAGTGTCCAAAAATGTGTTTTGCAAAAAATTGGCCTGATGGTTGCGTTAGAAGAGGGCCATGTGAGAAAGCAAATTAGGGATGGCCAACGGTTAACCGTTACCGTTAAACCGATAAGAAATTGGTTACCGGTAAGCACTAACGGTTAATTTTGACCGATAAAAAACAAGCACAGTATAGTATAGTAACAGAGAGAGAGAGAGAGAGAGAGAGAGAGAGAGAGAGAGAGAGAAACATGTTGTCTCATAATGGAGGAGGACTGTTGTCATTAGTTAAGTTTCTGTGTGTTTGTGTCAAATGGAAAACTGTCAGAAAGATGATAACGTTACAGAGAGATGATGATAAAGTTATATCGTTATATCATTGTAGTTGTGTTGTGACAAAATGGTAGTCTGAACAAACTGTGGTTCTGTTCTGCGCCACACCATGACACACGCACGCACGCACGCACGCACGCACGCACACACCCACACACACACACACACACACACACACACACACACACACACACACACACACACACACACACACACACACACACACACACACACACACACACACACACACACACACACACACACACTTGATCATGTTGCACATGATACCAGTAAGACTCCCTAATCGGGAGATAAGCATACACAAACTTTAGAAGGCAATCGTAGCCAATCAGGAGGGAATATGGGAAATGGGAAAGATCCATGTTGATGACATGACTTTAGAGATACTGTGTACCGCTTTGCGTGATTTTAGGCCAAAATCTGTTGGAGCAGTGTCCAAAAATGTGTTTTGCAAAAGTCGGCCTGATGGTGGCGCTAAAAGAGGGGCATGTGAGAAATCAGGGGCAGAGGTTGTGATTTGCCTTCCAATTTGCGTGATTTTAGGCCTGATGGTGACGCTAAATTGGACAGATCCATGTTGATGACATGACTTTAGAGATACTGTGCACCGCTTTGCATGATTTTAGGGCAAAATCCGTAGGAGCAGTGTCCAAAAATGTGTTTTGCAAAAAATTGGCCTGATGCGTAGAAGAGGGCCATGTGAGAAAGCAAATTAGGGATGGCCAACGGTTAACCGTTACCGTTAAACCGATAAGAAATTGGTTACCGGTAAGCACTAACGGTTAATTTTGACCGATAAAAAAGAAAAGAAAAAGGAAATCAACCCATGTGTCACACCCAAAGCCCCGTACACCAATATCTACGCAACATCAAGTCATCAACCATGCAACTATATGCACTGTGGTCACACATTTCTGGACACCAATGTCTGTGTAACATCCATGCATTCACGCAACTGCGAGTCTGCTACGCTGCTTGATTTGGAATCGTACACGCTGACTTGTTCATCAGGAAACAAATGCTCCGTCGTCGATTGGATTTTACAAAACAGACCCCCGTCACATTGAAGCTTAAAACACAACTTTCTAATGTTACATGTTGATGACGTGAGGAACGCTAAAGTCGTCTTGGTTACAGTAGGCTATGCGAAAATAACAAAGCTCAGAGTCGCAAATTCAATGATCGCTGCATCAGCACACACAAAACACGGGCGAGAGAGAAGAAAATGAATGAAATGGACATCACATTTAGCCGATTCAACCATTCCAAAAGTCATACGATTGGAAGTTATTGCTCTACATGCGAGCATCTCGCTACTGCTGTTTTGTTAGGCGACAGCCAGGGAGTGCACAGAATGTTAGAGAGGCACGGGCTGAAGGGCCTTTTGGTGGACAATTCTGTTGATAAAAGTAGGGCCTTTTGGTGGACAATTCTGTTGATAAAAGTTAAGGGCTCAAGCCTGGCGACAGCGCATCACATTACAGACTGATTATTTCAATCCCACCGTTTCTTTGCAAAAACACATTTCTTTTAGAAAACGTTTGTATTCTTGTTTCTCCTAGTTTTATTGTTTTAATGTGTAAATATGGCACTTTATTATGGGGAAAAACGGGTGTATTTTACTTTTTTAAATCGCTAAAATAGTGCATTTTTAACACATTTCCTTAACGGTTAATTAACTGATAAGGCCTTATTGTTATCGGTTAAGAAAAAAATCTCCATTTGGCCATCCCTAGACCAAATGGACCCTTACAGATCTCCAAGAGTGTACAAATTATTCCAGTTAAGCATTTCCTGATGTTCAGAGACAACACCCCAAAAGTTGCCAAATAGTCGTGCATGTGAGAACACACACACACACACACACACACACACACACACACACACACACACACACACACACACACACACACACACACACACACACACACACACACACACACACACACACACACACACACACACACACACACACACACACACACACACACACACACACACACCACGTGCACATAACAACACACTGTCTACTATACAATGCATACATGTAGTTTATAATGTCTACATACAATGTAGTTTATAATGTCTACATACAATACATACATGTAGTTTATAATGTCTACATACAATACATACATGTAGTTTATAATGTCTACATACAATACATACATGTGGTTGCAGTATAATGCAGACTCTTACCTGCAAGCTTTAATCCTTTAGCTGTGTTGTGTCAAAGGGAGTTCATAGTGACTCCAGAATGAGATGGATTCATCGTGGTCTCAAAATGGTTCAGTTTCTACGCTGTTTCTTCCATCTGGTAGAAGTAGTTCTGGTCCCTCCTCTGAAACTCATGTTTATGATACTGTTGAAGTCCCTCCTCTACCGAGAGAACTGTTTTTCTATTTCATACAAGTTGTCATGTGACTTACAGTAACTGTGCTGAGCAGAGACTGACTCTAGAGCTGTGTGTGTGTGTGTGTGTGTGTGTGTGTGTGTGTGTGTGTGTGTGTGTGTGTGTGTGTGTGTGAGTACATCCCCTCCCCCTCTCCTTTCATTTCCTCTTCTCTCTTCCTCTTTTAACAGCAAAATGTCGGTCTTCTGTTTGTTTGCCTTTTGTTCAAAATCTCTCTCTCTCTCTCTCTCTTAATTAATAATAGCACTTTAGACCCACTGGATGACTGTTTAAACTGCATGCAGGCACAAGCCTCCTGCACTAAACAGAATAACTCTTGTAATCCAGTGAAATCCTGAAAAGAAACTTTTATATCTGTCCTTAAATTACCTGGTGATCTAAAGCTAACATCATGTGTCTTGATGGTGGATGAGCTCAGTAAACATAATAACAGATGTCCCTAAAACTACTATATTTATATGTGTTCACTGAGGTCATTTAGGGACATCTAGATGACCCTAAATGACCTCAGTGAACAGGAAGCAGCCTCCCATGCTTCCTGTGTCTTCTATGAGCTGCTAAACCTTCTTCTTTCAACCATTTTATCAGGATAAGACTCTACACACACACACACACACACACACACACACACACACACACACACACACACACACACACACACACACACACACACACACACACACACACACACACACACACACACACAATATATATACCAGTAAGACTCCCTAAGCGGGAGATAAGTGACCGTCAGGTCGCAGCGTGATTTTAGGCCAAAATGTGTAGGAGCAGTGTCCAAAAATGTGTTTGAAAAAATCGGCCTGATGGTGGCACTATATGGGACAGATCCATTTTGATGAGATGAGTGTAGATACTGTGTAGCGATTTGCGTGATTTTAGGGCAAAATCTGTAGGAGCAGTGTCCAAAAATGTGTTTGAAAAAATCGGCCTGATGGTGGCGCTATATGGGACAGATCCATGTTGATGACATGAGTGTAGACATACTGTGTAGCGATTTGCGTGATTTCAGGGCAAAATCTGTAGGAGTAGTGTCCAAAAATGTGTTTTAAAAAATCTGCCTGAAGGTGGCTCTAAATGGGACAGATCCATGTTGATGACATGAGTGTAGAGCAAGTGTGTGCCGATTTGTGTGATTTTAGGGCAACATTTGTAGGAGTAGTGTCCAAAAATGTGTTTGAAAAAATCGGCCTGATGGTGGCGCTATATGGGACAGATCCATGTTGATGACATGAGTGTAGACATACTGTGTAGCGATTTGCGTGATTTTAGGGCAAAATCTGTGTCCAAAAATGTGTTTTGCAAGAATCGGCCTCATGGTGGCGCTAGAAGAGGGCCATGTGAGAATTGATGGGTGGATGTTGTGGTTTGGCAGGCAAGGAGTGTGTTTGCAAAATTTGGCATGGATCGGGGCAACGGTTGCGTAGGTATGAGCAAGGCAAAAGTGTGACGTGTGACAGACTGACAGACTGACAGACAGACAGACAGCTGGTCGAGGTTTTGACAGTAACTGCGACCTGACGGTCGCAATTATATATATACATCACTTTTTTTTTGCAAGTCCTGTGGCCTTACCCTAACCTCTATCCCTAAACCTAACCCCTAACCCTAACCTTAACCCTAAACCTAACCCTAAAGGTGTCTACACACCAAACAGCCTACAGGAGACTCCTTCTGACTGTACACAGACTGCAAAGAACTGCAAAAAACTAAGCACTTATTTTTTATTTTATTTTTTTCAGACAACGCCGACTGTAGTTACTGTATGGCAGTGGTGCCAGGTCTGCTCCTTATAAGCAACGTTGATCCTGTTTTCCTATAATGTTGCTAGATGTGGGTTGCTTTTGTTTGGGCTTGTTTCTGAAGTGTAGTTGCTTATTTGGCCTTGCTTTCAACATTATTTTATAAAATAACTAATGTAATAGAGTTCAGAGGTGAAACTGGTCGCGCTTTTGGGCTTATTTTCATAGACCTGGTCGCGTATTTCACTCACAGAATCTGGCAACCCTAACCCGGCCGGAGGCAGCTCTGTTCTCCGTGCAGAGGAGGGAAAAAAAGAAAACAACAACACGGGCACTTGATGGACTATTACTAGCCTACTACTAGCTTTGCTTTGGATCCGATTGGAATAGGAATTGAGAGTTGAGATTGAGAATATGGTATTTAGTAAAAATATGCGACGGGAAAATGTCTCTGGCTTGTTTTGGCTTGGTTTTGGAGCAGTAGTAAACTATTCTACAACTCCCTCAATCTTACCGACGGCGAGGGGCGACTGAACAAAACTGAGCAAGTCCAGTTTTCCAGTTTTCGGTCGATAAGGTTCCCGACCCGCTGCCGAAAACCTGACGATGAGCTCCCGTTCGGCAACAGACGCTTTCCGCCGCCTTCCGCCGCCGAATCGTCGCCGAATCTGTGCGGTTAAAAGTGGCCTTAAGCCGTTGTGGGGACCTACTATTTTGTCCCCACACTGTCAGAGGTCTCCTGCAGGTGACTGTGTGAACATGCGTTTAGTCCCCATAAGTATAGCTAGACAAACTCACACACACACAAACACACACACACACACACACACACACACACACACACACACACACACACACACACACACACACACACACACACACACACACACACACACACACATTATACTTTTATACCAGTAAGATGCCGTGAGGGAGAGGGGTGACCGCCAGGGGGTCTCGACTCTCGACCCGCAGGTTGACTGCCGCTCTTCGGTAGGACTATAATAACTTTACACTATTAAGCTTTCTTTCATGCAAAAGTTTAGCTGGCAAAAACATCTCTGACCGAATAACCCAAACCTAGATTATTTTGTTATCGTTGGATAAGATTTTATCCACAATTCCATGCTTTATGGACTACTACTTTCTTGTGTAGACTTCTTGTAAATTAAATAATGCAGATGTTAAACAATAATTAAACTCTTGAGAGCGTAAAATGTAACCAAATTGACCCGTAATTAATATCTAATTTTAGTTTAGTTTTGTGTTTTTACACACACCTGATGATGTTGCACATGTTTAAACTGCAGGCAGGCACAATTCTCCTGCACTAAGCAGATCTATAGACCCACAAGCCTCCAGCAGCACTAAACAGATCTCTAAACCCACACGCTTCCTGCCTGCACTAAACAGATCTATAGACCCACAAGCCTCCAGTACTAAACAGGAGAATTCTTGTAATCCAGTGAAATCATGAAAAGACACTTTTATATTTTCATATCCACAACTTTCCAACATCCCATTGTGCGTTGCGCAGAAGGTGTGCGGTAGCTTCCAGCGCCACAGCTGAGTGTGATCTCCAATCTCACAACGGTTGCATCTGCCACGCGACGTGAGATTGTATGTCAGCTGTTCGGGTGTGTCCCACAGATAATGCTACAGTAAATTTCCGCTGAAACAGGTGGATAAAAGCTGTCCTTAAATGACCTAGTGATCTAAAGCTAACATCATGTGTGTTGATGGTGGTTGACTCAGTAAACATAATAACAGATGACCCTAAATGACCTCAGTGAACAGGAAGCAGATATGACTTATAAGGATTGGAATGTGACCTGAGGGCAGCATTCAATTTCATTGACCTCAGTGAACAGGAAGCAGACTCCCATGCTTCCTGTCATTGTTTTCTCTGAGCTGCTAAACCTTCTTCTTTCAACCATTTTATCAGGCTAAACTTCTAACTTTATCCTTTTCATCATAGCAGTTTGAGCTGTGCACACACACGCACATGCACACACAGGGGAAATCTCGCTCTTTTGAACGACGAGGGTTAGCGACTCACCCCACGGAGGTTAGGGTTAGGCTAAAGGTTAGGTTTGATTGTCGAAAAGATGACACATAGTAACAGCGAAACGCTCCCGCACACACACGCACACACGCACGCACGCACACACACAAAAACATGAAACACATCTTGACTCATTCTAACCCTTAAGGGGAAGTTTCTTCATTTCTGCTCTGCTCTACAATGGTGTCACATCTTTTTTTTTTAAGTGTGCCTGCCATGCAATGCAATGGCAAAACACTTATTGTAATCCGCCATACTTAAGTACATACTTTCGGCACGTAATAACTGCCGCACAATTATGCCACCCACGCAATATATATATATCAAAACGTGCGGCTGGGCCGGGAATGGGGTGCTATTACTTTTCTTTCCGATCCGCGTTGCCATGGCAACGTAATTCGTAAAAAACTGCCAACAAATGTTAATGTTAACAAATGATAATGCTAAAGCTAATGCTAATAAAAATTTTAATGTTAAAGCTAATGATAAATATGCTAATGTAAAAAAATCTAATATCGATGTTAATGTTAATGCAACAATGCTAATGCTAACACCAACTGCTTCACAAGGTTGCACACACTTAGCGAGCTGCAGGCACACTTAAAATGTCTTTCTTTTCTAGTCTTTTCTCTCTCTTCCTCAATCTGTTCTCTGATGACTGATGATGAGAAGGGGAGGGGGGGAGGGTTATTATGAGAGACAGACATACAGACAGACACCGTCTCCCTCTCAGTTTAAAGAAGAATGGAATTGTACAGCATGTAATTGTGGACATAATCGTATCCAACATTCCGACACACTATGAGCGGGTCAATTATTTGGCCGCCTACCTGTGAATGGACAAGGAACTGATCGAGCAACTTTTGTCGGGAGTTGGACTGTTTTTTTTTTCTTCCATTTTTCTAATTTAGGCATGATCAGATCACACTTGGGGAGGCGGCCGCCTATCCGCCTCCACACTGACTACACCAGCGTGCGCGCACACACGCACGCACGCACGCACGCACGCATACACACACACACACACACACACACACACACACACACACACACACACACACGCGTGAGTTGAAGCATGAGCTTGAGAGAGACCGAGAGAGAGAAAGAGAGCAGGGGAGGGCTCATATTCAAAGTTCTACCACTTTTTCGAGTCACGTGTTCAAATACTGGATTCTGATTGGCTAAATTCCGGAGGTTATGAGAGGACAACTGCCGCAAAGTTGTGTGTCCGAGATCAATGCGCCTCAGTGTACATCCGGGGACTTCAGGAGGTAGTCGGAACACCTTTCCCCCAACCAACAAATGAAGGTCGCAGCGGTCCTATGTTTACTAACGTGCGTACTATCGTCGCCGATTTATTTGGATCCAATGCAATCCGCCAACTTTAAAGCCCCTTTTCTCTGAACCTATGCCTTTCTGGAAGCGAACAGCCTCTATTTACGGCCGGAACGGTACTTCTAACTGACGTTAGCTTAGCTGTAAGCTAGACGCATGGATTAGTATGGAGTTGGCGCCATCTGTTGGTGAGTAGAAGATGTTGTTTGTGGAACTATCTGCTGTCTCGCGGAAGTTTTATAGGCAATAATGATTGTAACTTAAGATCCTTGCAAGTTACAACTATGTGTTTTCTTTCATGTATACGGGAAAAAGTGGTAGAAAAGCTATTTACCACTCGGGGTCGGACATTATGCTCTCATAATGTCCTGAGTGAGGGTGTTATCGGACTCGGCTGCGCCTCGTCCGATAACACCCTCACTGCGGACATTATGAGAGCATAATGTCCTCTCACTCGGGGTAAATTGCTTACTTCTCCTTCAATTCACCACAGCACTTCCACATGTACCGACACGCACAGCCCTCAACTTCACCTTGTCAACACAAAATGGTACCGACACGCACAACCCTCACCTTCACCTTGTCAACACAAAATGTTACCGACACACACAGCGGATAACTTCACCCTTTCACAACCACATGGACTTGCTTGGTCTCTGAACACAAACTTTGGTCTCCTAAACGCCAATAAAGACCTTTCTGTTGTCATAAATGAACTGATAGCTCCAAACAAAACACTGACCACACCAATGAAGACCATTCTGTCCCTGGACCACACATTGAGAACCACTACTCTGTGATCAGCAGAGTGGGCAGAAGCAATAGCAAATATATATGATATATAATATATATATATACAGGCTATGCGAGATGTCGGTATCCGAAAGGTGGCAAAGGTACATTTTTGAGCTCTATATCTGTAGATTATATTTTGTTATGACAACCCTTTCTGAGACAGCAAAATTGGTGTCATTTGTTTTGCATGAGAAACATTCCTTGGGCTAAAAACAGAGCCACAAGACTATGGTTTAGTGATGAAAAGTGATGAGTCATCACTTTTCACACTTTTGTGCGGAATGTTTTTCACAAAACAGATGCTTGCAATGGATTCAGAATCATGAAAAATTAAAACTAGTTTGACCCCTCATATGCTACTTAAAGTTAATGGGACACCAAATCTAGCAGCTGATAACACCAATTTAGCTAGGTCTCAGAAAGGGTTATCATACCAAAATATAATCTACAGATATAGAGCTTTTCAAAAATGCATAGTAACCTTTGCCACCTTTCGGATACCGACATCTCATATGGCCCATGGACAATAAAGAATACTCTGACACAAATGGGGTCTAGCTGCCCCCTTGTGGTCATTTTAACTCAATTGCTGGGGTTCAAGTAGTCTAGAATGAAGTTATTTTCAATGTCGTACTGTATAATGGAAACAGATATTCTCTCAGGTTATCCTTGTGACATACTACTGTATGTTCTGGGGGGGGGGGGGGGGGGGGGGGGGGTTGTGTATTATGTACCATAATATGACATAAATGTAAGGTGCTATAAAGCAACAATGTTACTTTGAAAAAGTCCTTTATGGGTCCATTTGGTTCCATTTGTAGTTACTGACCTGTAATGGTTCAGTTGGACACTCTCAGAGTTACAGACCTGTAAGGGTCCAAGTTACAGTGGCTGATCTTTTAAACCCGGATGCATGCTGAAAATAGCCGATCTACAAGCGCTGCAGCACGTTGTGAGCATGCAGCTACAGTACGTGAAAATCAGCCGCTTCGATGCCATCACGGCCAGCGCCAAAAGTTGACTAAATTAACTGTAGATTTAGTCGACTAAAACCTTATGATATCGAGTCTACTAGTAGACTAAAAGTAAAACATTTCACGTGACTAAAATATCACTGAAACTAAAGACTATGACTAAAAGTAAACCAAAGTTTCCTGTAAAAATCAACACTGATTCACATGCTTGTTGTTCCTGAACTCAGTTATTTAGAATTAGAATTTAGTTCAGTTTTATTTGAACAGCAAAAGCTTTACAATTATAATGGTTGTATTTCCAACTAAACAGAACAGTTAAAACAAATGTACAAACCAAAAATAACTTAAAAACGATAAACTAGTTGAAAAGAAAGAGTCGGCACAGCTCGTCAGCCACTATTCACATAATTTATTTAAATAACCAATGTTTCGACTTTAACAGTCTCCCTCAGGGTAAACTAAACTAAAAAACATCCATATGCACCGGACCTGTCAGGAGCAAACATTGGAATATTTGCATAATTTTAATGTTATAAGAATTGAGAACAATATCTAGCAAAATGTGTTTTAAATAACATAAAACAAGTATTATATTACATTTCACTTTCAAAACGTGCACTGGGTGATCGGGGGTTTTACCAGCAGCGAGGGCGACTACCCTGACATGAATTCAAGGCTTCATGGGGGTGTGCAACTGACAGAAAATAAGTAATTTTTTGGGTGAGCTACTCCTTTAAATTACCAATAATAAGAGTACTCACTAAGCGGGAATGTCCCATTTCAAGTTTTCAAACTGTATAAGAATCATTCCAAAATCATTTGAAAATCGCAGCTCTACTATTTTCAAATTGCCAAAAGTATTCACCTGTTTCCGCCAGAACTTACTGTAGCATTATTTGCGGGACACTTCCGGTTAATAGCAGACAACAGACATACAAGCTCACGTCGCGTCGCAGTTGCAGCCGCTGTGAGCTTGTAGATCACACTCGGCTGCGGCACCGCAAGCTGTCTGCTCCTTCTGCGCAATGCACGAAAAACAAAAATGTATAATAGAGAAATGTCAACCTTCTGAGATCAGAGTTACTTGAAGTCCAGTGGGAAGGTTACGTATGATTTGTGGTGCTATGGGTGCAAAAGCATCTGCAATGCTTTTTTTACACAATATAAACATTTTCTGAGATTGATCTGTAATGGCTGATTTCTTTTTTTTTGTGTGGCACCAGTAAACCCCCACGGCCACGGCTATGCCCTCTAGCCGTATTACAGCGCTACTTCTTTTTACAGTTAGCTTTCCGCAGGTGCCTTCTCAGATCGCACGACTCCACAAAGCCGCTGCCGCACACGACGCACTGGAATGGCCTCTTGTCGCTGTGACCCAGCATGTGTCTCTTCAGGTACTTCCGTGCGGTGAAGGCTCCGGGGCAGAGCGTACAAGCGAAGGGTCTCTCCCCGCTGTGCGTCCTAATGTGCACCGTGAGGAAGACCTTGCGGACGAAGCCTTTCCCGCAAAGCTCGCAGGAATACGGCCTCTCGCCCGTGTGCGTCCTGGTGTGCAGCATGAGCTCCCCGGACGTGAGGAAGGCTTTCCCGCACTGCGCGCACAAGTGGTTCCTCTCCCCGCTGTGCGTGAGCACGTGCCTCCGGTGAGACTGGCGCGTGAACGTCTTGCCGCAGACGTGGCACGCGACGCGGCGCGGCCCGTCCTTGCCGTGGGCGGCGCGCACGTGAGCCTGCAGCGCGGCGGGGAGCCAGAAGCCGCGGCCGCAGCGCTCGCAGACGTAGGGCTGGCCTCCCGCCGCCACGCGAGCATGAAGGAGGTCGAGGTGTGTGTCGGCGGCGGCGAGGCGTCCCGACACCTGGAAAGACATTACATGGAAAAGTATAAGATAAAAAAAGGACGCTTGTTTTCTTTCTGTTTTTTGTTTAACTCAATTTTTATCCCACAGTTTTTATAACCCAGTACCCAAGTGTAATCCTGGGCGCTACTCTCCGTCTGCCAACCTGGGGAGAGCAACAAGCCGAGAGCAACAAACTGAGCTCATGCTTCCTTCGATATATTGATAATTCCTTCGACAAAATAAAAAATAGACTAAAATGTAAGGGAAGGACTAGTGGAACTAAGAAGCAAGTTGGTTTGGCGGCGCTTGGGTGTTGTACTGAAAATAGTAGATCTACAAGCTCACAACAGGTCACGCTGCGACACTTTGAGCTTGTAGATTGGCTATTTTCAGCACAAAACCTTTTTTTGCATGGAAGCACAGAGTTATAACCTCCATCTTTACCAACGATCAGGGAACATACTGGAGATAAATATTCTGTGACTACTTGAAAAGATGAGGAAAAACAAAAAATCACTGGCGGGGGTGAACTATTTATTCATTTAATCTGGCAGTAAGTTAATTCTAAATTAAATGGTCATGTTATGAAGTCATGTAAAGCATACTGTACATGATATTGAACTTTGGAAGCCATCGTTTTCTATAACGCAATGTCCTGCTGCCTCCTGCGTTATGTGACATTTAGAGAACACAGGACCCAGGACCGTTGAGCCATTTCCAACGAGTGTTTCTAAACTCCAATTCTTAGAAAAAAACTGCAAACAGAATGTCTTCACAGAAAGTAGCTCATAACATGTCTACGTGGATCTTTATGAAACAGACACTTTGCAGATAGAAAGAGGATAATTCAATCTTCCCAAAGAGCCGCAATATTGGTGGGATTAACATCGTTTAACACTATCAGATACAGTACTTTTCTGTTTGGATGCCAAATGTTGGTGTTGCAACTCTAGATTCAACATATTTAATAAATTCTAAAGTTGTAATTTGCGGCTAAATGTAAACAAGCCATTGTATTTTCTTGGTTTTAAACTAAACCAAGATAGGACTATGGCGTGTTTACATTGGGGTCCTTTGTACTCAATTCACTGACAAATGTAATGTTTTACTCACCTGAGTTCTCGGCGTCGACCACCGCAGCATCATCGGTGGCGTACTCCTCTCTCTCACCGTCGACGTTATTAAGCAGCGACGGCCGAGCGACGGACGGCTTCTTCTTCTTGTCTCCGAGTATGACGTCCAGCTGCTCGTAAAACTGGGAACCGTCGATCCGTCCCGCCACCGCTGCCCTGCTTTTGTCGCCGCCGGCGTCTTTTATCTTTCTATACGTGTTCTTCAGATCCTTGACTTTCCTCTGGCACTGCCGCCAGGACCTGGTGAAGCCCTGTTCCGCCATGCCGCGAGATATGTCTTCGTACAACGACTTTTTCAATTTGCTCCTCCTGCCTTTTCCAAGAAGCGTGTCCTGCATGGAGGCGTCCTCCCACAGCGACAGGAGACACTGAACCTCTCCGTCTTTCCACTTCTTGAAGAGGCTGCTGCTCCACGTTTCTTCTTCTGTAAAACTCCCGGCCATAGAGCTGCTATCCTTTTGTTTACTTTCGACGACAGCCCTGCGCGCAATTCTCGCGCTCGGCGAGCGGTCGGGTCTCGCTGCGAGTGCCGTTTCGGGTGGGGACTCCCTCTCCCCCGGGTGTTCCGCCCAGGTGGGCGGGGTTTTGAGGTTAGGCGTGTGAAGGAGATCGCTGTGTTTGTCGGCCGCCGCGGTGAGCGGCTCTCTGGGGCCATGCTCCTGTATGACGTGTTGCAGAAGACCGTCTTCTTGGCTGTGAGAGAAGGCGCACAGACAGCACGGGTACAGCGGCCCCGGTGGGGGGAGGCAACCGACATCTGGAAAGACATTACACGGAAACAATCGACCGGTGATCGAAACGGGCGATTATCAACCTCGATATTATATATATTTTTTAAATATAGCACTCTGGCTCTGGCTGAGCTCCACCCTCCCCTCACGGTCAAAAACATCCCTCTAAGCAATGAATGTCAACATAAACACTGGAACAGAACTAAAATACAGCCAGGGGATGTGTCTTTCTGCAAGAAAACACCCCAGCACAACAATAGTGACTGATAAAGGCCTATAAAAAGCTAATATATATAGTCTTAAAGTATAGTTTCCCTTTTATTACTTGCGCCAGCAGAGCGTGCAAGTTCTGCTTTCGGCTGCGTATGTAGGTAGGTAGGTAGGTAGCCGTGTGTGTTTTAAGCCCGTAGCCCAATCAGGGACCAGCTATTCTGGCTAAATCATCATTAACAGCCAATGAGGGACCAGCATTCCTGGTGATCGATGTCACTGGCATCACTCATGGCGCGCTCTGCAGACTCACAAGTAGGCCTACTTTTGCACAAAAGCGGCAAGTTGGCACCTCGACAGAGTGCAGTTCTAGTTTAAGTTGTACTGATTTAGTTGATTAGTTATTATTATTTAATTAATTTCATTATTATGTATATTTTTTTTACAGGGAAATTATATATTTTAATGAATAAATACATTTTAATCGGCTCATAATATCGGTACATTTGTACTGTACACTCTTCGAGTTACAGATCCACGAGGGTCCATTTGGTTCCTAACCATCTATCATTTCTGGAACTCCCTCAAGGACCGCTGGGGGGTCCCCGGACCCCACTTAGATATAATACCAATGGTATAAAGGGCTATGTTTTACTCACCTGTGTTCTCGCTGGGGATCACCGCCGCATCATCGGTGGCGTCATCATCTCTCTCACTGTCGTCGTTATTAAGCGGCGACGGCTTCTTCTCGTCTCCGAGTATGACGTCCAGCAGCTCGTAGAACTGGTAACCGTCGATTCGTCCCGGCGCTGCTGCCCCTCTCTTGTTGCCGTCTTTTATCTTTCTATACGTGTTCTTCAGATCCTTGACTTTCCTCTGACACTGCTGCCAGGACCTGGTGAAGCCCTGTTCCGCCATGCCGCGAGATATGTCTTCATACAGCGCCCTCTTCAGGTGGTTCTTCCTGCATATAGGCCAGTCACAATGATTACATGATCATCTAATGGTGATTATTTTTGTCATAATCGTTGAAAGATTTTCATATTTTTTTCCACTTATGGGCAGTCTCCATATTTTCAAACGAGGTATTACTATTCACAGTGGCGTAAAGTAACTAAAGCCCCTTTTCGACTGTAGCTTTAGCACCACACCACACTACACCACACCACACCACACCGCACAGCATAAAAATATCTACATTTTCCATTACACAAAATTACCCCTATCGGTAAGAAACAAATTGACCCTTTTAACTGTGATTATAATACAATATAAATTTGTATTACAACTATCCTAAATTATAATACACCATAATGGATTATAACCGTGATTATAATGTAAAGTATTAGTGTATTACTATGATAATTATAATACATTATAATAGATTATGATAGTGGTTATTATAACACAATAGAATCTATTATCATGTATTACAAATATATCCAGACCTACTCTAGATTGGATACTTTTTAGTACCACGTTTAGTACCGCTTTCACACCACTCTACCCAGGTCCTTGTGGTGGAAAACCTGGCACAAGTGGGCGGTGTGGTGTGGAGTTGGGCCAGTGGAAAAGGGGCTTAAGTAGAGTTACTGTACTTCAAGGCCCGCTGACACGCCCCGAAATGATACTAGTATGATACAGTAGGTCACGTGGGCTCTCTGAAAACGGTCTAAAACAGTCTGAAACTCATGTCACAGTATCTGCCCCTCGCCCCCCAACAACAGCTGACCAGTACGCAGTCTAAGTACAGTCAATTAATTTGATTGGCTTCTAATTGCACATTCTCACAATGACATCATAAACATATTAACTCATATTTTAAGATTACCTTTTAAAGTGACAGTACCCCTTTAGGTGACCGTACCTAAGTACAACTGTGAGGTACTATGTATACTTTACTTGAGTATTTCCAATACTTTTACTTCTACTTTTAAGTTTCAAGAAAATGTGCTTTTACACAATAGGCCTATTCTTGTTTTGTATCTGTATATTCCTAACAGTGTTTTTATTTGTCATGTAAAATGTTAATAATGGTGACAGCCCTACCTGTATATTGCTATCAGAGTGTGCTGTACAGAGGGCTCCCCCCACAGCGCTAGGAGACTCTCCACCTCCGTCTCTCCACTTCTTGAAGCGGCCGACGCTGCTGCTGCTGCTGCTGCTGCTCATCATGTCTGCTTCTGTGAAACTCTCTGCTTCCATGGAGCAGCTCATCTGAGACTGTTTGTTTTGTTTACCTTTTAACAACACCCCGTGTGCGATCCTCGCGCTCTGTGATGACGTCAGAGAGGCAGCAGTCAGATACTTAAAGTGTGGTTCCTGTGGAAATAAGCCTCGGCTTTCTAGGATCTCCTTTTAGTTGACCTTGTACCAGTGATTTGTACTGTCATGAAACTGTACTTTTTTCTATTGCAAACTTCTAATAAATTCTTCAATCAATCAAAAAGTCGCGCTGCAAGTGACGTTTTGGGCAGGGAGTATCTATTCTGCATCTAGCTTGAGGCAAGACAAATTCAGACTAGTGAACATTTTTAACAAAAATCTTTGTTTCTGGGGGTCCCTGGAACAAACTATTTTGAGATGG
Organism: Nannobrachium achirus; assembly: GCF_963921795.1. Lineage (NCBI taxonomy): Eukaryota > Metazoa > Chordata > Actinopteri > Myctophiformes > Myctophidae > Nannobrachium > Nannobrachium achirus. The sequence goes on from NC_137830.1 coordinate 7,920,782, forward strand.
GGGTCCGCGGCAAAATACAAGGACACCCAATTTGATATGTATTTGGCCGCGGACCCCCATCTCAAAATAGTTTGTTCCAGGGACCCCCAGAAGCAAGTAGCCTATTTGAGTTCAAAATATTCACTCTGAATGTGGGTCTTGCCTTATGCTAGATGCAGAATAGATACACGCCTCCCTCTTTCCCAGGTGTTTCGCCCAGGTGGGCGGGGTTTTGAGGTTAGGTTTAGGCTAAAAAGGAACTTCTGGGAACTCAGTTAGGTTTAGGCATGCATAACATAAGATGGGTCCTTCATTTATGACACTTTACAACACATTTAAAACTCAATACTGTCCTTATAATGTACAGTCATTGCTTTAGGCTGTGATTGTTAATAATATTTACATTAATCTGTTCGTTTTCATTTCTGTTTAAGTTAGGGTTTATAATATTCAATACATTGAAATTATATTCTGTATTTACTTTGCATATTTCTTATGTTTCCCCTTATGTTTTACTAATTTTATTTTCCATTCCATCTCCCTTTGAGAACAGTGAGAAAGCACTCATGCGTTATAATCAAGAGAATATCTACTTTGTTATTGACTTTTCCCTGTCCCTGCAACACACTCTCGCTGAATCTAGCACCAGTAAGACTCCCTAATCGGGAGATAAAGGACTGTCACGTTGCATACACAAACTTTAGAAGGCAATGGTTGCCAATCAGGAGGGAATATGGGAAATGGGACAGATCCATGTTGATGACATGACTGTTGAGATACTGTGAACCGCTTTGCGTGATTTTAGGCCAAAATCGGTGTGTTTTGCAAGAATCGGCCTCATGGTGGCGCTAGAAGAGGGCCATGTGAGAAATCAGGGCTGGAGGTTGTGATTTGCCATCCGAGGAGTGTGTGTGCAACGTTTGGCATCGATAGAGCCAACAACAGTGGCAGAGATAAGGGTAGTGTGACATGACGGACAGACGGACGGACAGCCGGTGGAGCTTTACATAGTAACTTGCAAACTGACGGTCGCAACCAGTAAACACAGGATGTGGGCGAGCTTTCTGTCAGATGCCTGCACCCACTTAGGAGACCATTTGCCTCTATAGTGGCTCCAATTGAGAACATGCACATGATGTATGCTATATTAAAGATCTTTGCTTTCAGTAAATGTGCTGCTTTTTTACCTCACAGCACCCCCAGAACAACAGAAAATGAATGGCTTGGCTATGGCAACAGATTTGTTAATGTACAGAAAAAAATCTGTGCTCTATATTTAGCTGTAACATATTTATATGTGTTGTTCGTGGTGATGTGAAGTTTATTCAGTTCAACACTGATAAATAAAAAGATAAATGGACAGCGCCACACCATTGGCTTCTTCTACAGACCGTAAATTAAGCCTTTTTCAGCGCCATGTTTCTTAGAAATTAACACGGAAATGAATCAAATGAATACTATTGGCTGGAAGGCGGGTCTTCACTCCGTGGAAGTTGGAACCAGTAAAAATCCTAGAAACAGAGACTACTTTATCAAAGAAAAATTACTTAAGACTTTAAACTAGCGAATGAAAACAAAGTGTTAAAGAAAAGTTCGCCAAATCCTCATAGACGTAGTAATAGTGACATCTATTGGGCCATTAACAGGAACAGCAACTTCACCTAGAACCCTGTAGTGGCTTCTTTTACAGCGAACGAAACTTGCCCCTTGTTTCATGGTCCAGTTTTATACACATGAAATCACTCTGGTTGAAGGCACACACTCACTGTTTATTTTACACATACAGGATATGATGGTTGAAGAAGACCAAACATTCAGCATCATTTGCAACGGCTGAACATCTAGTGCGTGTGCGTGCATGCGTGCACGTGTGCCAGACCTGCCAACCCATACGCATTTTGCGTAGTAAGCACGCATTTTAAGGCTCTGTACGCAGGTACGATATTTCCCCTCATTGCTACGCAACTTAATCGGGGGATGGGCGCGGCGTGGTATAACAACACATTCTGCAGCAGCAAACGAGGTGAAGATTTTTGCAACCTGCCGTGTAGTTCCTCCCAGGCACCACTTGAATGGTGTGTGAATGGGGCGCATATGGCGCTGGGGAGCACTAGAACAGAAGATATGCTCGTTTTTTTCGGCAGAAGAAGAATTGAACCGGATGCCATGAGTTTGTTTTGGGTTTTCAGCGCGGTGCAGCATGTACAGTTACGCTACTCATCATAGAGTTATAATAAGAAGCTACTCATCTCATAGCTATCGCCGCCCGGTTTGTACAACGGCGATATTAATACGATTAATTTATAAAGAAGATAAACGGAGAATGGCCGTGTTGTGCGAGTCGTCGGTGTCGCCCCTACAATGCTGCCGTGCAACGAGTAGTAGTCTGACTAACAGGTAATATATTAAGATAACACTCAGGGTTTTAATCAAGTGAATCAATAATATTATACTATTAAACTGCGGTCGCCCCCGCGACAGCTTGTTGTGTATGAAGCCTGTGTTATACTTCGTCATACGACGGTGTTGCACGTGAGCGAAGTCGGGAAATGTCAAAACTTGTGACCATGTACAATGAACTGTAGCATACATTGACCATGATTAGGCTTTAGAGTAAAGATCCAAAAGAATGAAAATAAAATACTGGGCTCCCTGTTCCACTATCTTTAAATGAGTATGAATGAAGGAATTAGGGGGACTATGTGTATTGTCAAAAACATTAAAGGTGAACAAGTTATTTATCACCTGTGAATATATGAAGACATTAATGGTTTGTTAACAATGAGTAGCCTGTATTAGTGCAGCTGTTAAGCTCATTATATGGAAGGTATTGTGCATTTTATGACAGAAGCATGAAACTTTCTACAGTGTTTCTATATACTATGAAGTTTGTTTTCAGACGTGGAAGCACTTCTGAATTGACCTCTGCGGCCCCCGAAATCCAAGATGTCCGACTGTCCGTCCAAAATAGTGTTTTTACCTTTATAACTCCAAATGCATTGATTTTAAGACCCATAAATGTATTAAAGTTGAATATAAAATCAGGCATTGCGGACAATTTGGTACCAGGTACGTGTCTGTATCCATTTCAGTTCTTGAGATACAGCATATAGGTACACCTGAGTCTGTAAACGTACCTATATGTTGTATCTCAAAAACTGTAATAGATACAGACACATACTCGGTACCAAAATATCCGCAATGCCCAACTTTATATTCAACTATAATATGTTTATGGGTCTTAAAACCAATGCTTTTGGAGTTATAAAGGAAAAAACACTTTTTTGAACGGACCTCTTGGATTTCGGGGGCCGCCATCTTTGATTTTCACCTGGCTCGGCTTCTTAATTCAAAGAGTGGCCTCCAAAGATGATGTGTACCAATTTTCACGCTTTTATCACAGAGTGAACGATTGCTCTTATTATTTCCTGTACTATGAGGCAAGACTCCTGATCAAGATCTAATTCTTCATTGTCAGTTTCTTCATTGTCAAATTAGTTTTTGTACCAAGCTGCACAGGCACATCCATATGCTCCACTTCAGTAAAGCCCTCTTTTATGACAGAGACAACACAATGCCCTATACTGCACTGGTTTACACTTGCCTGTAAGTGGAAACCACTGCACAAACTGTTCCAAGCATCTGGCCTGAAGAGGTTCTTAAGTTTAAAGCTGGGGGCCAACCTGCCTTCTACCATGTGCCAGCCACAATTCATTGGTGAGGGCTTTGGATACCCTTGATTTGCTGTTGATTTGGGGTCATAGAGTGTGCATACAAACTGCCAATGAGATAGTAGCTGTACTTGGTACTTCATCCTCACCAAAGTTATGGAGAAGTTGAGGGCTGGAACAATTTCCAGGCTCTCTTTTTTCCTATAGTGAACTGGTAGTGAGAGCACTCTGCACTGGGGTTGAGGACGTTTTTGGAGAGGCTGTCGTGGAAGTCTTTCGTGGAAGTCTTTATTCTTTATTACCAGTTGGTTACCAACAAATTAAGTGATAATTATCTCGCCAGACTGCAGCATTTCCAAGGTCCTTCAGTGTATCTTCTGAATCAACATCACCAGTTGTAAGAGACACTAGATCATAAACATTCTCCTATTGGAAGATGTGATCTTTTGATTCTTGGTGTCTTCATCATCATGTGTCAGTCCAAAACATGATCTGGTATCCTCTGCCAAGGTTGCACAAACACCTTCATTGTAGGTGATGGACCAACGGTTTATAATGTGTCTCATGTCTGTGATCATAAGCAGCAAACAAGGGCATCATGCTCTTGAAATAATATTCACCATTACTCTTGCCAGCATCAACTATTATTAGCTTTGCTACCTGCATTTCCATTACATTACCACATTAGCAGTACATTTACATATGCAACTTTGCTCAACATTATTGCAGCAAATTTAAAATAAATGGTCAGTACTGATTTGTCAGAATACAACCAGGAGGTGTTATCTTAGGTCAAGTCAATATCAGCTTTGGCCCCCTGACAACCAGGTATGACTGCACACACAGAATCAGCCATATCCTCCATCACACCCAAAGACAATTATATTCATTATCACTTTTGCCAGCATCAACTAATATTTGCTTTGCTACTTGCATTTTCATTTCACTACCACATTAGCAGTAATACGTTTGGAATTTCACAAACCCCTCACCAATGAATTGTGGCTGGCACATGGTAGAAGGCAGGTTGGTCCCCCAGAACCTTAACTTAAGAACCTCTTCAGGCCAGATGCTTGGAACAGTTTGTGCAGTGGTTTCCACTTACAGGCAAGTGTAAACCAGTGCAGTATAGGGCATTGTCTCTGTCATAAAAGAGGGCTTTACTGAAGTGGAGCATATGGATGTGCCTGTGCAGCTTGGTACAAAAAACAAATTTGACAATGAAGAAACTGCCTCATAGTACAGGAAATAATAAGAGCAATCGTTCACTCGGTGATACAAGCGTGAAAATTGGTACACATCATCTTTGGAGGCCACTCTTTGAATTAAGAAGCCGAGCCATGTGAAAATCAAAGATGGCGGCCCCCGAAATCCAAGATGTCCGTCCAAAAAAGTGTTTTCTCCTTTATAACTCCAAAAACATAGGTTTTAAGACCCATAAACATATTATAGTTGAATATAAAGTTGGGCATTGCGGATATTTTGGTACCAAGTATGTGTCTGTATCTATTACAGTTTTTGAGATACATCATATAGGTACGTTTACAGACTCAGGTGTACCTATATGCTGTATCTCAAGAACTGAAATGGATACAGACACGTACCTGGTACCAAATTGTCCGCAATGCCTGATTTTATATTCAACTTTAATACATTTATTGGTCTTAAAATCAATGCATTTGGAGTTATAAAGGTAAAAACACTTTTTTGGACGGACATCTTGGATTTCGGGGGCCGCAGAGGTCAATTCAGAAGTGCTTCCACGTCTGAAAACAAACTTCATAGTATATAGAAACACTGTAGAAAGTTTCATGCTTCTGTCATAAAATGCACAATTGGTTTGGTTAACAGCCCCACTAATCCTCTATGAATGAATATACAGACTAGACGGTATTTGATCTATACACAATGTAGGCCTATTTTAATGAATGCAATAGAAACCTACATGAGTTGAATACTTTCAACTTCATGCAAATCATGCACAGAAAGGTGGTTTTATTTAGGCTGCTCAATTAACAATGTTTAACAAAGACACAGGTAAATATTTAAAGGTAAATAGCCTACCTGACAATGTAAAGCTATTTTGCTATTTGAATAACATGATTATGTTGATGTATGTTCATTCATTAAGTCACTGGTGAGACTGTTTTGCTAGTCTATTGTTAACTAACTCTGAGCAAGTGCAGTTAATATATTTTATTAAGGATTTGTCAACAATATTGCCAAAGCAACATTACTGTATTGCCTGGTAATACTAGCCTACTTTTTCTCCAGACCAAATGGCATTTTTATTTAAAAGGTTGATCTTGCCTCCTCCTATTAGTGTAAGTCAAGACATGCAATGTGCTACATTTCTAGTGTGAAATTTTGTTAACATAACTGTAAAGGTCCCACCCAAAAAGGCGCGTGGAACCCCCCAAAATATACACTGTTTTGTGCGGGAAAACCACAAAATTTGCACCGCGGGCGCTGCGCGGGCCCGCGCATGAGTACTCAAAAAAATTTGCCAGGGTTGGCAGGTCTGGTGTGCATGTAAGTGCGCGTGCAGTCATGTCTGCAGCATGAGTGCTTGGAGCTGGGTGACTAATCTGGCAGCCGGTTGGCTGATGGGGTAGTGATGTAACAACCTCTCCTTGAGACACGCCCCCTTCACATAGTACCTGAAAAACATCGAGAAAGAAGATGAAGAGACACTTTATTGTCCGTTATATCGGCCTTCTCTTTTACACACCATTATATGTTCTTATTTTGACCATAACACCCAATTACTGAACGTCAAGTCTCAAACTCAAGTGTACAAATTGAACCAAATGGACTCGTAAGGGTCCATTAATTTGGTTCCATTCTACAAGTTCCTTCTAAATCAGTGATTCTCAAACCTTTTCATGCCAAGGCAAGGACCCCCAAAATGATATGTATTTTCACGATTTTGTAACCCATTTTCCACTCAGTGCCAATTGCCTAAGCTGTAATCCTGGGCTCTGCTCTCCCTCTGCCAACCTGGGGAGAGCCCCGAACTGAGCTCATGCTTCCTTCAGTGCATGAGGAGTGAGCAGGCCGCTTCTTATGTGAGCTTGTAGATCGGCTATTTTCAGCACTAACCTGAACTCCTCCCTGAAGCTCTTCCTCAGGTGTTCGGCCAGCCGTCCTCCGTGCTGAAGACAGACCACCAGCACCCTGCAGCGCTGGAACAGCAGCACAGCCTGCGCCGGGCTCAGCGGGGGCGCCCCCTGGTGGTCACCGTCAGACCACACCCTGACCACCTGCTGGGCCTGGTAGTCCAGGAAACTACACTGGAGATGGAGAGATAGAGAGAGAGAGAGAGGGGGGGGGGGGGGGTGGAGAGAGAGAGATGGAGAAAGGGGGGAGATGGATAAAGAGAGAGAAAGATGGAGAGAGAGAGTGGGATGAAGAGAGGGGGGCAGGGGAGGTGTTGTCGGTCAGTGGTTTTCAAACATTTTCATGTCAAGGACCTCCAAACGTATGTATTCATTTTGCCTCAGATCCTCATCTGAAAAGCTTTCCATGGGAGCATCATGAGATAAGATCTGTCAGATCTGTGCTAGGGATCCCCTGGAACTACGTACCGTACATCCCAAGGACCCCTTGTTCTAGTTTATACATGGGCAACTGGCGGCTCGGGGGCCACATGCGGCCCCTCACCTTCACTTAACACTAGGTTAATATGGGAATACTGATATAGTATTGATTTCAGCTGTTATAATTCATGGTTTCCTCCATTGGTGTATGAATGTATGTGTGAATGGGTGAATGTAATGCACAATCTATATCCATTTACACACACACACACACACACACACACACACACACACACACACACACACACACACACACACACACACACACACACACAGGTGTTACCAGGTGTGGATGAGGTTGTAGAACTCGGAGGATCCAAGCCACAGTCAGGAAGTTCTCCACGGAGGAGCACCTACTGACCTGATGAACGCACGCGCACACACACACACACACACACACACACACACACACACACACACACACACACACACACACACACACACACACACACACACACACACACACACACACACACACACACACACACACACACCATCAGTTGTATTGTCACATCACAAAAGTTTACGGGTGTTAAGAAATGGGTGAAATTATTTTGTTCTGAAAACTCCATCATTTGTAGTATTCAGTGCGTGCGTGTGTGTGTGTGTGTGTGTGTGTGTGTGTGTGTGTGCAGAACCTCACCTCCTGGCATAAGAGCACCAACTCAAATAACAGAGAACAAGCAGCATCCTGATACTGAGAGAGAGAGAGAGAGAGAGAGAGAGAGAGAGAGAGAGAGAGAGACAGAGAGAGAGAGAGAGAGAGAGAGAGAGAGAGAGAGAGAGAGAGAGAGAGTTTGAATGGCACATAACATACATTACAGTAAATACTGGTCAACAGTAGTTTAAGTACTGTACATGAACCATAGCATTCCCTGTCACAGTAGCAAACATCCGGCAAAATAGTCAAAGATTGGCTATTTTTGCCAGATGTCTAGATCGGTTATTTTACGTCAAAGATATTTGACGTAGAGGTGGGAAAAAGGAATATAGCGATTGATAGGACCTAGTATTACTCGCTGTGATTTGCTACTGTTTTTATGGATGTAATGCTGTTGCTGGTTGATGTTTAATTGGTAAACACTTTGGGTCAATGACTGTTGTTTTTAAATGTGTTGCATGAATGAAGATGATGTCTAAACTCGGAGTGGACAGAGAGACAGACAGACAGACAGACAGACAGACAGACAGACAGACAGACAGACAGACAGACAGACAGAGAGAGAGAGAGAGACAGACAGACAGACAGACAGACAGACAGACAGACAGACAGACAGACAGACAGACAGACAGACAGACAGACGGAGAGACGGAGAGAGAGAGAGAGACAGACAGACAGACAGACAGAGACAGACAGACAGACAGACAGACAGACAGACAGACAGACAGACAGACAGACAGACAGACAGACAGACAGAGACAGACAGACAGACAGACAGACAGACAGACAGACAGACAGACAGACAGACAGACAGCTGTCTCACCTCAGCGCTCAGAGCAGAGTTGTGGTAGCAGTGAGGATCACAGACCAACGCTAGCAGCATTCTGCTGGTCAGACCACCGCTGTAAAAAATAACAGTAATTCATTTAACTTATAAAATATGTGTTCTTTACCCAGGGGCCCACCAGCATGCATGGAGGTTGTGGGTTCCAATCCACCGTGGTGCATCCGGCTTTGTCGGGCGTCTATGCGAACACAATCGATCGGTGTTCGGGGAAGGGAAGCCGGGCGGGGAGGAGAGTGATAATTATCACAGCACATACTAGTCGGAGGCCTCAGGGTTTTTTCGCGCTAATCAGTCTAAAAGCGCCAAATTTTGGACAGATGTAGCCCTGGCTAAATCATTAGAGCAAGCCCTGGGCTATTATACATCTGTGCAAAATTTGGCGCTTTTAGACTGATTAGCGCGAAATTACCATTCTATCTCCCTAAGGCCCCCGACTATACAGGCAGGGGGGGCGGAGTTCTTACGTCCTCCCGGTGGGGGCTCCTCACTGGCAGGTGAGTCAGTATATCAGTAAGTATATAGGATACAACAGCACTGACAACTGTTGTGTGAAATGTGAGTGGAACTCATTATGCCAGGAATTAACGGCGCATTAACTTCATTGGGGAGCAAAAAAAGGGGGTTAAACAATAAATAAAACAAATGAGATTATGAAGAACTACTATTATTATGAAGGGCTACTATGTTGGACTAAAGGGAAGGGGAAAAAAACAGTCTTAAGACAGAAAGAGTGAAAGACAAACAGACAGACAGACTCACTTCTTGCAGGTCAGCATGGCGTGTCTACTTGGTTCCACCTCCGTTTCTCTGAACATGAGAGCCAGAGTCTGAACGACCACAGTACACAATCTGTAACACACACACACACACACACACACACACACACACACACACACACACACACACACACACACACACACACACACAGTAGGTTAAATATGACGTTAACAATGACGTTACTACTGTTTTATTGTCATTAGAATGCTTATAGAGCATATGATGGAGGACCTGACGATGGAAGAGCTATTTTGATATCAAATCCACTATTCTGTCATGCCTACATATGTATGGCACCCATTTAAGATGTTGGACATGGTTTCAGCTATGTGTTCGTGACCATGATGTATACAGTAAGGAGGAATGATTGTCTGGAAACCAAATGGAGAGATTAGAGTAGAGTTTTCAACAGGCATGAAAATTAAGGCCCGGCCCCACTGAGTCCTAACTGCCTGACTAATTAGCCTACATTTTAGGCCCTACCCGGCCCGAAAACGTCGGGTCGAGTTTGGGAACAATTGGAGCCTGAGGCCCAGCATACATTTTAGGCCCTGCACTACCCTAAATGTCAAGTAGGGTAAGATCGGGTTCTGACAGAATTTGAGAACAAGTTTAGATGGTAAAAACTGAAACCTCGCTTTCAGAGTAAAGACAACAATGCACATGTCTATAGCAACAAAAAAAAAAGAAAACAGATACAGAGTGGTCCACAGCAGGGAGACATGCACTCTTGCTGTTGTGCCCATAGGGGGTGACCAGGGGCATTTGTCAGTGGAGTTGGTGTTCTGTTCCACACACAGTCAGAGATCCTGAGGTCAGTCCTCTGAGACAGCTATCGCCTCTGAGTTACACCCTATCCACTATACTGGGGCCAGAGTTAGACCCTACCCACTATACTGGGGTCAGAGTTAGACCCTACACTCCAAGGTAACTTCAGACCAGCAGCACAGATCATTTAACACACACACACACACACACACACACACACACACACACACACACACACACTTACAGTAGCTGATCTTCAGTGTTGACACATCTAGGACTGTCATCTGTACAGCTGTGGAGAGCGCCCTCTAGTGTCTGGACCAGGAACACACACAGGTCACTGGACTGGGGAAAAAAAACAAGGACAGAGAAGTGAATAAAATAATAAAATAAAAAATAATACAGACAGAGAGAGAGTGTGCACGTGTTTGTGCATGTGTGTTAGTGATGATTGGTGTGTGTGTGTGTGTGTGTGTGTGTGTGTGTGTGTGTGTGTGTGTGTGTGTGTGTGTGTGTGTGTGTGTGTGTGTGCGTGTGCGTGCTCTAACCCTCCAGAACAGCGTCCTCAGCGTCAGGTCTCTCAGGGCAGCAGTGTGCAGCTCCTGCAGCAGCAGAAACACACTCTCCACACTGTTGTTCTCCTGAAGCAGCTCTCCTCTCAGCTGACTGAAGAGATGACACGTCCTCTCCCAGCTACACACACACACACACACACACACACACACACACACACACACACACACACACACACACACACACACACACACACACACACACACACACACACACACACACACACACACACACACACACACACACACACGGTAAATGGTGCATTTATATAGCACTTTTTATCCAAGGCGCTTTACAGAGATTGTGCATTACATTCACACACACATTCATACACAGATGGCAGAGGAAACCATGCAAGGCACCAACCTGCTCACCGGGAGCAACTAGGGGTTCAGAGTCTTGCTCAAGGACTCTTCAACACTAACTCTGGGGGAGCCCGGGATCGAACTGGGACCCCTTTGGGAACACTCTGTGTTCTAAGACGGCAACTCTACCCCTGAGCGGAGGTTGTTAGCATGATGCTAGGAGGTTGTTACCTTATGTTAGGTTGTTTGTGTGAAGAAGGGCTGGATGCAATGTTGCATGTTCTCCTGTAGAGGGGGTCTAACATCAGAGTGGCTCGCTGGAGAGAGAGAGAGAGAGAGATGTCCACACGCACGCACGCACACACACACACACACACACAACACACTTTTATGGGGCTGTTAAGTATGACATCATTTTGTAGGTGTGGCAGGACGGGCGTGTGTTCCCACGGCCCCTCCTCCACCTATCAGTGAACTAACCTGTACCAGTATTAAAGCGGTGCATTTCCGGCCCGCGTTAGCTGTCTGTCTCTCCGTCTGCTGTGGGTGCCACGCCACGCTGGCCTCTGTGTTTGAATTAAAGTTTGGCTTTCCGAACCGGGCTGACCCGTTGGGTTACAGCCCATGTTCACTCTGCTTCAGCGCAGGTATGTCTCTCCGTCTTGTTGTTCAAGAGATCTCCTGCACTGCTATGTTTTGGACTTGAACTTGACCTTCTATTGTTTTCCTTTATAGCTACGGCTACAAACGCTCTTGTTGAGCTTCCTGCACTAGTGTGTGAGGATAACTCACCACGCACACTAGGTAAGTTGGTAATCCTCCCTCTCCGCAGCATTGTTTATTCCGGTGTCTTCACCGAGTGTAAACGTGGGCTTAATTTGTATTTCAGTTTCCTCCTACCTGGTCTCCGCCGCGGTGAGCATTATAACCGGCGCCGTGCGCTCGGCGCTCAACAACGTGGTAGGTTTATTCAATGTCTCTCTCTCTGCTCTTGTCTCAGTGTTCATGTTAATTATAAATACTAGTAGTAACACGGCCGCTTGTCCCTCCAGGGCCAGCGACACAGTCTGCTGTTTTGTCCGGGTGTTTCACCCTCCTGATACAGTGCCCATTCTGAAGTGCCACACACAACTCACGTCTCCCACCCACTGTCGGTGTGGACGGCACTCTCCTCTCGCTCTCGGCCGTTGCGTGCACCTAGCCTACTAGGGCTGCAAACGGCTGTTGCCCAATGGTCTGTTTATTGTTTTATATTTGCTTTAGCTTACAATTGTTTGGCGTCACTGGGCACCTATAGCCTGCCCTTTTGTCCAGTGCCCATCACCCTGACTACTGCAAATAATAACGGTTTTACTACATTATATTGATGTACTTGGTTTAGCTTATAGTACTCCAACAGGTTAAATACTGAGAGTTCTCTGTTGGGATGTGGTGGCGGCCACCTAGGGTATGGTAACCCCCCTTTTCTGTATTTTGGTTTTGCTTTATTCATTTGTTATTTACTTATTTTGAGTGTTTTGAGTTTGCTGTGTCTTAAGTTGGGGACCATTATCCTGGGTTGATTGGCCATCCCAATTCTCCTTCCCTCCTAGTGTTGGCCTGTCTGTATATCTATATCTCTAATCTATTTGTGCTCAATGTGATGATTGACTTTTAAACCAGCGAATGCATTCCTTATTATTGTTGCTATGATGATGATTTTGATAACACTAGACTAATTAAATAAAGCTTTTGTACTTGTTTAAACCACGTTTCTGCCCTACTTTATACAATGTGAACGAACCTGGCGGGGAGTAACTATATTGTACATGGTGTAGTTGAATTAGATACTTCCATAATTAACTATTTCCTGGGGCGTAATCCCCCAGGTGGCGTTGTCTGGCGACTAGTAGATACCACCCTGTTACAAATTGACGTGGGTCGGCAGGAGACACAAAACGAAAAAAAAAGGCAGAGACGTGGTCATTTTTTTTTCTTTGTTTTCTTTTTTTTCTTCCCCCTTGTCCTTATATTATTTGGTTATTGGTATTATTATTATCACTATTATTACTATTATTGTTCTATTAGACCAGTTGTTTAGTTAAAAAAAAAAGAAAAAAAAAGAAAAAAAAAAAAAAAAGAAAAAAAAGAAGAGGAGTTGTGGTGTTGTGTATTTTGGATAATTTGTTATCTTCTTTATTTGAAACAAAGCAGCAGTCTGTGTCAGTGGACGTGTGAGTACCCATTGGTCAACTAACTTGGATCCCTGGTCTCCGCCTCAGGTCCTGGAGGTACTTCGCAAATTGGTCGTAAGTCTTGAAACTTTTCAGTGTTTGCTATGGAGGAGGAGCTACAACAGCTCAGAGAGCTGGTAGCTCAGCTAAAAGCAGACAATTGTTCATTGAGACAAGAGCAGAGAGAAGTAGAACCAGGTACTAGTATAGTTACCTCTAATGTGCCCGTCCCACCTCCTACACCCTCTTTGGGTGGTGCTAGTGCTATACCCGAGAGACTGGTCTTTGTCCCGAGAGATAGGAAGTGCCCGTACTTCGGCGGCAAGTCGGGTGTTAGTATCAACGAGTGGGTTGAGGAAGCACAGGCTTGCATGCGCGCTCGATATCTCTCGGCCATAGACCAATCTTTTTTTCTATTTGATCACCTGGAGGGGGAGGCACGAGAGGAGATAAAGTATCGCCCTGCTGTGGAGAGGGAGGATCCCAAGAAAATCATTTCCATTTTGAGAGACCTTTATGGGTGTTCACAGTCCTACGTAGCTTTGCAGGAGGCATTTTTCTGCAGGAAACAGCAAGACGGAGAGACACTGCAAGAATTTTCTCTTGCTCTCATGAGCTTAATGGAGAGAGTCAGACAGCGCGCGCCGGCCGGCATGTCCAATGCCGAGGTCTTATTGCGTGATCAGTTCACTGAACACGTCTTGGACAGCTCCCTTCGTCGGGAACTGAAGCAACTGGTACGTCGTCGCCCCACCAGTACTTTGTTGGAGGTTCGAGAGGAAGCCATTCGGTGGGAACGAGAGGGCATGCCAGGGGGTGCAAGGGGTCGTAGCTATTCCGTTCCTTCGGCACATGGTCTTCAGTACGCTGTTCATGGCACCGCGCGTTCATCGGACAGTAACTCACCACAGCGCTCAGAATTCACAGAGTTGAAAGAGATGCTTAAAAGACAACAGGAGCAGTTGAACCAGCTCACACAGACGGTGGCGCTCCTACATGGCACTCAACCGCCTAGTCATCCACCCAGTGGTGGACCGGTGATTTGTCGGAAGTGTCAGCAGCCTGGACACTATGCGAACCAGTGTAGGTCCCAATGGCGTCCCCCCTATCCTCAGCCTCCCCCTAATGGGGGTAGGCAGTCTCGTCCACGTGACCAGGCGGAAAACTGACACCCCCCGAACTGCAGAGCCACAGTTCGGGTGGGGACCCTACCGGCTCCAAAGTTATTACTGATGCAGGGATGATATCAAGCTTGATGTCATCTTGTCCACACCTGGATGTTTGTATGGGTGGGGTAGGGGTTCCTTGCTTGATCGACACTGGGTCCATGGTGTCTACAATAACCGAGTCCTTCTTTCTCCAGCACTTTGAACCATTGGGTCAGGACCGTCTTCGATCTTGTCACTGGTTGCGGCTGAGCGCCGCAAATGGCCTTCCTATCCCCTACGTTGGCTACATAGAACTGGATGTTGAGCTTTGTGGGAAGTCTGTACCACAGTGCGGGGTGTTAATCGTCAAAGATCCCCCAACTACCCTCACGTCTCAGGCACCTGGAGTTCTGGGGATGAATGTCTTGGTCCGGCGCTATCGGGAGCTCTTTGGGCAACATGGGACTGCGCTCTTTAAAACACGTTCTGTCTTACAGGCCCCTAGTCCCATTGTAGATGCTTTACAACAATGCCATCGGGCTGAAACACAACCTACTGTCGTTGGCCTTGGGAGAGTGATGGTCCGTGGTAAGCGTGCATGCCGCATCCCTGGGGGCACGATGAAGCTGGTTGCCGCAACGTGCACCGAGCAACAAACTCCCACCTCTGTTCTCTTTGAGCCCCCCGAGTCGGGTCTACCTGCTGGCTTGTTGGCTTCCCCAGCACTGCTTAGGGTCACTCGAGGCACAGTCTACGTCCCAGTAGTCAACGTAGGGACTGTAGACGTGCTGCTGTATCCACGGACTATTGTGGGCCACGTGAGTAATACTCAGGTGGTCACCCTGCCTTCAGGCATTACCGAGGTCGGATTGGTCACAGCTACGATCTCTTCTCAAACCATGTCGACTTCCATTTCGGAACAGATTGAGGCACTTGACTTGGGAGCTCTATCGAGTGAAGACCAAGGTCCAGCCAGAGACCTTCTTCAAAGGTACAGTGGAGTCTTCTCAACTCACGAAGGCGATTTGGGTTGCACTGACTTGATCTCCCACGAGATACCATTACTTGATGATGCTCCTGTTCGACAGCGGTACCGGCGCATTCCTCCCTCTGAATATGAGTTAGCTAAAGCACACATCAACCAGTTACTTGAGTCACACATCATCCGTGAGAGTTGCAGTCCTTATGCGTCCCCCATCGTATTGGTAAAGAAGAAAGATGGGAGTCTCCGCATGTGTGTGGACTACCGGGGTCTTAATGGCAAGACTAGGAAGGACGCATTCCCGTTGCCTCGTATCGAGGAGTCCCTGGACTCCCTAGCCGGAGCTCGTTGGTTCTCGGCTATGGATCTAGCCAGCGGATATAACCAGGTTCCGGTTGCTGAGAAGGACCGAGCGAAGACCGCTTTTTGCACCCCATTCGGCCTCTTTGAGTGGAATCGTATGCCGTTTGGGCTCTGTAATGCTCCTGGGACTTTTCAGCGACTGATGCAACGCTTGTTCGGGGACCAACAATATCAAACCTTACTCCTCTACCTTGATGATATTGTGATCTTCTCGTCCACCGTAGCTCAGCATTTGGAACGGATGGAAGTCGTTCTTGGTCGCCTGCAGCGCGAAGGCTTGAAAGCAAAGCTGTCAAAGTGTGCGTTTTTCCAACGCGAAGTTCATTACTTGGGCCATGTCATCTCCAGCAAGGGAGTCGCCACGGACCCCAGTAAAATCGAGGCGGTTGCTGACTGGCGTCAACCTGCCACGGTGGCTGATCTGCGTTCGTTCTTGGGCTTCGCTAGCTACTACCGCCGTTTTGTGGAGGGGTTTGCCAAGATGGCCGCCCCCCTGCATGCTCTGGTAGCCGAGCTGGCAGGGACTAAGGCTAAGAGGGCCTCCCTTAGAACCTCTGAAAGAAAATTTCCTTCTTTATGGTCCAAGCAGTGCCAATCCAGCTTTGAGGCTTTGAAGAAGAAGCTTACATCCGCCCCTGTTCTTGCGTACGCAGATTTCTCTTTACCCTTCATTCTGGAAGTGGACGCAAGCCACAGCGGGTTGGGCGCTGTCCTCTCCCAGGAGCAGGAAGGCGAGGTGCGCCTGGTAGCTTTCGCTAGCCGTGGTCTTCGTCCCACTGAGCGCAACATGTCAAACTACAGTTCTATGAAGTTGGAGTTTGTGGCGCTCAAGTGGGCCATGACTGAAAAGTTCCGCGAATACTTACTGGGACATCGGTGTGTCATCTATACCGACAACAATCCACTCGCTCACCTGTCTTCGGCCAAACTTGGTGCGATAGAACAGCGTTGGGCCAGCGAACTGGCGCAATTCGACTTCGAGCTTAAGTACCGTTCAGGCAAGAGTAACCGAAATGCAGATGCCCTTTCCCGACAGCACCCATTTGGGCCTACGGACCTGCAGGGGTTGATGCCGGGTACAGTCCTTCCAACTGCGCTACAGCTGGTGGTGCCACCGGAGCAAGTAGCGCTGGCTACCCAGGCTACGATGACAGCCTTACCTGGCCAGAGCGTGTCTGACTTACGGGGCTTACAGATGGCGGATGTGGTCATTCAGGAGGTTCTGGGATACTGGAGGCAGGGGACCCGTCCAGGTCCTAAGGAGCGCAAACAATTGTCGAAGTCAACGTCGACACTGCTTGATCAATGGGACCGTTTCGTGGAGAGAGAAGGGGTGCTTCATCGTAAGGTCTTTCGTCCAGACGGACGGGAGGAGTGGTTTCAGTTGGTCTTGCCTGCTGTTCTGCGGGATGATGTCCTGACTCAGCTACACCAGGAACATGGGCATCAAGGTGTCGAGCGCACCACCGAGCTGGTCCGCCAGCGGTGTTATTGGCCGGGGATGTCTAAGGATATCGCCCGCTGGTGCCTGGAATGCGAGCGGTGTCAAGTGGCAAAGGACACCCGACCTGCTGCACGAAGCTTTATGGGTCACCTACTCGCTTCCCGGCCCAACGAGATCATCGCCATCGACTTTACTATCTTGGAACCGTCTCGGACGGGAGTGGAGAACGTCTTGGTTATAACTGACGTGTTCAGCAAATACACTATAGCCATTCCCACTAGGGACCAACGGTCATCCACTGTCGCTCAGGTGCTTGTGAACGAATGGTTCTACAAACTGGGAGTCCCTGGCCGTATTCATTCGGATCAGGGCCGGAACTTTGAGGCGTCCCTCATCCAACAGCTCTGCAGTTTATACGGGATTCAGAAATCTCGCACTACTCCGTACCATCCTGAGGGTAACGGACAGTGCGAGAGATTCAATAGAACATTACACAATCTCCTACGCACATTGCCCTCCTCCCGTAAGAGGGACTGGGTGGACTGTCTTCCGCAGAAGCTCTTCTGCTATAACACCACCCCCCATCAGGCCACAGGCGAAACACCTTACTACTTGATGTTCGGTCAGGAACCACGTCTACCTGTGGACTTCCTGTTGGGGAGGGTCCCGGAACCAGTGGCAGGTAGTGTGAATGACTGGGTCACTGAACACCAGACCAGACTTCAGATAGCCTTTGAGGGGGCCCAGGATCGGTTGAAGCTTGCGGCTGAACGTCGAAAAGCGCGTCATGACCCCAAAGTCCGTGACCCGGCCTTGGTGGAGGGTCAGTTAGTTTATCTTCGTGACTTTGGTGTTAGAGGACGCCACAAAATCCACGACCTGTGGCACTCCGAAGTGTATAGGGTAGTTAGAGCTCCTGGGCCTGGCGGGGCAGTGTACACCATCGCACCAGAGAAGGAACCCAGTCGAGTGAAGCATGTTCATCGCACCCTCCTTAAACAACGGATTGGGGGAGAGTCTCCGGTCAGCGACTCCCCAAGTGACCAACGGACCGAGAGGTCATCCCCTTTGGTAGACGAAGATCGCAATGATGGGGACTGGTTCCTTCTGAACTCCGAAATACCGCAGACCCATCTACCTTTGCCTGCGGATCCACTTCCAGCAGGGGCCCCCTTGGGTCCTTCTGGCCAGGAAGACCATATCTTGGCTGAGCCTGACGACAGGGAGCACTCTACGGCGCAGGCAACATTAGCCTCCGAACCACCCAGTTCTCAGGACGAACCACTCGAACGTAGAGACAGTGATCAACAGGTGAGTCCAGAGCAGGGGGAATCTTACGATGGAGATTCGATCCCCACTGCTCTGGGGGCGATCGAACCACCTGCGGTTGTGACTGTGGACTCGAAGGTAGTAGAGTCCAACAGTTCACTTCCACTCCCTAGATCACTGGACGATACAGCTGGTAGTAGCGAGGCTGGACAACGGAGAACGTTGAGGTCCACAGCTGGACAACACTCAAATCCTTACCATCTCCCACAGACAGTGGATAGAGGTCCGGTTCCTAATTCCGTGTCCGCATCAAATGCGGTCTCCGCTTTATACAGACCCTGGAATTAGGGGTAGTCAAGTCATCGTCGGGGCGACGATGCAGTTGTCGGGGGTGGATTGTGGCAGGACGGGCGTGTGTTCCCACGGCCCCTCCTCCACCTATCAGTGAACTAACCTGTACCAGTATTAAAGCGGTGCATTTCCGGCCCGCGTTAGCTGTCTGTCTCTCCGTCTGCTGTGGGTGCCACGCCACGCTGGCCTCTGTGTTTGAATTAAAGTTTGGCTTTCCGAACCGGGCTGACCCGTTGGGTTACAGCCCATGTTCACTCTGCTTCAGCGCAGGTATGTCTCTCCGTCTTGTTGTTCAAGAGATCTCCTGCACTGCTATGTTTTGGACTTGAACTTGACCTTCTATTGTTTTCCTTTATAGCTACGGCTACAAACGCTCTTGTTGAGCTTCCTGCACTAGTGTGTGAGGATAACTCACCACGCACACTAGGTAAGTTGGTAATCCTCCCTCTCCGCAGCATTGTTTATTCCGGTGTCTTCACCGAGTGTAAACGTGGGCTTAATTTGTATTTCAGTTTCCTCCTACCTGGTCTCCGCCGCGGTGAGCATTATAACCGGCGCCGTGCGCTCGGCGCTCAACAACGTGGTAGGTTTATTCAATGTCTCTCTCTCTGCTCTTGTCTCAGTGTTCATGTTAATTATAAATACTAGTAGTAACACGGCCGCTTGTCCCTCCAGGGCCAGCGACACAGTCTGCTGTTTTGTCCGGGTGTTTCACCCTCCTGATACAGTGCCCATTCTGAAGTGCCACACACAACTCACGTCTCCCACCCACTGTCGGTGTGGACGGCACTCTCCTCTCGCTCTCGGCCGTTGCGTGCACCTAGCCTACTAGGGCTGCAAACGGCTGTTGCCCAATGGTCTGTTTATTGTTTTATATTTGCTTTAGCTTACAATTGTTTGGCGTCACTGGGCACCTATAGCCTGCCCTTTTGTCCAGTGCCCATCACCCTGACTACTGCAAATAATAACGGTTTTACTACATTATATTGATGTACTTGGTTTAGCTTATAGTACTCCAACAGGTTAAATACTGAGAGTTCTCTGTTGGGATGTGGTGGCGGCCACCTAGGGTATGGTAACCCCCCTTTTCTGTATTTTGGTTTTGCTTTATTCATTTGTTATTTACTTATTTTGAGTGTTTTGAGTTTGCTGTGTCTTAAGTTGGGGACCATTATCCTGGGTTGATTGGCCATCCCAATTCTCCTTCCCTCCTAGTGTTGGCCTGTCTGTATATCTATATCTCTAATCTATTTGTGCTCAATGTGATGATTGACTTTTAAACCAGCGAATGCATTCCTTATTATTGTTGCTATGATGATGATTTTGATAACACTAGACTAATTAAATAAAGCTTTTGTACTTGTTTAAACCACGTTTCTGCCCTACTTTATACAATGTGAACGAACCTGGCGGGGAGTAACTATATTGTACATGGTGTAGTTGAATTAGATACTTCCATAATTAACTATTTCCTGGGGCGTAATCCCCCAGGTGGCGTTGTCTGGCGACTAGTAGATACCACCCTGTTACATAGGCAGAGGAGAATTTCTGCCCCCAGTTTCCGTGAATATTTTTACTATTTTTACTATTTACACATTTTTCTTCTCTTTGTTGTTGAAAGGAAAGTGTTAGAATTATACTTTATCGTTATTTTTGTATCGGATCTGTTGAAATAGCGAGGGACAGAAAATGCTCTGGGGGCAGAGTTCTCCTCTGCCTACAAAATGATGTCACGGCTTAAAAGCCCCATTACCGCCTGTAATAATTTACAAGCTCTCAACATGCCGCTTGGCATCACGTTGAGATCTTGTAGATCCACTATTTTTGCTATTTTAAGAAAAGGAGTTATGTTAACTTATTTTCTTTTTTCGCCGCATATCTTTGTGAAGTTCCTCCTCTGAGGCCACTCACTATGATGTAGCTGCTCCAGGAGCTCTGGAGGTGGAGGTAGATGTGGGAGGTCTTGGAGACGGAGTAGAGATGAAGCTCCGCCTCCCTGGTTAGCTCCGCCTCCACCTCTCTGTCCCCCTGTCCTTTGGTCTCTTCTTGTCCTCCGCTCACCTTGGGTCTCTTCAGCAGACTGGCCAGAGCGGAGCCTCTCCTCCTAGAGAGCTGATTGGACATCAGATAAAGGACATAAGCATGGATTAAAAAAACTAAACGAAATGTCCCAGCCAAGGCAAAATGTAGGAACTGTGAACAGAATGAATGAATGTGTCCCCAAACAAACTAGCGCTGTTTCCTAAACAATTAACACAATAATATGTGAAATTGTGATGATCTTTGTACCTGCTGTTCTACTGTACATACTGCCAACCAGGTGGAGAAATCACCTTTGCTTTTATATGAAATATGTATTTCATATATAATGTTATATTTGTCCCAAGTTGGTGTTGGCTAGACCACATTCTCTCTCGCATCACATTGCATATGAAATATCTCAGCCCATAGCCCTTGACCTATAGCCCTTGACCTATATCCTTGACCGACCATGCAGACTTGACTGGACCCTCGCTAAAAAACCCAGGACAACGATCCACTCGCCCTAGACTCTTCGCCCTCCTGGCCCCCAAAGTTTGGGGGCCAGGAAGGCAAATAGTTTGGGGCCCAAACTGTGGAATAAACTCCCAGTTGCACTTAAGAACGGCAGACTCACTCCCTAGCTTCCACTCTTCAGACTCCACCTTAGCTCAAAGTATGTTGTACGCCCAGGGTCACATTGGCCAAGCTTCGTCCCAGACAAAGCGTCACGAAGCATGCATGGCCTAAATCTGACCTACATCTGACCTACATCTGACCTACATCTGACCTACATCAGGCCTACATCTTGGCACAAAGCGCTCAAAGCTTGTTGCACGCTCAGGGTCACATCGGCCAAGCTTTGCGGAACACTTCGCGAATCAACTCACCAGGTGTGATTGTTTCTGGAGGTTCTAGTAAAGTTAGTTTGCCTGGCACGAAAACGAACGAGCCCAAAGTGGCTTATACTAAGCAGACATGGCAACACACTGACCTGCATCAGGCCGGGCACCTTGCTGCTCCAGTGGGGGAGGGGCCGGGGGGAGGAGGAGGGGGAGGGCAGGAGCAGGAGGGGGGAGAGGGGGGGCTGGAGGGGTGGTGGGGGGAGACCCCCCCGCAGGCCCAGGGTCTCCGGGTTGGGACAGGAGGCCGAGTGCAGCATCCTCTGCATGGTGGCCATGCGCTGCACTTCACCTTCATCATCATCTTCATCATCTTCGTCATCATCCTCTTCTTCGCTGGCCTCTGATATAATCAGAGAGGAGAGAGAGAGAGAGAGAGAGAGAGAGAGATACATTAGTACCAAGACATCAGAGACATATACTTCTCCCACAGATCATAACCACCCAAGGAGAGTTTGAAAACATGACCAATGAAAAAATAAATAAAAAAATGTCTCCGATATGGTTATGAATGAATGTTTTCATAAAACAGTCTTACAGCAACAGCACTTGTAATACAAACACAAACCGTTCCATGTTACGTCACAAGAGGGCAGTGTTAGCTAAGAGTTTCATTTGAACCTTTTTTTCCCCCTTTTGACAGTAAGAGCAATAAGAGTATTGCTGACCTTGTTGGCAATACACTAATAACAGCATCATAATATGGCCCTTCTAGGGCGTCTTACTGGTAATATGATAAATGTAGCCAGGTACAGTAGGTGTGTATAAAATATATTAAAAACCTTTCACAAAATGTAGGTGTCTATAAATAATACCGAGTGTGAGAGCTGAGGGGATAGGTGTACTACTTAATAAAGAGATACTCCACTTTAAAACTGTTCTGTGGAGATTTAACTTAATTTTGTGTTTCACCCCAGTAATTTTTTTTAAGTGGCTTCTCGCTTGATTCAATATTTAAATATTTCATATTCCCTTTTATCAGTCAATGCCCCTCTCCAATATAAACTAGTTTAATCTTTTATACACATAGTTCAATCAGGGGTCATCGCTATGCTGGCTTGTGGTGGAAAATGTCAAAATCCATACAAAATGAGATGAAACACTTAACGAGAGGCCAGTAACTCTGAGCGTACACATTGGTCCATTTGGTTCCATTTGTACCCTCTCTGAGTTATGGTGCTCCTTGCAAATAAAACATTTGAGAACTAGTACTAGTGGACTCCTAATATGCCATAGTGTCATAGTAAATCAGTGTCATTCATATTCTGAAGAAAACCTGTAGACTTGACATTCAGTAATTGGGATGTTTGATCAAAATAAGAACATTGTAATAGTGTTTAAAGGACAACTTTAGTTTTTTACAACAAGGGTTCACATTTTGGATAGTCATAATAGAGAAAAGAAAAGATGAGTGTTAAAATGTTTTCATTTACTTCTTTCTATCGTTTTAGTGATTTTAACAATTTTGATTTGTGGCTAAATATGTACTTTTAGACACAATAAGTCCATTCCCAAGATGCACCGAAATCTTTCATGGGCAGATTTGACTTATGGGGGCTGGTGTAAATAGTAACAAAGAAATGGTCAGCTTATTGTGTCTACAAAGACATATTTAGCAACTTGTACGCATGCCCCCAACCACTGAAATCTAAATACTAAAATCGCTAAAACAATAGAAAGCAGTAAATGAAAACATTTAAACACTCATCTTTTCTTTTCTATAATGACTAAGGGGCAGTGCTCCTTTTATAGTGGAGTGCATTTTAAAGGGATGTGTCAAAGCCCGATTTTTTAACCTCTCATTTAAAATGATTTGAGCAATGGGGCACAACGGAAGCCATCAAGCAGATGGTCCAGAGCATCTGGCGCATGGTGGACAGCGTTAGAGCCAGTGGAGGCTCCAGGAAAAAAATAACAAGGGGGCCTTACATTTTCCAAAGAAGGGCACTTTATTTTTCAACACACCCTTATATAGCAAGCCGATTTTTTGCTGCTTTTTGAGCCAAGCTAGTAATGTCCATTACAAGTTTTCCTCACTGATAAGATTTTCATTTCCATGCTGCATGCACAACAACATAAGAATAGACATCAAAACAAAACCAACTCGGTGCAGTGACAGTGAAGGCTACCTTTTATTATTGCATTTTCATTAAACTAGTAATTAATTTGAAAAGATATATATATTTATAATAATCACAATGAACATAAAAAGAACATATATAATTAACACCAGCAAAACATCTTAAAATAATAGTGGGGTATGGCACAAAGTCTAATCTGGGTGGGCATTGCCCCCCAGTGCCCCCCTTGTGGAGCCGCCTATGGTTAGAGCCTCTGACCCTGTGCTTGGCGCACTGCTAAAAGACTCCACAGATTAAAGACGAGTTACTTCAAAGACCAGAGGAGGCTGCTGGGTCAATGCTGACATTACTAGCAGTGAGAAGTGAAGATGATGAAAACAGAGAGACAGCCAGCACCTCAACTGAACACATGAAAACACAAGCTGGTGTAGAGGACTGTGGAGCATCACAAACAACAAGTGTTCACCATGTTAACACACTCTGCCAGTTTATATCTGTTCTGACTCTGACACTGAAGACGGTGATGATGAAAGCAGCGAGGCAGAGCCTGTAGCCAGCACCTCAACTGAAGGTGCCGGTGTTGAAGGTCCAGGGGGAGGCCCTCTCTGGACTCTGTGGGGAAACTATTGTTTCTTTTTTTTTAAAGAACGCTGACACGACTTCAAACAAACATGGATACGTTGTTACTGTTTCTGGGACTGGCGTTTGTTCTTTCGCCGAACGGAAGCGTCTCCGGACAAATACCGACAGGGAGTTGCACGTTTGGCGAGGGCTTCTCCCAGTGTGATTACCAACAGGACCCCTATGATGACTTTGACCAGACGCACATCAGCACCCACGAGGTGCCAGACATCTCCCCCACACTTGCCACAAGGTCAAGGGGACCCACCATGTGCGTCAAGGGACCCCCATGGTTCAGGAGCTGAGGCACTTGCTGCAGACCAGGGCCCAACGGGGGGGGGGGGGGGGGGGGGGGGGGGGCTTGGATGCAACTTGGCAGTTTTATCAGTATGAAATCGCCCTGGAAGAGCGGTTTCACGGGCAGCCCAGGTGCCCGCACGACCAGGACTATAGTGTGGCACTGGGCTGCTCCAGTGTCCATTGGAACAGCTACACCACCACCAGGGCAAACGGGTTCCTCGCCCTTGCCCCCTGGTCTGCAGTAATGTGTAAAAATGTGTGAACTATTCCTTTAAGCCTCAAACAACCATATCTCTTTAGAGTGTGCCCTGAGCACTACTGGCCAATCAGAGGAAGAAGGGCCGCTCCAGCACACATGCTGGACAGCATTGATAGATAGACTTTGTTAGATAGTGACTCAGAGATCTCTCCGGAGTGCAGCTGAAACTTGTTGGTTTCGGTTGGACACTGTCTTCTAGCTTGCTGTGGATGCAACTTTATGTTGTGAAATATCAGGCTTGTATTCTATTTACTTTCATGCATTTGCTGTTCATATGTTTATATATTCATGTGGGGAACCTAGCCTGTGTAATCATTAAACAATGCTGAGTTTTAATAGCTGAACTGGTGCTCCTGTGTAACGTCTCATAACTGGACTCTTAGGATATAGAACGACGCATCAGCTGGTGACCCTCGACGTCTATCCTGTTCGGAGTCCAGGCGCCCAGTCCAGGAGACTTTCGGTCCATTGGGGACCCACCCGCAGGTTTTTAGCAATATTTGATGGTACAATTTAGGGATCCCTGAAAAATGCATGTTATATGCTTAGTATAGTTAATTGTACCATGTAAAGTATTGTACGAAAACTGCATTATACCAAATTTAGGTCAATGATAGTATTATTTTTAAAGTGTAGAGATAATGACATGAATTATGAACAGCATCTGATTTCTTGTGTGGATTTGGATGGTGACGTTTGAGATCACATTTACCAGTAATGCTTTGAGGTCATAGGGTGTAGATTTGCCCGGTGAAGTCTGAGATAAAGGTCAAATTTGAGTTAAATGCTTAGACAAGGTGTGGTATAGATTTTTTTTACAGCATTTGAATAACTTCTGTGCAAACCTAAGGCATTTAATCTTCCTGTGTCAATAATATATTGTTTTAGCTCTTTACGTTGGAGATGAAGTACGAACGGTGAGACTGTTGTCTCGAACAAAAACAGATGTTAAATGCTCTTTACGTTGGAGATGAAGTACGAACGGTGAGACTGTTGTCTCGATCAAAAACATATGCTCTTTACGTTGGAGAGGTGCGAACGGTGAGACTTATTGTCTCGATCAAAAACATATGCTCTTTACGTTGGAGAGGTGCGAACGGTGAGACTTATTGTCTCGATCAAAAACATATGCTCTGTACGTTGGAGAGGTGCGAACGGTGAGACGTTTAAAGTTGTTGTCTCGATCAAAAACATATGCTCTTTACGTTGGAGATGAAGTGCGAACGGTGAGACTGCTAGTCGCTCAGCCTCGAAGTAAAAAGATAAGTGATATTTTTTTTTCTCTTTTCCTTTCTGTTTTTTCTTCCACCTTTCAGACAAGCACATGCCTGATGCTGAGTTCCTGACCTTGTTTAGAGAACCAGTTTAGGGTGTGGTCCCTTTGAGGGGTAAGTGACGAGGGAAATGTTTATGGGTTAGATTCTATAGGATTTTGGTATTTTTGAGCGGTGCAAACCGCTCCTATAAGAGGCAGTGCGTATGTCTGTAGCCTTTTTCCTGTAGTCTGTGCATCCTGGACTTAGGTCCAAGTCTGAGGATGTTATGCAGGCACGAACACCGCTCGCTTCACATTGGGTGTGATTTTTTTCCCTTCGTTTTTGTTTGTTTTAGTAGACTGTACCGTAGGTGTATAACCCTGAGACACAGCTGTTGGGAGGACAGGCAAGAAGGGCATAGTGGCCCCTTTGTTTTATTGCTGGAAGTAAGAGATAGGGTTTTGGCATTTAATGAGCGCAGGAGAAAAGGAGAGGTTTAGCAAGGTCAAATGCCACCAGATCCGTTGTGTCGTTGCGTTTTGAAAATGGGTGAGAACGGTTCTTTGGGTATCTGAACTGAAATTCACATGTGAATCTCGAAGATCGGTGAACACACAATACATGTGTCTGTCATGTAAAAGTCTTGTTGAGTGTTAAATGTTTGTGTGTGTAGGCCTACAGTCAGAGTGTGTATTTGTGTTTGAGTGTGTCCAAGTGGTATGAAGAAAGAAAGAGAGAGAGAAAGAAAGAGAGAGAGAGAAAGAGAGAGAGAGAGAGAGAGAGAAAGAAAGAGAGAGAGAAAGAAAGAGAGAGAGAGAGAGAGAGAGAGAGAGAGAGAGAGAGAGAGAGAGAGACACTCATTACTGATGTGTGTGAGTGCATGCGTGTGTGTGAGAGAGAGAGAGCAGGGGGAGGACTCCTTTGCATTCCTCCTGTCACTAACAAAACCTTGTATGTGTAGTGTTAATGCATGATTGAGTGAAATTCAAACAACATAACGATACTGTTATACTTTATAGATTGAATGGAGGGTGTTATAGTGTTGGGGACTGCAGGCCCCAACATTCATCACTGCTTTATTTTGGCCATGGTGTCCCACCTAATAATTTATGAAATCATTCAGAAGCAAAATTAATGTATTTGGGATATGTGATTAAAAAAAAAAAAAAAAAAAAAACCCTCTCCACATGTAAGTTAACAGTTATGTGAAAACAATAGAGGAATTAAGTGCACGAATGTGCTCGTATGAATTAATGATTACCCAAATTCTATGTATACTGGTTCAAAATGTTTATCAGGACAATTAGAAGTACTAGAAGCTCGGCCGCCCTTCGGGCGGCCGAGCGTCTAGTCGGCGCCCTGGCCAACTCGGGAACAATGTAAATAGGGAATGAATGCCCCGCCCTTTAATGCAAACCCCATTATACCTGTTGTCATAGGATCTGTTTTGACAATCTGTTTGTGTGTGTCCATTTATGCCCATATATGGAGATATCTGTCTGTCTACGTCCATTTTATGCCCATTTATGGAGATGGGCGGCCGAGCGTCTAGTGTAAATAGGGAATGAATGCCCCGCCCTTTAATGCGAACCCCATTATACCTGTTGTCATAGGATCTGTTTTGATCATCTGTTTGCGTGTGTCCATTTATGCCCATATATGGAGATATCTGTCTGTCCACGTCCATTTTATGCCCATATATGGAGATGGGCGGCCGAGCGTCTAGTCGGCGCCTTGGCCAACTCGGGAACAATGTAAATAGGGAATTAATGCCCCGCCCTTTAATGCAAACCCCATTATACCTGTTGTCATAGGATCCATTTTGACCATCTGTTTGCGTGTGTCCATTTATGCCCATATATGGAGATATCTGTCTACGTCCATTT
Source organism: Nannobrachium achirus (assembly GCF_963921795.1). NCBI lineage: Eukaryota > Metazoa > Chordata > Actinopteri > Myctophiformes > Myctophidae > Nannobrachium > Nannobrachium achirus. Next base: position 7,949,056 of record NC_137830.1, read on the forward strand.
TATGCCCATATATGGAGATCTCTGTAGTTCCTGTTTTGACCATCTGTTTGCCTGTGTCCATTTATGCCCATATATGGAGTTATCTGTAGGACCCGTATTGACCATCTGTTTGCCTGTGTCCATTTATACTCATATATGGAGATATCTGTATCTGTCTGTCTGCATCCATGTTATGCCCATATGGAGATCTCTGTATCTGTTGTCTGTGTCCCTTTATGCCCATTATGGAGATCTCAGCTGGTGACCCTCGACGTCTATCCTGTTCGGAGTCCAGGCGCCCAGTCCAGGAGACTTTCGGTCCATTGGGGACCCACCCGCAGGTTTTTAGCAATATTTGATGGTACAATTTAGGGATCCCTGAAAAATGCATGTTATATGCTTAGTATAGTTAATTGTACCATGTAAAGTATTGTACGAAAACTGCATTATACCAAATTTAGGTCAATGATAGTATTATTTTTAAAGTGTAGAGATAATGACATGAATTATGAACAGCATCTGATTTCTTGTGTGGATTTGGATGGTGACGTTTGAGATCACATTTACCAGTAATGCTTTGAGGTCATAGGGTGTAGATTTGCCCGGTGAAGTCTGAGATAAAGGTCAAATTTGAGTTAAATGCTTAGACAAGGTGTGGTATAGATTTTTTTTACAGCATTTGAATAACTTCTGTGCAAACCTAAGGCATTTAATCTTCCTGTGTCAATAATATATTGTTTTAGCTCTTTACGTTGGAGATGAAGTACGAACGGTGAGACTGTTGTCTCGAACAAAAACAGATGTTAAATGCTCTTTACGTTGGAGATGAAGTACGAACGGTGAGACTGTTGTCTCGATCAAAAACATATGCTCTTTACGTTGGAGAGGTGCGAACGGTGAGACTTATTGTCTCGATCAAAAACATATGCTCTTTACGTTGGAGAGGTGCGAACGGTGAGACTTATTGTCTCGATCAAAAACATATGCTCTGTACGTTGGAGAGGTGCGAACGGTGAGACGTTTAAAGTTGTTGTCTCGATCAAAAACATATGCTCTTTACGTTGGAGATGAAGTGCGAACGGTGAGACTGCTAGTCGCTCAGCCTCGAAGTAAAAAGATAAGTGATATTTTTTTTTCTCTTTTCCTTTCTGTTTTTTCTTCCACCTTTCAGACAAGCACATGCCTGATGCTGAGTTCCTGACCTTGTTTAGAGAACCAGTTTAGGGTGTGGTCCCTTTGAGGGGTAAGTGACGAGGGAAATGTTTATGGGTTAGATTCTATAGGATTTTGGTATTTTTGAGCGGTGCAAACCGCTCCTATAAGAGGCAGTGCGTATGTCTGTAGCCTTTTTCCTGTAGTCTGTGCATCCTGGACTTAGGTCCAAGTCTGAGGATGTTATGCAGGCACGAACACCGCTCGCTTCACATTGGGTGTGATTTTTTTCCCTTCGTTTTTGTTTGTTTTAGTAGACTGTACCGTAGGTGTATAACCCTGAGACACAGCTGTTGGGAGGACAGGCAAGAAGGGCATAGTGGCCCCTTTGTTTTATTGCTGGAAGTAAGAGATAGGGTTTTGGCATTTAATGAGCGCAGGAGAAAAGGAGAGGTTTAGCAAGGTCAAATGCCACCAGATCCGTTGTGTCGTTGCGTTTTGAAAATGGGTGAGAACGGTTCTTTGGGTATCTGAACTGAAATTCACATGTGAATCTCGAAGATCGGTGAACACACAATACATGTGTCTGTCATGTAAAAGTCTTGTTGAGTGTTAAATGTTTGTGTGTGTAGGCCTACAGTCAGAGTGTGTATTTGTGTTTGAGTGTGTCCAAGTGGTATGAAGAAAGAAAGAGAGAGAGAAAGAAAGAGAGAGAGAGAAAGAGAGAGAGAGAGAGAGAGAAAGAAAGAGAGAGAGAAAGAAAGAGAGAGAGAGAGAGAGAGAGAGAGAGAGAGAGAGAGAGAGAGAGAGAGAGAGAGACACTCATTACTGATGTGTGTGAGTGCATGCGTGTGTGTGAGAGAGAGAGAGCAGGGGGAGGACTCCTTTGCATTCCTCCTGTCACTAACAAAACCTTGTATGTGTAGTGTTAATGCATGATTGAGTGAAATTCAAACAACATAACGATACTGTTATACTTTATAGATTGAATGGAGGGTGTTATAGTGTTGGGGACTGCAGGCCCCAACATTCATCACTGCTTTATTTTGGCCATGGTGTCCCACCTAATAATTTATGAAATCATTCAGAAGCAAAATTAATGTATTTGGGATATGTGATTCAAAAAAAAAAAAAAAAAAAAAAAAAACCCTCTCCACATGTAAGTTAACAGTTATGTGAAAACAATAGAGGAATTAAGTGCACGAATGTGCTCGTATGAATTAATGATTACCCAAATTCTATGTATACTGGTTCAAAATGTTTATCAGGACAATTAGAAGTACTAGAAGCTCGGCCGCCCTTCGGGCGGCCGAGCGTCTAGTCGGCGCCCTGGCCAACTCGGGAACAATGTAAATAGGAATGAATGCCCCGCCCTTTAATGCAAACCCCATTATACCTGTTGTCATAGGATCTGTTTTGACAATCTGTTTGTGTGTGTCCATTTATGCCCATATATGGAGATATCTGTCTGTCTACGTCCATTTTATGCCCATTTATGGAGATGGGCGGCCGAGCGTCTAGTGTAAATAGGGAATGAATGCCCCGCCCTTTAATGCGAACCCCATTATACCTGTTGTCATAGGATCTGTTTTGATCATCTGTTTGCGTGTGTCCATTTATGCCCATATATGGAGATATCTGTCTGTCCACGTCCATTTTATGCCCATATATGGAGATGGGCGGCCGAGCGTCTAGTCGGCGCCTTGGCCAACTCGGGAACAATGTAAATAGGGAATGAATGCCCCGCCCTTTAATGCAAACCCCATTATACCTGTTGTCATAGGATCCATTTTGACCATCTGTTTGCGTGTGTCCATTTATGCCCATATATGGAGATATCTGTCTGTCTACGTCCATTTTATGCCCATATATGGAGATCTCTGTAGTTCCTGTTTTGACCATCGGTTTGCCTGTGTCCATTTATGCCCATATATGGAGTTATCTGTAGGACCCGTATTGACCATCTGTTTGCCTGTGTCCATTTATACTCATATATGGAGATATCTGTATCTGTCTGTCTGCATCCATGTTATGCCCATATGGAGATCTCTGTATCTGTTGTCTGTGTCCCTTTATGCCCATTATGGAGATCTCTGTATCTGTCTGTGCCTCCGACTGTGTTGCAGACAGTGCCGGTTCCCCCTTTAATGCAAACCCCATTATACCTGTTGTCATAGGACCCGTTTTGACCATCTGTTTGCCTGTGTCCATTTATGCCCATTGACTCATGTGGTGTACGTGATGTCAGAGCCTTTTATGAAGTGATGTCACAATGAGTCAGCGCTTGCGCCGATTTCCTCCGGAACAGCCTGATGTCAACAATCAGCTCTGCATAAGGAGATTCCGAAGACTTAATGAGATGTGTCGGGTGTCTCCATATATGGGTTTCAACATTCAATACGTAACCATACGCAACCTGTCAACTGCCCGTATGACGTGAGAGCAAGTGAGAGCCTTCGTAGCTCACCCCTTACTTTACTTAGTTACATAGCGCCCCGGAGTTCCCTAGCCCCTGGGCTCCTTATTCCCCTTTATTATTTAAGTTTAGCGTGAGAGGGAACTGCCCGGGCTTATCCACATTATTCACCTGGTTCCTTAAAGGCACAGCCCGCTAATTCCCCTGAACCCAACCACTCTGAAGGAGCACCCTGAACTTTGCTCACCTCGAAGTGAGAAAGAAAGACTTTAGTTTATGCCACACTCCGAGAGATTTTTTGTTGAGTCATCTAGCGTATGTGATGTCAGAGCCTTTTATGAAGTGATGTCACAATGGAGTCAGCGCTTGCTCCGGAACAGCCCGATGTCAGTCATCTCCGCATACGGAGATTCCAAACCTTTTGTGCCGGATCCGAAAAACTGTGTATCGGGTCGGGTCCAGGCCTAGCTAAGAACGTAGGCAAAGGTCTGAGCTGTCTGTGTGCGAAATTTGGAGTCTGTAGCACCAACCATGTGCTGTCAGGGCTCATCCATGCGATTCGGGCCAATTCGGATTCGGCGTCCATTGGCTTCAATTAGTAGTCAAGACTCCGCATATGGAGATTCCGAACCTTTCGTGTTGGTTCCGAAAAACCGCAGATCGGGTCGGGTCGAGGCCTAGCTAAGAACGTAGGCAAAGGTCTGAGCTATCTGCGTGTGAAATTTGGAGTCTGTAGAACAAACCATGTGCTGTCAGGGCTCATCCATGCGATTTGGTCCAATTCGGCCTCGGCTTCAATTAGTAGTCACGATAGGAAGTACTTTTCTTAGTTTTTCACATAAGTGATTTATGTGACCCTTAATCATTATTATATTCTTTTCTTTTATTTGTTTTCCTTTCCCAGGGAAGTAATTCTCTAAACACATCAAGTGTGTTTGTAGGACCGCTACATTATACAAAGCTTGTAGAAACACATATAAAACATAGCAGTTATGGAGGAATCAGAAATATTGAATTCATGTTACCTAGGGGCTACAGTAACTACACGCCCATACAAGATGTAATAATACAGAGACCTTGAACTGGTATGATCACTACTGTAGGGTAAGATAATGGATTACAATAATGTTTATTTAATTTACATACTAAACGGTGTAAATGGAAGAAAGACAAGGGAGCCAAGTGCCATGCAGTAGCCGTGTCTGATATTATTTAAAAACATATATACCGGTAGTTGGAACTAGATTGAGAAGCCTTGTTGCATTTTAGAAACAACAGCTAACCAAAATGTACTCAGTACTTTTCAGCCTTCCTAGAAATTTACTCCAGTAAAATATTTTGTCTTGGAAATGTACACGAGTAAGAGTAATAAGCATTGAAACAATTAGAATAGTACAGATCCTCAGAATCTGTGCATAGGTGCAGATTCAAGGTCAGTCATGGGCTTCCCACAGTGCTTGGTTTGTGGGACCCGTCCCTCCCTTTTTATTTCCCCCACACAAGCGTGTACTCCCTAAATTCCAGCTAACAGTGCAGGCAGGAGATTTAGAATATGCTTGTAGAAATGCCATGGAAACTTTCAGCACAATACTGTGTGTGGCCTTGTTAATAATAGATTTTATTTATTTTATTGTATTTTATTTTATTTTATGATTTGAGTACAAAGGGGCCCCAATGCAAACAAGCCAATATGTTTCTGTGGATTTAAAACCTTTTAGTGGTACTTCTATAAGTGAACTCTACCCCCCCCCCCCCCCCCCCCCCCCCATAAATGAAATCTACCCCCCGTCATTGTAACCACTTGCTCAGTTTATGTGTAGTATCATTCCCCATAATGATGAAGAAGAAACTCATTTGATTCAACAATATGTCGGCCTACTTCTAACAGGGCTGTAGTGTATTTAACTTGTAAGAACCCATAGTGACAGCTGTCTGGCTGCTTGACAAGAATCTCAAAAAGTAGCCTATGGAAATTACTGACCAATGACTATTAGATTTATTAGCCTCAGATCAAAACAATCATAGCTGTAATTTTATAGATGGTATAACATTTTAAAGGAAATGATAATTGCATCAACTGTCATCCTGCTGCTGTTGTATACTCAAGGGCAGGACAGGCTCGCTTCCTGATTTAGTGGCTGAATTGTATGATAAGAATGTGCTAGGGTTCAGCTCTGGGGGCACTGATCTGCGGGATCATCAGTGCTTCTCAAAAGCGGCAGATCTGCGTTTTCAAGTATTGTATAAATCACACGATGCAAACAGAGCTGTATTGTTGAGGGCAATCACCTTTTTATTTTTATTTTTTAGTTTTTTATATATTTTTTTCCCCTTCCCTTTTGTGTTCCCATGCACATGTAGTCCCTGCCTACTCCCTGCATTCCATAGTGTACAGGCAGATAAGTTAGAATAGGGGAGACGCGCTTACAACTGCCATGGAGACAAGTACTGGGCACAGCAGTGACTGTACTATATTGTGGGCTATATACCTATGTTGCTTACTGTGGTTCCTTACTATCATATACAAGGTGGTATTGTTATTTTTATTTCATCTATGTACTTGTGTTTGATCACGGCAGGGCAATCGGAGGGGTTATATGTCCCATATGGGGCAGAAGATGTGTAGAAGCCAAGGGGCTTATAGGGAAATGTCCTGTGCATTGGACATGCGTAAGCTACATACACATTCCTGGTTAGACCCACATGACGAGGTTGTTTTGTTTTTGTTTGGCAATAATTGTATTGTTGTATTTTATTTCATTTTGTTTGTGTTTTTCTGAGCCCTGACCATTTTGTAGATGTTAGTTAACTTAAGTGGACAGTTATCCATGGGTTTGCTGTGTCCAAACTTGTAAGCTTGTGTCATTTGATCAGTCTCTCTCAGATAGTAGAGGGAACATGGTAAAAATACCCATTCTTAGGCTCTCTCCCTATGATGATTACAACTACAGTATATGCATAGATCTGCTAATGTCAATGACACAATAGTTATTTTGTAGTTTTAAGTTTTATTATTATTATTATTAGTTTATTTTTTGTTGTTGTTTGTTTGTTTTCGTAACCCAGTTGATAATTTAAGTTCATTGAATTTTATAAAGGAGGGTGTCTGTAACCTTTTTGAAAAAGTAGGGCCATCTTTTTCTTTTTCGGATGTGCCGTGTCAACAAAGTTTTAATGACACCCCATAGTAAAAAAGATCTCTCATGTTTTGATGTCGGGACAGTAAAAAAAAAAAAAAAAAACATCTCCCCGACTCCCTCCCCAGTCCCCGGCCAGAGGTCAGGGTTTTATTGACATTGTATGCCCCCGGTAAATTTCACCAGGTCCTCCTTAGAGATGGGACGTTTGCGGACAAGTTAAGTCTTTAGAAAGGCTCTTTGAGAGGGGGCCACTCTTTTCGAATGAGTAGTTGTGGAAAAAGTAGGCCTACTGACATTCTTTTATTGCAATGTAGAGGTAAATAACTAAAGTAACTAAATAACTAAAATGAGAGTGTCTTTTGAACGGCTCTTTGAAAGGAACGGATCCCAGAGGTCCGGCTCACTTCAAAGAGCCATAAATCTCATCTCCAGTCCTCTGGAAGGCTGACTGCTTTGAGTAGGCTAAATGTGGAAGTGATCCGCGGTGGAAAATGTGTGATAAATCATTTAGATTTTATAATTATAATGGATAAGCCGAACCACACCAGGTTACATGAATAATACTGATGAAAAATAAGATGTTTGAATGGCGACATTTGTTTTATATATAACTGAAATGTCATGAACCACAGTTAGAGAGGTCTTTGTTATTTTTTTTCATTGTTTATTTTACTTTGTTTGTCAAGGAGGGTCAATATACTATAGTCCTTATGGGCAACGTAGTGAATTGAGACATTTATATGATCTGCTGTGTTTTAAGTGCAGTATTTTGTTATACACATTTCTATAAGTAAGAAAGGTGTTGTATACGCTGAGTTGTATAGTGTACCCGGTCAAAACGTTGCCATGCCAGTGTTACTTTATTGTGTTCTTTGAGTCATATTTATTTCCAATTTCTCTTTTGACACCTCCAAGATTTTTCCCGTTATAGGCCTATAGATCGCTTTCAAGTGTTATTTTTGTACACCTTGTTGCTTATTTCTCTCGCAAAATCTGGCAACACTGGTCTTTACCTTACTGCTATGATGTTCATGGCACTACAATGGTCTAGTGAGAATGGTGTCTTTTATAATTGTATTGTTGCTGCCAATGAGGGCATGTGAAAACACCCATTTCCAGTAAGTTATGATAATTATTTTGCAGAAAACAATTCCGGAACTGCAATGAAATGCTCTAAGGTTGCCTACCTCTGGGATAATTCTAGTTGTAGTCATTTATTTGTGGACAGATCTGAAGATTTACGTGGGCACACACACCATGTTGGGTTATTTTAAAAGATTTTTATTTTTATTTTTGTCCTAAGTGTAACAGTACAAATTGTAGTTTCACTTGGCAGCCAACTATTATTCAATTTATCATGCTGTTGATGCTGCCTTTATTCTGGTTGTGCAGGAAAAAAGCTGGCGAGGTTTGCTGTTGTCTGGCCATGGTCACCATGCCATTCTTCTTTCTGGGAGCCAAAAAAGGCCCAACAACTGCTTGAGGCGTAACGTACGGTCTGATGGCTTAGGCCATGATTATAAGGACTCAAGTGTACAGATTAAATTAAAGAACTTCAGTGCAATTTGATAAGGAATATACGCCTTGGTTGTGTGGGTGTACGGTAGGTCTCTCAGAGAATACATAACGGCCCTGCAGGTCTAATCATCTAAAAAAAAAAGACCTCCAGCTTGTGGTACAACATTGTGACGGTTGCCTATAGTAAATTTGGATTTGTGCTGTTCTCACATTGAGGACAATAATTGATAATGTTGTTATTGACAGGTGCATTCGTGACCCTGTCAATAATTTCACCCATGGTGCGGTGTCTCCCTGTACTTTGTTAGTTATTCGATGGTGGGGTAAACAAAACTATGTGCTCTATGAGTTAAACAAAGTAATATATTTATACATGTGCCATGCCATATAATTGGCATGTCAAGGAGGGAGGTAGAAAGATACAATATTCCTCAGCTATAAATATTTTAATTGGGGTAAAGAATAACACGTCTTGTTATTCGCTTTTATGTGAGTCATAAAAGGGGGGGGGGGGGGGTAACTTTCTGCTTTCCTGTAATCTTTTACTCCCTACTTCTCGTTATATCAGTAGATATAACGATATATACAGCCTTGTTGTTCCTCTGTCCATATTTTTTGTTTTTGTTTTTGTTAAGTATTACAGTACAGCTGGAGTTTGTAGTCCCGGATATACAGAGGACCATAGAGAGGACATGGGGGTTAAAATAGTTCAAGTTCACAGTCTATTGCCTTAGTTTTTAACATAGTGACACTCCTCACTCATCGCATCACATTTTGTCATAGTAATAGCACCTACAGATTCCGCTGAACAAAACAATGGCTCAACACTCTCTACACTTATACATGTTATCTCTGATCGAGGAGGGGCAATACACAATGTGCAGCAGTCCCCTTTGCACATGGAATATTGGGGTACGGAATCCAATCTAGGGACCAGCAAGTGACCCGTCTGTCTCTCTGAAGATGCAACGAAGAAAAATATATTCAATGTTACACATTTAGATGTAATTTTATTCTGTAAAGCTTGTAAAGGAATCTGTGGGACCAACCCAAATGATTACCTAAGATTTAGCAAAACAGTGTTATTGTTCAATACTCAGCATGTTACCTGAAAGGATAAAACTGTGTTCAACATTTTAAACTGGGTGATCACTAAGAGTGATCAAGGAGGGATTAATGTGTAAAAATGTGTGAACTATTCCTTTAAGCCTCAAACAACCATATCTCTTTAGAGTGTGCCCTGAGCACTACTGGCCAATCAGAGGAAGAAGGGCCGCTCCAGCACACATGCTGGACAGCATTGATAGATAGACTTTGTTAGATAGTGACTCAGAGATCTCTCCGGAGTGCAGCTGAAACTTGTTGGTTTCGGTTGGACACTGTCTTCTAGCTTGCTGTGGATGCAACTTTATGTTGTGAAATATCAGGCTTGTATTCTATTTACTTTCATGCATTTGCTGTTCATATGTTTATATATTCATGTGGGGAACCTACCCTGTGTAATCATTAAACAATGCTGAGTTTTAATAGCTGAACTGGTGCTCCTGTGTAACGTCTCATAACTGGACTCTTAGGATATAGAACGACGCATCAGCAGCAAGTGCCGGCGGCAAAGAGGGCTCCCCCCCCCCCCGTGGGGCGATGGGGCACTAGTACTACGGGTGCCATCAAGCGCAAGGTCCAGAGTTTTGGTATGACACATGCAAAACATATTGGTTAACTGAAATAACCTTCAGTATTATTACATATTCCTCCTTCTCCTGTTGAAAATGAATAATGCTTTGTTGTGTGTGTCTTTGTGTGTCCTCCCGGGCTTTATGTGATAAGCTGGTGTACAAGTGCAACCCCTATAATTGGTGAATGGACTAAAGTCGCTCCTATTCGAAGAATAGTCCTGTTGACTTTTTTTGTCAACAATACAGTTTGAGCAATAATGTCAATGTTCTGCATAGTATTATTAAAAACGTGTTCTTCTGATTAAGTGATCTACTGCACAATGTTATTGTCTGTTTGTGAACAGACATGTATGTTTTTATTCTCTTAAACATTGAATAATATTAATCTTTAATAAACGTTTGCGTTAAAATGAGCATGTAATAATAAAAGTGATTCCCCCAATGAAGCGATGGGGCACTACGCATGCAATCTTCGTGACTGGCTCCGTGTTGTGGTCAACACAAAGGAAAGCTACGAACTACTAAGCTACTTCCAGATAAACCAGGACCAAGAGGAGGAAGAAGATGAGGATCAATCGCATGGTCCAGAGGGGTCCTCCCTATGTTCTCCAGGTTCTATGTTCCCCACTTCCCCCACAAAAAGGTTCTTGTTCCCCACCCACCCTCCCACAAAAAGGTTCTATGTTCCCCGCTCAACCCCAAAAAAGGATCTACTGCATCCATCTGGGTACTAAGAACATGTGGGCAATCCTAATTTAGGTGCCCAGTTCCCAGATGTCTCCACCCTTAAGTGCCCACTCGTCTAGGTGCCCACTCGTCCAAATGCCCAGTCATAACAAAAGTATGGTGTCCAGATGTCCCTAGTGTCCCCTGTCCAACTAGTATTCATAATTTCTCCCCATTATTGTGTGTTTTGAGTTATTAATAATTAGATTAGTTTCCTGCATTTTTAAGTTGAGCGGGGAACATAGAACCTTTTTTTGTGGGGATAAATGGGGAACATAGAACCTGGGGAACATAGGACCTGGGGAACATAGGACCTGGGGAACATAGGATCTGGGGAACATAGGTACGGTCCCGTCCAGAGGATCTGGCACCTGGTGGACAGCGTTAGAGCCTCTGACCATGTGCTTGGTGGCGTACTGGGTCCAAGGGTGCGCCTTTGGGCGGGCGCTCAACATTGTCGGGGAAGCCGCTGCATGATCCATCCCGCATTTTGGTGGCTGCCCTGGAGGAGTTCAACCTTGTGTGGTTCCCCAATGCTAAAGTATCGGGGCAACCGCACGAGGTATGACGCCTACTGGGACTTCCCTGACATGGTCGTGATTCACAGGGTGGGGGACAGCCCCTGTAATAGACACAGGGGCCAGTGGTAACCTGGACCACCAGGGTCCACAACAACCTGGTGGAAAAGAGGATCCTATATCCATCAACCTGAAATATCTGTACCTTAAAGAAGAACAATCTTCGTGACTGGCTCTGTGTTGTGGTCAACACAAAGGAAATCTACGAACTGCGCTACTTCCAGATAAACCAGGACCAAGAGGAGGAAGAAGAAGATGAGGACCGTAATCCTGTTTTTAGTTAAATTAATACATTGTTGACTGTAAATAGTTTGTGTTTCCTTGTAAATAGTTTATAAAATGAGCCTTGTGTAGTGTGTTGTCTTGTAAATATGTTCATAAAATGCAGTCTGCCTGTGGGGAATTAGATGGACACTATGATACTGAAGAGAGGAGAAGTGTTGAAATCTATCCAAATGTATTATATTGTACAGCAACTGATGGGGGGTGGAGAGTTATTCGACAGCATTTACCAGATGCTTTGTCGCCTAATGGAGGCCATCTTTAAACTGCGAGGGCCGGAAGATCGTGGGGTCCGTGTCAAGCGGTGGCGACTGGTGATGACGGTCTACAACCTCATTCGGACAAACCAAGTGATCATGATCCATTCCAATGTTAAATCATGACTGGAAATGAGAACTTTAAGAGGGGTTTATTACTGCTATGCCATAGCAACAGTGTATTTCTGTTTTAAGCATCACAATTCGAGAGGACCTGTGATGTCATTTAATTTTAGTTTTTTCTTCATTTGGACAATAAGGTAAACATCATGAGAAAATGTTATGGCCATCTGTATATTCACTTTCCCTCCAGTCACTGTAGCCTACAGGAAAAGTACCCAGAAAAATACCCAGAAAAAAATCGGGCTAGAAATGGCCCCACAAAAAGATGGTTTAGTGATGAGTCATAATTTGTCACAGTTTTTGGGTGTTTTGGGGAGCCATTTATAGCCCAAGTAAAGTTTTTTGTGCAAAACAAATGCTTGCAATGGATTCAGAATCATGACAAACCCCTAGTTAGACCCCTCACATCCTACTTAAATCAGATTTAATTCTTTTCTGGGTATTTTCCTCCTGTATAGAAAGTCGATGGGAGCTCAACTTGATATGGATACTTCTATGGATAAACTTCAAAATAAAGTTTTGTACCCAAGTCTAAAATCAATTGTTAGGTCCTAAAGCAGCCTCAAAAAAAAGTTTGGCGCTTTTATCTGCTTTGTTTCGATAATGTCAAAAACCAGGGTTAAGCAACCACACTATGTGGGAAATGTGGCAGCCTCTTTTTGAGAGCCATGAAGACAAGTTCAGGACACGTTCAACCCTGCCCCCCAGCATTGAAGATGAAGATGACCCCCCCCCCCCCTGAAAATTAAATTGTTTTATTGTTTGTGTTTTTATAATTTTAATAAAAATGTAAACAAAAAAGAAAAAAAAATCTGCTTTAAGTAGCATGTGAGAGGTCAAACTAGGGTTTTTTTCATGATTCTTAATCCATTGCAAGCATTTGTTTTGCACGAAAAACATTGTGGGCTAAAAACTGCACAAAACTGTGGTTAAGTGATGAGTCTTGTTTAAGTTTTTTAGCCCAAGGAAAGCTGTACAGACATTTATGAGCAGCAATGCCTTTATGTAATTGCATGCCAAACGTCAAATGCCGTGAGATCTCATTGGCCGCATCAACTCTGAGGAAATAAAACTTGAAATATTCTGTATCGTACTCTTCTTTAATGTTAACTTGAATCTTTATCTGTTGACTTTCAAACGGTATAACAGCAGCAACGCTCTCTGATGTTTCCCCTCTGAGTGCTCTGTTCAGAATGAACTGCCTCTCCCTCAGCTCTGCTAATTAACAGTGTTCCTAAACCACCCTTGCTCATCTACAGATCAGAGAGGTCAGTTTGACATGGGTCAATCAAGGACAGAAATCCCCTCAGTACACAGTGAAACCAGTAAGACTCCCTAAATCGGGAGATAATATACAAACTTTGGAAGGCAATGGTAGCCAAAAAATGGGACAGATCCATGTTGATGACATGATTGTAGAGATACTGTGTACCGGTTTGCGTGATTTTAGGGCAAAATATGTAGGAGCAGTGTCCAAAAATGTTTTTTTTTTTTTTTTTTTTTTTCAAAGATCGGCCTGATGGTGGCGCTAGATGGGACAAATGCATTCTGATGACATGACCGTAGAGCTACTGTGTACCGGTTTGCCTGATTTTAGGGCAAAATCTGTTGTGCCTCATGGTGGCGCTAGAAGAGGGCCATGTGAGAAATGAGGGGTTGTGGTTTGCCAGCCAAGGAGTGTGTGTGTGCAACGTTTGGCATGGATAGGGGCAACAGTGGTGGAGATAATATAATATTTTTGGGATCAAAAGTTTATTCTTAGCCTTTTGCATTTGGCCTTGCAAAAAAGGCTGGGATTTTTGTACACAGAGGTCAAATCATTCATCAAAACATTGTTTGCCAGAGGATGGTCACAAAACCTCAGTTTGTGACTACTACACATGAGAGGAACCCACTGAACAAGTCCAAACAAACTCTCCTGTCTTTCCTCAGCTGCTGGTCAGGCAAGTTGATGAGCAGCAGCCAGTTAGCTCAACTGTTAGTCACAAAGTTCGTTTTTTGTTGACTCAAACACTGGGATAACTTTAGTTAGGCTTTCAAACACTCAGGTTGTACAAAAATAAAACTTGAACTCTCAAAATGAAAGCATAAAACAGCCTTTCGTTTGACGTTTTTCCCTCTGTTCACTCTGATGTTGTTCACACACACACTCTGCAACATCAAAGAGACTCTTAAGGGGCAGTGCTCCTTTTATAGTGGAGTGCACTTAAAGGGATGTGTCAAAGCCAGATTTTTTAACCTCACATATAAAATGATTTTAGCTCATTTTACACACTGCAGCATAAGATTCACTTTAGATGAACCAACTATGTATTATTGTTTTTAAGAAAGACTATTTGATCCAGTGAATTGACCATTAGTCTATATTTAAACCTGTATGTATGACTTTGTAGTTTTCTATTTGACTTATTATTTTACCATTATTTTTTATTTTACTATCCATACTGTAATAGTTTATAGACATAGGGCTCTATTATGATCCAGGTCTTATGCCTTATGCCTTAACTTCTTTGCCTTTTTTTTTTACTATTTTGAAAAACATTTTTAAATACTTCAAATGCTGATCTACATCTGCACGTTGTGAGCTTGCAGATCAGCTATTTGAAATATTTAAAAAAATATGTATAGTAAAAAAAGGCAAAGAAGTTAAGGCATAAGGCATAAGACCTGGATCATAATAGAGCCCATAGTGTCTAGTGTCACTTTAAGCAGGAGCCGGCAGAACACATAGGTCACATAGATGTAATGGATCCTAGCTCATTGACTGCCAGGCCCGAGTTTCCCGAGTTATTACAGTACCCCCAGACTGCCATGGCCCGAGTTTCCCGAGTTTTCCCTGAGTTTCCTGAAAAAAAAAAGAAAAATCAAAACATTTTTTTTTTTTTCAAAAATGTTATTTTTACCTCAAAAAATGTAATAGGCATGATCGCAATCGCGAAATTGCATGTTTAACCCCCATACCAACCACATCTTTCAAAATGGCAGCCATGTTTGTTTACATTTGGATTCAATGGCGAAAATCGGTGGCGCGACGCTCTCGCGGGCCGATGTAAACAAATCGCGGCCGACAGACTGCTGGAAAATTTAGCCCCGGGCTTCGGTAAGGCCTTCGGGTGTTTCATTAATTTTATATAAAAAGCCAAACTAGTTCGGGATCGGCACACTAGGAAGCGTCGCTAGCCGACAGCATAGATTCAGTGAAAATGGGGGGGCTGTAAACTCTAGACGTCTCTATGACTATCTGTGTTGATTATTCTGTTATTAAATGACTTTAATCTAACTACAAAGCAAATTAGAACAAAATTAAATCAAGTTTGATTTAAGCCAAGAGGTTAGCTAGAGGCATGATAGACACCATGTGTCTTCCACAGGGAATGAATTGGATTCCACTCTCCCCTCCTCATCCCCCAAGGACAAGGTGAGGGCAGGTGACCTTAATGTGTGTCCATGGCCCAAAAGGTGCATGGCATAGGGAAGGAGAATGGGAAAGAGTAGCAGGCATATGAGCTGACATGAGGGTTGCAATTGTATCAATAAAAAAATATTTAAAAAAATTAAAAACGCTCGCAGAGGGTGGGTGATGGCACAACAGACGATATAGAGCAGGAATTAATGAGGGAATTAAATACATTAAAAAGCACAAGGGGTTTATGGCAATTTGTTGACACTATGGTGGAGATGTGTTCCATTTTTGCACATTGACCGCTTCCTGATAGTCAGAAAGGCAGGTGATGACGACCCCCACAGCTATAATACGGTTCATCCCAATGACCGTAATGTTGGGTCTGGTCCGGGATTAGGCTTTTGAAGATGGGACACACTTCTTTTCAACTATAAAGCCTCTCGCTCAACACGCATAATTTCTTTCTCATTCAACCAGTGAAGACAACCAGATATTTGGAGCATAATCATACCCTCCACGACACCTTAGGTAGCTTTACAATCATTCTAGCAGTCAGTCATTCATTGGCAAAAGTAGACCTGGTATTAATAATGTGAGGTGAGATTTGAGCATGTGTCAGTGGTATTAAATGGGGCAGAACTAATGTGCTGGAGGCTGTGGGCAGTGGGGGGGACGTCAATAGTTGACGGACTCCAACATACCTTAGGTAGCTTTACAATCATTCTAGCAGTCAGTCATTCATTGGCAAAAGTAAAAGTACAAATAAGTATGTTCTGAAGCCTAAATTATGCTTTGGCAAAAGTTGCATTAAAAAATAAAAAAAGGGGGCCCAGTATTCTCGGGCGGGGGGGAGTGTTGGCAATATGCTTTTTTTAGGCTTTGCTCCTTGATTTGAAACATAAAAGTATCAAGCGTAACATTTATCTGCTTTTGAAGATGGGACACACTTCTTTTCAACTAAAACCGTCTCTCGCTGCACACACAATTTCATTCTCACTCAACTGTAACCTTAGGCTCTTAAATACAAGAACGAGGAAACATGATAGCACCGCTTTACAGTATTGTAGCTTCCATATGACAAACATCAACACTCCCAACACTTCCTGGTTACGACCTAATGAACCCTGAACTATGTGACATCACATAACACCACATCTCCCTTTGTTTCAGAAGGTTATTATACCAACCAAATCTAACCACAATGTATAAACACAATAATAATATTCAAATCACTGAAGTTATTCCACTTTTTTTTTCCTTTTTCACAATTTGTATCACCCAGTTTGAAAAAAATAAAATAAACACTCAGCCCCTTTAACTCTCCCAAAGCGCCAGTCTGTCTGGTTTAATCATGGCTCTGCCTGATTTTGTTCGCACAGTCCCACCAGGAGAGACCTGTTCTCATAAGATACTTCATAATTATACCCTCCACCATACCTTAGGTAGCTTTATAATCCTTCTAGCAGTCAGTCATTCATTGGCAAAAGTAGACCTGGTATTAATAATGTGAGGTGAGATTTGAGCATGTGTCAGTGATATTAAATGCGGACAGTTTCAGGCGGAACTAATGTGCTGGAGGCTGTTAGCAGTGGGGGGATGTCAGTAGTTGACGTACTTGGATCATAAGGATACCCTCCACCATACCTTAGGTAGCTTTACAATCATTCTAGCAGTCAGTCATTCATTGGCAAAAGTAAAAGTACAATGAATGTTCTGAAGCCTAATTTATGCTTTGGCAAAAGTCTCATAAAAAATAAAAATAAATAAAGATAAAATATTCTCGGGCCGGGGGTTGTGTCGGCATTAGGCGCCGCCACGAGGCGCCCGTGGATCGACGGCGCGGTCCATTGAGCCGAAAAGACAGATTTTCTGATTTCCAGGCCAGGGAGATGTAAGGTTATAGTCCTTGTGAACCGGTCAGAGGTGTTTCTTTTTGAGTGACTGTGAGGGTTTTTGTCAGTGTCTACATGTGCCTAGTTTGGCTATCTCAACATATCTGGAGAAATAGCCAACAACAAGTAAGCCTTTTAGAGTAAATAGGTCAGCAGCAGCACCCAATTCCTCCCAAGGCCTGCTTGGTAACTTTGTGGGCATTAAATGGTTCTTTTGGATTGGCCCTCTCCTTAATACATGCCCTGCAATTCAAAACAAGCTCTGCAATTTGGTTGCTAAGCCCAGGCCACCACACTGCGTGCCCCCCACCACACAATTAAAATACATTTCAAGGGCAAAATGAAAAATTTTCCACCGGATGGAGACACTCTTCCTGGTTGAAGACTGTTTTTGCGAAACAGCGCTTCCAACGTCGCAGAGTTGAATAACACCCAATGAGACTAATGCTCTGTGTAATTTGGTCCTCTGACCTGCGCGGCAGTGGTGAATTGGCACCTTGATGGCGAAGACAAACGTTTTTCACTATTTAATAGTGAAAAACTAGAAGAAATGGAGTCTGCATCCGGTGGATTATTTTTCATTTAGCTCTAGAAATGTATTTTAAGCGTGTGGTGGGGGGCTCAGACCGCGTCCACTAAGTAGAGTAAGTTTTCAACTGTCCACTGATACTTTTGGTTTGGTGAGGGGCAAAACAGTTTTTGTTATTTTCGGACCAGACGACAGGTCTTTCCGGATTTGCCAAGGATTTTGGAGGTAGAGGAACATAGCGTTAGGGAGAACTCCACTAACACTATGGACCAGAGCTACCCTGCATACAGTAGTGCATGACTAGCTGTCTGCACACACTTTCACTGCTCAGCTGAGCTTTGAGCTCCTCCAGGTAGTGGTCACTTGCTGGCAAACTGTCCATAACGGAGTCCACGTATATGTTGGTGTTCTCCATCAACATGGTCACACTTTTGCAGCATCACCGCCCCTCAAGCCATATGACGACGCGTCCGCTGAGATCTTCAGTTCTCTGTTGGGATGGAGAACAGGTGCACAGGGACAGCTCCCGTTTTAGGTTGGTGAACTCTTTTTCCTGCTCATGCCCCCAGACTCACTGATTTTTCTTGGACAACAAGTCTCTCAGGGCCTTGTCCTTCTCAGAAAGGTTAGGGAGACATTTTCCAAGCTGTGTCACCATGCCAAGAAAACCTTTTAGGCTGCTCCATCTGCTGTACAGCTCTGTTTTTTTTTCAGGGTCTGGTCTCACCCCGTCCGCAGAGATTATGTACCCCAGACATTTCACCTCACTTTTAGCCTACTCACACATGACCGTGTTGAGTGTGTTGAGGGAAACACACACCGGACACGGGCAGCTGCACAGCGTCTCCCTGCAAACTGTTCCATTAAGAGGGGTCAAGAGTCCACACAGATGCGAACCTGGTCTTTATTACTCTTCGGTGCCACGACCATGCCGCAGCACCAGTCCGTTGGCTCCTCAACCCTGCTGATAACGCCAAGTTGCGCCATTTGTTCAAGCTCGGCCTTGACTTTCCCGAGCAGTGGCAGTGCAACTCGCCGTGGCGCTTTTAGTGCAACTGGTTCCGCACCTGGTTTCAGTTTTATAGTGTACTCCTTTTGCAAGAGACACAGCCCCTCACATAGCTTTGGGTATGTCTTTTTCACAGATGCTGTCTAGTCTGACAACTAGCTTGAGCTTAACTGAGGCAGCCCTACTCAGTAAGGCTGTGTGTAGGTTTTGCACTACATATGTCCTCTGTAGCACTATAGCACAGTACTTCGTTGGCGCCCCCCTTTACAATTAATGGTACCTGCCCGGCCCGGTGAGTGGTTTTCTCACGGGGGTTCCGCTTGTGCGGACGGAGATTTTCTTTTTTAGGCTTTGCTCCTTGATTTGAAACATAAAAGTATTGAGCGTAACATTTATCTGCTTTTGAATATGGGACATTTCTTTTGAACTAAAACCGTCTCTCGCTCACACACACAATTTCTTTCTCATTCTACCAGTCAAGATAACAAGATACTTGGAGCATAATGATACCCTCCACCATACCTTAGGTAGCTTTACTGTTAAGGCCTCGGGCCCAAGTAGAGTACCAGAATGGGTTGGAATAATGGTGCGGAGAGAGAGTTAGGTTGCAAAACAAATAACAGAACCTTACTGGAAAAGTTTGCAAGAACAACAAAAAGGTGAAAAGCAGTGGAAACGCTTACAAACAAAAAGGAAGCGGATAAAATCACACAAGGCCAGCAGGAGATAGTAGGCACAGTTCCTGATACACGTAGCATTCTTTTCATAAATATCAAACAGCAACGACCTCGGCTAAAGGGGGAAAAAATGTTGCCTACTTCCTAAAATAAATTCATGCCTGTTGATAAGGTATGGCAACATGACTGGTACGTGTCTTGCACGCGTGAAGGCATACAAAGATGAATCCAATGATGCTGCCAATGGCCATACCCTATTGACGCCTCTGGTCATTGCTGGTTGATATTGATGAAAGAATTGCTACGTGTATCAGGGGCTTAACAATAACATAAGCAAGGAACAAGCAAGGTGCAAACTAACTCGGTCCAATAAATGCAAGTGTCATGAACGCAACAGCGTACAGCTGTGCGGCACAGGTAACAGCACAGCTGACTCAAACAGTAACTCAAAACAATCAGTGGGAGCAGGGCAAGGGGGAAAAATAGACAAACCCCCAGGGGGCGCCAAGGGACAGTGCAGGGCACAACATTTACAAGCAGTCAGTCAGTCATTGGCAAAAGTAAAAGTATATATGAAAAAAAGGCTAAAGGAAAAAAAAAATAGGCATAAGGAGGCACAGATAAAAGCTTTGTGTTGACTCAACCATTTGGTTATCGTGCACCCCTTTTCAGCCTCGCCCCACAAGGTACAAAACCAATGGCTGTGTCAGATAAGCTATGATAGAAAAGATGGTCAGGTCACTACAGCCTTTGTCGTAAAAGAATTCCGTTCCAGTTGGTGTGTAGGTGCCAGAGACGGAGTTCCATCTGACGGGGATTGGTGTTGGATTGGTGAAGTAGGTATGAAATGAAAGAGCGGCCTTGAGGGATTATGCGGATGGTGTACTGTAGTTTAGATCAGGGGTTTTCAAAGTGGGTGACGGGGCACCCTGGGGTGCCGTGACAGCAGTCCAGAGGTGCCGCAAGATAATTTGATATTTGGAATTTATTTGGACACTTAAAAATAAGTGTCCAATGATATTTAGTATAATTTTAAACTAGAAACACAAAGTTATTTTCAGTCAGTTCTAACCCAAATGACTATTATCTCAACGTTTTGCTGGTAGTGAAAATTATGGATATAATGTAGGGGTGCCTCGGATGAAAAAAATGGTTACAGGGGTGCCCTGAGCCAAAGAAGTTTGGGAACCCCTGGTTTAGATGGCTGAGTAGGGATTGGAGCTGTTGCTTGGTACATCTTTTGGGATCCGATCTGAAAGGTGTGTTGTTGGTAGTGTGTCCAAATCTATTGGGAGACATTTTATTTTTATTGCGACCGTCAAGTCGCAAGTTACTATGAAAAGCTCCACCGGCTGTCTGTCTGTCTGTCTGTCTGTCTGTCTGTCCGTCACGTCACACTTTTGCCCTACTCTTATCTCCGGCACCGTTGCCCCCATCAATGACAAACTTTGCACACACACTCCTTGGCTGGCAACTCACAACCTCCACCCCTCATTTCTCACATGGCCCTCTTCTAGTGCCACCATTTGAAAAACACATTTTGGGACACTGCTCCTACAGATTTTGGCCAAAAATCATGCAAAGCGGTACACAGTATCTCTAAAGTCATGTCATCAAAATGGATCTGTCCCATTTCCCATATGCCCTCCTGATTGGCTACCATTGCCTTCTAAAGTTTGTGTATGCGACCTGACGGTTGCTTATCCCCCGATTAGGGAGTCTTACTGGTATGTTATCATTTAACAGAATGTTGATATGGCACACTGACTATCAAGACAATAAGAACATGGGACTTCATGTCAAAAAGGTGATTATTTTTTCTAAGTATTGGAGTTTGGAAGCACTTGTGGGAATCACTCAACGGTCCTGTGTATCTAAATGTCACATAATGCAGGAGGCAGCAGCCAGCAGGATGTTGCGGTATTGAAGCACTTCCAAAGTTCAACACACAAGGAAAAAAAAAGAAAGAAAGAAAAATGTCTGCTCGGATTTCTTGACCCCAAAGTAACTCATAACATCTCTATGGTGGATTTTTCTGAAACAAACACTTTGCAGACAGAAAGAACATAATTCAAGTTTTCCATAGAGCCGCAATAGTGGTGAGTTTGACAGTGTTTAATATAATCAGTTTAATTCAATATTAAAAGACCATTCACATATTCAGCTTAACCAAATGTTCAGGTTCTTGATATACTGTACACGTGACATTGAAAGATGGGCTGTCAAGGATTCCCCCAAGAGTACTATCTTTATTTAACAATTCAGCAATTATAAAAAGGGACTTTATTGTATCAAGAGGTTTTTTTTGTTTTGTTTTTTGTATTACAGTATGTACAGTATGTAGCACAGTAATTTAAAAAAAGAAAAAATGTCATTTTTCAGATTTCTTTCTATGAAAGCCAAAAGCCATCAAATAGTTTTTGGAATTTTGTTTCTAACTGCTACAGAGGCTGAGTAATACGTTTTCCAGGAAAAAACTGTGGGTAATTTTCATATCGGACGTAGGCCTATATAAGGCTTTTTTTTAAATCGGACTTAGGCCTAAATGGGTTAAAAAGAGAAGCTCTATAAAATGCAAACTGCAATAGAACAAAGGAAATAAGGGAAAGAGACTGCACTGCAGGATGGCAGGCCTTAGCCACAAAGGAAGGGGAACTAAAGGCCTAAGAAACACCAGGTACCCTGGCCTAATCAACCACCTTAAAAAGGAGTAGTTCACCCCCAAATGCATTTGGGTCCCCATCCGGAATCAATGGGGGTAGATTTACTAGAATAAAATCATTGTCTTAGGAATACAAAAAATACAAAAAGATATTATTTTACTCAAGTCTCCATGGTGTGCGTAATCAATAGGAAAAAAAAAACATTTTGAGGGTGAACTACTCCTTTAAGGTAAAAGCTAAGGCATTCAATAAAGCAGAGCATGCAAGGGAGGTTGAGTGCAAAACACCGATCAGTAAGGGCACAGCAATAGATACAATTCACAGCAATAGATATTTCTTGGGGGATATACTATAAAGTTTAATGACAAAACCATTAAATACTATTAAAAATAAACCCCAAACAGAACAAAACGGCAGTGGCAGTCTATCTACAACGGGAACACAAACACTATAAAATAGATATATTATAAACAAACAGAATAGTGACATTTACATTTAGTAGGCTACCTCTGTCTAATTAACAAATGAACGCAACCCACGTGGAGGCACAACACGGGCAGCAGTCTCTATGGAGCAGGGCCTAAAGTGACAAACAGACAGGTCAGTCTCAAGTGCAAATATTGTATTGGCTTCACCCATTACTTCCAATAGAAACCTACCCAGAGCATCCATGGTACACAACAACTCAACCTGCTACCACAGGGACAACAGAGGGAAATGCGCCCATCCTAGCTGTGGCTTTTATAGTGAGCCTAACAATCTGGGTAACAGGAAGAGAGGAGCTCTGGCCTGTCTCTCTACAGTAGCCCATAGAGGGACATTCCTGACTGGCTACAAGTACACAATTATGAGATATAGCTCTGGTCCATAGCGTTAGTGGAGTTCTCCCTAATAGTGTGGGGATTTAAGGGGAGCAAATGCTAATTCCGTGCAAATTTGTCTTAAAGCGCAACATTTTGCATAGATGTAGCTGAAGTAAATCAAAGTGGATCAAAAACTACATATTCTTTGTTGCGTTTGGGATTACAATGCAAGCAAAGTACTAGGCCTAAGTAGGCCTACATTTATGGTCTGGTTATGTCCATACATGTACAAGATGGTACATCCAAGTCATTGTAACGCCTTACGTTAACGTACACACTCATATGATGGGTACACGCAGGTTAGGTAAGCATGAACCAGCACATCTTTATGTAAGTGTGACTGGACAAATAGCTGTGGTCATTCTCACCCTTTACCCTATTCGTGGCTCTTTTCAATGTAATGATTGACAGAATGACCAATATAAGTAACACTGAATGTATGGTTTAGGGGTGTGTCCCTCCGGCGAGCTGACCGGTGGGAGCTCTGTCTCCACTGCTGTCTCTGTCTGTACAATAAACTGATGGAAGAACCTGATTACCTGCCTGCGTCTCTCGTCTCTCCTCTCTCCAGCACAAGGCTAAGAACTATGCACAGCAACTTCGTACTCATGAATTCAGTCTAATATTTGTGTCAGAACTCTCAGATGTAGGTGTTTTCAATACACTACATAGCCCAGGGCTTGCTCTAATGATTTAGCTAGGGCGCCCGAGCTGACAACCTTCGGGGTCGCCACAGCGGCCAAATCAAGTTGGGCTCCCATTGACTTTCTATACAGGAGGAAAATACCCAGAACAACTTTTTTTTCTGGGTATTTAAGTGGGATCTGAGGGGTCTAACTTGGGGTTTGTCATGATGCTGAATCCATTGCAGGCTTTTTGCACAAAAAACATTCCTTGGGCTAGAAATGGCCTCAGAAAACGATGCATGTATGGGTGAGCATTCATGTTCATGTTTTCTCGTGCTAATCAGTCTAAAAGTGCAAAATTTTGCACAGATTTAGCTCAGGGCATGCTCTAATGATTTAGCTAGGGCGCCGAGGTCGGCGACCTTCGGGGTCACCACAGCTCCAGAAAACACCCACAAAACTCTGAAAAGTGATGACTCATCACTTTTCATCACTAAACCATCGTTGTCTGGGGCCATTTGTAGCCCAAGGAATGTTTTTTGTGCAAAACAAATGCTTGCAGTGGATACAGCATCATGACAAACCCCTAGTTAGACCCCTCACATCCTACTTAAATACCCAGAAAAAAGTGTTTTTCTGGGTATTTTCCTCCTGTATTGAAAGTCGATGGGAGCCCAACTTGATTTGGCCGCTGTGGCGACCCCGAATGTCGCAGACTCGAGCGCCCTAGCTAAATCGTTAGAGCATGCCCTGGGCTACATCTGTGCAAAATGTTGCGCTTTAAGACAAATTTGCACGAAATCAGCATTTGCTCCCGTTAAATCCCCACACTATAACGCTATGTTCCTTTTAGACTGATTAGCACGGGGAAAAAAAACACCCTAAGGCCTCTGACTAACATGAATGCTCACCCATACATGCATCGTTTTCTGAGGCCATTTCTAGCCCAAGGAATATTTTTTGCAAAACAAATGCCTGCAATGGATTCAGCATCATGACAAACCCCAAGTTAGACCCCTCAGATCCTACTTAAATACCCAGAAAAAAAATGTTTTCTGGGTATTTTCCTCCTGTATAGAAAGTTAATGGGAGCCCAACTTGATTTGGCCGCTGTGGCGACCCCGAAGGTCGTCGGCTCGGGCGCCCTAGCTAAATCATTAGAGCAAGCCCTGGGCTACATCTGTGCAAAATGTTGCGCTTTAAGACAAATTTGCACGAAATCAGCATTTGCTCCCCTTAAATCCCCACACTATAACGCTATGTTCCTCTAGACCTCTACCTCCGTATTCTTTGGCAAAACCGGAAAACGCCGCCGTCTGGTCCGAAAATAACAAAAAACTGTTTCGCCCCTCACCAAACCAAAGGTATCAGTGGACAGTTGAAAGCTCACTCTACTTAGTGGACGCAGTCTGGGCCCCCCACCACACGCTTAAAATACATTTATAGGGCGAAATGAAAGAAACGTGTGTTTTTGTTGACAATAACAAATAGCTGGTATTGTAATGAATGAAACATGTGTGTTGTTGTTGACAATAACAAACAGCTGGTATTGTAATGAATGAAACGTGTGTAACATACCTGTTTCAAGGTGTGTCCACACACTGCATCATTAGTGGACTCCACAACTTAGATCTATAGATTCACACACATTCCCACTGATTTATAAATGACTGTAGTCTAGTAGCTCCACATGCTCTGTGTAGACTGAGGTATCCCATTGCCCGGAGGGACGGTTTGGTCACACCCTGATTGGCTAGTTGGTTGTTAGGCAGCACGTATTCATTCATTCATTCATTCATTCATTCATTCATGTTTTACACCACATCTGTTGTTCATTAAAAAAATATGAATGAATGAAGTTATACTAGTTTTCTTTTCTTTTTTGTCTGTAATTCTTAAAGGGTTCCATTTGTACGCTCTCAGAGTAACAGACCCGTAAGGTTCCATTTGGTTCCATTTGTACACTCTCAGAGTTACAGACCTAGGGATCCATTTTGTAACTGATAATATGACATAAATGTACCACTTGAACCGTCAATACTTAATAAACTTGACCTTTCACTCTTTACTTGTTCTGCTCTTTTTCCCCTCTGCACCAAACCTCTTTGCCGAAAAATAAAAGCTCACAACGCCTCTGCGAGAAGTTGTGAGCTTGTAGATTCTGCTATTTTTGGCTAAAGTTCTCAGAATATGGACACTAGGGTTCAAATGGTTAATGTAAAAACTGAGAAAAAAAAGTTCCTATCACACAAAGATTTGGAGGACCCCCTGTAGTAACTCTGAGGACCCCCTAAGGTTCCCGGACCCCCTGTTGAAGACCCTTGCTATAAAGCAACAATGTAACTCATAATATGACATAAATGTATTTTATTTTCATTATTTACAGGTGGTGACCGGAGACTAAAACGACGTGAGAATTGTTATAATAAACAGAAATTAAAACGAACAGATTAACGTAAATATTATATGTAAATATAATATATACTTACTTTACTTTACTTTATTTGTTTATTTAGACGGGACAATGCATATTAATGAACACTACATGAATGCAATGTAAATAAGCCGGAATTAGCAAGAATGCTAAATTTCATCCGTAGTCCCCACATGAAGACAAAACAATACATACCAACAAACAGTAACCCTACATTAGGAGAGGGCGCCTAATAACATACATACAAATACTATTTTTCCTGAACCAAGAAAAAACAACAAAACAACACATATTACTAACAGTACCCTACATTAAAAAAGGATAGTTAAAAATATACGTACATGGCATGAGCTGCACTCTTAGAACTATACATGGTCACAGGTTTGATTGTCAACTAACCATTTTTTTAGATTGAACTTGAAGGATGGAAATGACAAACAGTCTCTTATTGTTAGAGGTAGGTCATTCCAGATTGAACATCCCTGCACTGAAAGGGTGTTTTTTCCAAAAGCGGTTACCCGGTACGGTACTTTGCAATCCCCTCTAGTGATTGCTCTAGTATTGAGTCCTCTATCAGGCTTCCTTTTTATGAATTCCTTTAGGGGAGGTGGGCATAGACCATTTAGGGTCTTATATATGATACTGACCTGTTTAAAAACCTTAAAATTAGCGAAACTCAAAAAACGGTACCTCTGAAGAATATTACAATGGTGATATGAGTGGGGTTTCCTATCGAATATCTTAAGCGCACTCTTATATAGCTGTTCAATGGGTTTGAGAGTCGTTATACCTGCGCAAGACCAGTTTGTGAAACAGTACTCAATGTGTGATAGGATCATGCATTGGAGATACGATTTAGCAGCACTAACTGCCAAAAAAGGTCTGATTTGTTTAAAGTTCTGAAGGTTGAACTTGATTGTGTTTGTAACCTTTTTTACATGTTTTTTAAAGGTTAGGGTTGAGTCTAACATGACCCCGAGGTACTTGAACTCTGACACAAGTTCAAGTTCCTCTCCACCCAGAAACACATTTGATGATTCCATCACAACTGGTCTTTTGGAAAAAGCCATGCAGACCGTCTTTTTTGCATTCAGGAGCAGGCATGAGTCTGTAAGCCAGTCCTGAACGCTGGTCAGAACAGAAGTTAAAACCGTTGACACCTCTGCATAGCTCTTTCCATGAGTCAGTATAACAGCATCATCTGCGTACATCTGAATATGTACATCTTTACATACATCAGGTAGATCGTTTATAAACAGAGAAAACAGAATTGGTCCTACTATTGATCCCTGGGGGACACCAACCGAGCAAGTGTGATAAGGAGACTTGATGCCATTTATACTAACACACTGTTCTCTATTTGATAGGTATGATGTAAACCATTTGATGGCCTCTGGGGACAAGTTGAAATGTGTTAGTTTGGACAAGAGGACCTGATGGCTGACAGAGTCAAATGCTTTCTTGAAGTCCAAAAATACTGCCATTGCGCATGGGGCTTTGTTCAAAGCACACTTTAACTTTTCAATGAATAAGCAATTTGCTGACTCAGTGGAGTGGAAGGCTCGAAACCCAAACTGCATAGGATGCAGAGGGGTGTAGCCTTTGTCTAGATGTTTAACAAGAGACTTTACAATCCACTTTTCAGCCACTTTTGATATAACAGGTAAGATGCTTATGGGTCTATAGTTTGATATGTCCGTTTTTGAGCCAGATTTGAATATAGGTGTTATAACAGCAGCTTTCCACTGAGTTGGGACAGTGCATTTTCTTATGGACAGATTTACCAGATGTGTGATTGGTGCCACCAGAGAGTCAATATTTGTTTTAAGAAAGTTTGTGTCAAGCCCATGTGCATCTTTAGCTTTGGATGCTTTTAGTGATCTGACAATGTTTGTCACCTCGTTTTCTGTGACTTCCTCCAAATTAAAAATGGGGAGATCATTTTGAACAGGGCGTGGAACAAACTTAGAGGGTCTGAACAATTGTGTGATTTCATACACAGAGTTTAGAAAAAACAGCATTAGGTTGCTAGCAAGCGTGTGGGGATCTTTCACCAGGACATTATCTATTTTAAGTTCTAAGTTGTTATTATCCTGCTTATAGTATTTCCCTGTCAGTTTATTTATGTATTCCCAAACTTTTTTCCCATTTCCTCTGGCACTCTCTATGATGGAGATATAAAATCCAGCTTTAGCCCTCCTTAAGAGATTTGTGACTTTGTTTCTAGCATGTGTGAATAGCTGTCTGTCCGTTGTCCGGCCAGATTTTAATGC
The DNA here is from genome assembly GCF_963921795.1 of Nannobrachium achirus. Taxonomy (NCBI): domain Eukaryota; kingdom Metazoa; phylum Chordata; class Actinopteri; order Myctophiformes; family Myctophidae; genus Nannobrachium; species Nannobrachium achirus. The sequence continues at coordinate 7,977,272 of NC_137830.1, forward strand.
CTTTTTAAGCAGTAAATCTCTGGTATTCATTTGATCTCTGCATTTTTTATCGACCCAAGGTAGAGTAATTTTTCTCCCTTTCCTCTGGTTACCACCTCTGGTGAAAGATTCCATTACTCTGCCAATTTTGGAAAGAAGGATATTACATCCGGTCTCAACATCATTACATGAGTGTAAATCATCCCACTCAAGCCCTTGTATGGCGACCTCAAGGCTATGTTGCAGATGTTTTGGGATTGTTTTGACTATAGGCTGGGACTGAGCTTTGCTGAACGCCTGTTTTGAGAGTTTTCTGGAAAAGAATATGATGTTGTGATCAGAGAGACCTGTCACGAAGTTAAATGTTTTCGCGATTCTTTCCACTTTATTTGAAAACAGTAAATCTATCTTGGTTGCTGAGTGACTGGTTATTCTTGTAGGTTGCTCTATTAATTGGGTCAAATTATAGTGGTCTGTTACTAGTTTAAGATTTTTTCTTATTTTTTTATCGTCCCAGTTAACATTTGTATCACCAATTAGTATTACTTCTTGATTAAAATCACACGCCGTGAGGATGGTCTTTAGCTGGTCGTATACTTCTACTTTAGCTGATGGCTGACGGTATAAGCAAATTAGAGTGAATTTCATCTCTGTGGATAGTGTAATTTCTACACCTACACATTCGGCCTGGATCTCAGTGGGCCATACAATTTGCTTACATTGTAAGGTGTTCTTGATATAGAGCAAGGCCCCCCCACCCTTCCCAGTTACTCTGTCCCTTCTGAACACCTTGTAACCAGGCATGCTCACTAAGGCATCTGGGGATGACCGCTTTAACCATGTTTCCGTCAGTCCTAAACAGTCAATGTTAGAGTTTACAAGCAGATTTTCTAGTTCACTGTGCTTATTTACCATACTTTGGATGTTTAGATGGCCACAGAACAAACCTTTGGGTTTACATAAGGGGTCCCACACAGTTTTAGCTTGGTTTAGTGTTTTAAAAAATTTACATTTTCTGTGTTTTTTAAAAACTGGGTTTCTGTATTTTACCTTAGCCATAGGTGGCTTTGGGGGTTGCAGGTGAGGGGGGGACCGTGTTGTGTCATTGTCCAGAGCTGGATTATTCTTGCTGGTGGCCACCGGCCTAGCTCCGGTGCAGAGACTTCTAGACACGGTGGCCACCCCAGCTGATGATGATGATGATGATGATGTCCCAGATGACGGCCCAGCTCCTTTAATGAGACTTCTAGGCACGACGGCCACAGCCTCGGGAGCCTGCGATGTCCTTGGGCCTCTGTCCCGCTTCCTGGGGCCTCTAGGCACGGCGGCCACAGCCCCAGGTGTTGGTGGTATAGCGGGGCCGATGTCCAGCGGCCCAGCTCCTTCCAAGAGACTTCTGGGCTCGGTGTAGTCAGCCTCAGGAGCCTGCGATGTCCTCGGGCCGGTGTCCCGCTGCCCGGGGCCTCTAGGCACGGTGGCCACAGCCCCAGGTGTTGGTGGTATAGCGGGGCCGATGTCCAGTAATAATCAAAACAATCACAGCCTTTAAAGCAATGACTGTAAATAAGGACAGCAAAGAGTTTTAAATGTGATGTAAAGTGTGAAACACTCATCTAAAGTGTTGTTCCATTCCTTTTCTACCATTTGGAGTCCTTGCAGCCTGAACCCTCAAGCACTTACCAGCTGACGTCAGCAGGGGGCAGCAGTGGCTCAGGGGTAGAGTTGCAGTCTTAGAACACAGAGGGTTCCTGAAGGGTTCCCAGTTCGATCCCGGGCTCCCCCAGAGTTAGTGTGGAAGAGTCCTTGAGCAAGACTCTGAACCCCTAGTTGCTCCTGGTGAGCAGGTTGGTGCCTTGCATGGTTTCCTCCGCCATCGGTGTATGAATGTGTGTGTGAATGGGTGAATGTAATGCACAATCTATGTGCAAGGGCCTTGGATAAAGGCGCTATATAAATGCACTGTTACTGAACAAACACTCTACAGCAATGATTACTGTGTGTGTGTGTGCGTGCGTGCGTGCGTGCGTGCGTGCGTGCGTGCAGCGTGAGCACAGAATAACCCTCACTTCAAAAATATTGTTATTATTTTTTAATTAACACAATTGTATCAGCATTTAATGTAACTTTGGCACAATACAATAGCATTGTAAGATTTTAGTAAAATACATGAAAGGTTGGAAATAAATGTTTTACATTTTATAGGTAAAAAAAAAACAAGGATTTTCAAAACACTTCATTGGAGTTTCCATTATCAACAAAACTTTACAATATTCATGTTTAAATGTTCTAGACCAGATGTTCTGTGGTCTGTGGTCACGACCCCCAAAATAATATTTGAACTGGAGACCCCCCAAAATAATCATATATAATCAGGTTTGAACTGGGGACCCCCACCCTGACAAACTGTACATTTTAGGAGTTGACACATTACATTTGGTTAGACTCAGTTCCACGTTGCGAGGCGTTGTGAGCTTGTAGATCTGCTATTTTCACAATATTTGCCTCTTTGTTATTTGACAATTTGTCCAATGTTTGACCAGTTTATAGTTTCATTACTTTTAGAAGTGCTTTCATTGTCACTTCACTGTCATCTGGGGACCCCCTGGGGGTCCCTCTGGTGGTCCCCTGATGGTGGTCCCTCTGGGGGTCCAGACCCACAGGTTGAGAACAAACCGTTTCATGTCAATCTGAGAAATTTGTGCCAGAGACTCAATTTTTACAAAATTCCTTGTTTGAAAATAGCAGATCTACAAGCTCACAACGTGCCACAGTGTGGCGCGTTGTGAGCTTGTAGATCTGCTATTTCATTCATACAGTAAATGGTTAAAGTGGTTACTCTGATTTTGATGCTATATACATGAATGTTGCTGGGGACCCCCTGGAACCCCCTCAATGACCCCTGGGGGTCCCTGGACCCCACTTTGAGAACCACTGTATTCATGATCTATAAATCTGTACAATATTAATGTTTAAATGTGTTAGACACACAGAGCCCCCCCCTCCCCACACACACACCCCATCGCAATGGAACCCAAATCATATTGATTCTGTAAACAACCCCGCCAACCACCACACCTGTTCCTGATTATTACATTAGGATACAACACCCTGTATGTCTGTCCTCACACCCTGTCTGTCTGTCTGTCTGTCCTCACACAGAGACACAGAGGAGTTAGGCATAAACCCAAAGCCAGCATAGAGAGGTTCAGTGAATGTGGTCTGCACGGTGTAAAGGTGTCTCAGTGAGTCTGAAGACACTTCATAGAAGGACAGAATCCCACCAGGACAGTCCAGATACACTGCTACTCTGTTGGAGTCAGAGGGACGATCAGGAAGGAAAGTGGTCTTACTATTGTGTGCGACAATGTATCTGTTACCAGGGTTACCATCATTACAGGCCAGATTCCAGGACATTTTATTGAGTCCAAGCTGACATTCATCACCCTTTCCTTTCCTACTGATTCCTCTGTAGGTCACTCCTATATCAACCCCTCCACTCTTCTCTACCTCCCAGTAACAGCGTCCAGTCAGACCCTCTGTACACAGAACATTGCCCACTCCATCAAACCTGTCTGGATGATCAGGATATGAATGACGCTGTTTCACCCGAGTCGCCTTCCGGTTGTTCTCAGACAGAGAGAGGACTCTGTGTGCTGTGTTTGTGTCCAGTGTGAGACGATGTGAATCTGATGAGAAAACAACACAGTAAACATTAAAAACATCCCTCACTGAGTGACACGCACGCACGCACGCACGCACACAGTAACAATGTAATTATCAAGGTCAGTTGTGATGTTTTTTGTTTTGTTTTGTTTTGTTTTGTTTTGTTTTGTTTTGTTTGTTATTTGTGTTTTGTTTTTGAATTTTTTGGGGGGGGGGGGGGGTTGTTACAGAATCAATATGGTTTGGTTTCCATAGCGATGGGGGGGGGGGCTAACACATTTAAACATGAATATTGTGAATATTGTACAGATTTAAAGATCATTAATACAGTATAGTTCTCAAAGTGGGGTCCAGGGACCCCCAAGGGTCCCCAGCAACATTAATGTGTATAGCACCAAAATCAGTGTAACCACTTTAACCATTTAGTGAATACTTGAAAAAAAATTAGCTCACAACACGTTGCATCGCGATGTGTTGTGCACGCACGCACGCACGCACGCACGCACGCACGCACGCACGCACGCACACACACGCACACACGCACACACACACACACACACACACACACTTTCTAAACATGTTCATATTTTTCATACAGTAATTTAAAAAAATAGCAGGTCTACAAGCTCGCAGCGTGGCACCAAGTGAACCACTTTATCCATATTTTATACGTTGGCTATTTAACACATTTAGAGCTATAAAACATCTGTGTCATTTTAGATTAGATCTTTATATTTAGCAACAAGGAATGTCAGAAAACTCTTTTCTCCATATTCTAACTTCTTGTGATTTTACCAAAGTTAGCGCCCCCTACTGTACTTGAGCATACTACAGAATTACACAAAAGTACCTAAAGTAGCAGATCTACAAGCTCCAAACATGGCGTGAAGTGACGCGTTTGGAGCACAGATGTTTTCTAGCTCTAGTCTAAATGTGTTAAATAGCCATTGTGTAAAACATGGATAAAGTGGTTCAAATGAGTGTAATGCTGTATTAAACATTTTGCTGGGGACCCCCTGGAACCCCCTAAGGACCCCTGGGGGTCCCCAGACCACACTTTGAGAACCAATGCTATAAAGAACCATCAACCACTTTAACCCTTCATCGACTGGTGTCTCCCAGGGCTCTATACTTGGTCTGCTCAGTTTCTCCCTCCACACTCCAAAATAGCCGATGTACAAGCTCAAAACGTGTCGTAGCACGATGTGTTGTAAGCTTGTAGATCTGCTATTTACAATGAATGTTCACGTATTAAGACATGTCCAACATTGGGACGCAGGGTTTAAATGGTTAATGGTTCAAAGAAGGTTCTTTGAGGAACCATTTGTGCTTGTGAGCTTCTAGATCTGATATTTTTCCAGAGCCCTGAGGAACTCCAGTCAGTGACGTGGGTTTAAGTGTTTAACATACAAAATAAATATCATTAAAATAATGTTTTATTAATTAAAATCAGTTCCTGATTGCAGGTCTAATTAACCACTTGAACCCTGGTGAACCTATTCTGTATTCATAATTCTAAAACAGCAGATCTTCAAGCTCACAACACGTTGCAATGCAACAAACACGACAGACAGACGGACGTTGTGAGGTTGTAGATCAGCTATTTTCACTATATTTAGACAGTTCTGTTTTAATGCATTTATTTTTGGGGGAAATGTTCTTCATTTCAATACAACAATACATTGATACAAAATTTAAAAAGTACTGTAGTTAAAAAGTACTGTAGTTGTAATTTGTACTTTTTTATACTTGAGTATTTACTCAAGTAAATACTTTGTCCACCACTGGTTGTCAGGACAGAAAAGTGTCCAAACATGGAATAAATTCCTTCTCAAGACATTTCCTCACTAATGTGTTTGTAAAGATTTCTAGTAACACATTTCAAAAGGTTGAAACTCCCCTAGGGCAGCGGGAACAGCCACGCCCACTTTTCCTGCTCGTCACAAAGCCTTGTTTTGTGTGAGAATCTATATTTGTGGGAGCGTGTCAAATTAAAAAGTATCTTTATTAGTTTGTTGAATCCTAGGAGACACTGCTCCTCAGGAGTCCAGATCACCTGGAGGTCCTCTGGTTCCTCCAGAGGTCCTCCTGGATGGAGTGGAGGAGTGGAGCAGGACTAGGGTGCACCTCACCTGGGTAGAGGGGAGCATGAGGTCCTGGGCTGTTCCCCCTTTCCCCTCTATGGATGTGGTCAGCAACACCACACTTCTCAACACTTTTTATCTGCTGAATAAGAGCTAAGCCTGTTGCCACTTCACACACTGATTGAACTGTGTTTTAAATGGTCTCTCTAGGGGGTCCTGAACCCCAGTTTGGGAACCACTGCCCTGGAGGGGGGTTGAATTTCAAGGTTTTGGATTGTGTTACTAAACACCTTTAAATACATTGGTGAAGGTTTTTATAATATCCTCTGAATACAGGGAGGGAGGGGCCAACAGAGTATAAAACATTTATACAGTATAAAATGTCAATGTGACGGACAGACAGACAGACAGACAGACAGACAGACAGACAGACAGACAGACAGACAGACAGACAGACAGACAGACAGACAGACAGACAGACAGACACTCACATCTTGTAAGGAGTTCAGGTTTAATCCAGTGTTCTCCTGAATGATTCACACTGTAGGAAATAGAACAACAATGAATCAATGTCGGACTTTATAACACACTGTCTCCACTAGTGTAATGCTGTATTAAACATTTTGCTGGGGACCCCCTGGAACCCCCTAAGGACCCCTGGGGGTCCCCAGACCACACTTTGAGAGCCAATGCTATAAAGAACCATCAACCACTTTAACCCTTCATCGACCGGTGTCTCCCAGGGCTCTATACTTGGTCTGCTCAGTTTCTCCCTCCACACTACAAAATAGCCGATCTACAAGCTCAAAACGTGTCATAGCACGATGTGCTGTAAGCTTGTAGATCTGCTATTTACGATGAATGTTCACGTATTAAGACATGTCCAACATTGGGACGCAGGGTTTAAATGGTTAATGGTTCAAAGAAGGTTCTTCTGAGGAACCATTTGTGGTTGTGAGCTTGTAGATCTGATATTTTTCAGAGCCCTGAGGAACTCCAGTCAGAGACGTGGGTTTAAGAGTTTAACATACAAAATAAATCTCATTAAAATAATGTTTTATTCATTAAAATCAGTTCCTGATTGCAGGTTTAATTAACCACTTGAACCCTGGTGAACCTATTCTGTATTCATAATTCTAAAACAGCAGATCTTCAAGCTCACAACATGTTGCAATGCAACAAACACAACAGACAGACATTATTGTGAGGTTGTAGATCGGCTATTTTCACTATATTTAGACAGTACCACCTGACATAAGTGCCGTTTCCATAAAGCCACTTTTTGCGCATTAACGGCTTATTCGCAAAATCTTTTTATGGAAACACTTCAAAATGCGAATAAACTTTCATTATCCGCAAAAAAAAATTATCCGCTTGGAGGAGGTGGATTTTGAGGCTTTATCGAATAAACTAAATGCGCATTTGTGAATGGAAACGGGTCAGACAATAAATGCGAATAGATTATGACGTTCTGGGTCCATATCGTCCTCCAATTTAGCACTTTCCTCTGCCGCTTAACGTCCGTTAGTCCACAAAACAAACCGGTTGTTTGTTACACACGGAGTGACACGGACCGTGTGTATATTACTCCCGTTTTCACCTACCGGAGTCAAGCCATCCGTGGCTAACCCTTCCTCATCACACGCCAAAAGTGGCCGATCTACAAGCTCACAGCAGCTCGCATCTGCGTCTCCGCGCCGCATTGTGAGCTTGCAGATCGGCCACCTTCCAGAGAACGCTGAAACTTGCAGGATGCGCACTGTGCAGCGACGCGACCGCTGTTTTCCCGGTGAACCTGAGCGCAACGGTGGGGGCGCCGATGATGATGGAGATGTTAGCTTTATGTAATGAGAGGAACTCTTGCCAATTTCGTAAGAGACTCGTCGCGAATTGTAAGATATTTGGGGCCATGATGATTGATAACCCCTTCTTCCCACTACTAGACAGCGACCGAGTCACAGCAGTCAGACGTGCAGTGCTCAGGTTCCGTCTGAAAAAATCTTCCCGATCAACTAATGCGACGTCGCTAATTCGAATGACACCCGCAAATGGAAACATGCTAAATTCGCTTTGTCTTAATGCGTATTTCTGATAATTCGCTTCCCTAATTCGAATACGTTTATGGAAACATGGCTACTGTTCTGTTCCTGATGATATCACACGCACGCACGCACGCAACACAAACAACAGTAAACAAATGTTTCAGGATACAGATCAAGTCGCCTCCATATTTGACAAACTATCATTATGTATATTAAATCTATGTTAGAATATAGGACACTTTCACTGTATATTGAATCTATGTTAGAATATAGGACACTATCACTGTATATTGAATCTGTTAGAATATAGGACACTATCACTGTATATTGAATCTATGTTAGAATATAGGACACTATCACTGTATATTGAATCTATGTTAGAATATAGGACACTATCACTGTATATTAAATCTATGTTAGAATATAGGACACTATCACTGTATATTAAATCTATGTTAGAATATAGGACACTATCACTGTATATTAAATCTATGAATAGAACCATGGATCATATAGGATCAAATGATCATCTGGCTCTAATTGTCCCAGAGTAAAGACTGAACTGGTAAAAACAGTGTTTTGTTTTAGTGTCCAAACCTCATGGAATGACCTACAGCTCACACTAAAGATCTGTTCTCCTAGAACACGGTGGGCAGTTTTTATTTACAGAGTTCCATACTGACTTTGATAAAGTAAGCCAAGCCAAGGGCTGAAACTTGAAACACACTCTAAACATATATATATTTTTAATTTAATTATATACATTTTTTCATCTAAAAAAAGAAAAGAAAAAGAAAAAAAAGAAAGAAAGAAAAAAAGAAAAAAGGTGAAGCCCCCTCCCACCTGGCCAGCCAGTTCAACATTGTAAGGGAAACACTGCACTAACCAACTTGGACACAGTCCAAGTCTACTCACTTCAGAGTCTCCAGTGCAGCAGAGAGCTTCTTCAGACCAGAGCCTCCTAAGTGGCTGAAGTTCAAGTCCAGCTGTTTCAGATGGTTGGGGTTGAAGGTCAGAGCTGAAGCCAGAGAAGAACAGCCTTCCTCTGTGAGCCCACATCCTGACAACCTGCAGAGAAATCCATATTTAACAAAGTGCTGTTGATGTTCAAGTAGAGATCCACACAGAGAGAAAACACACTATTTATTTACCTCAGGATCTGCAGTCTACACTCTTCACTCTTCAGTAGAGCAGAGAGTTGGTCCAGTTGTGGTTCCTGCAGGCAGTTGAAACTGATGTCCAATTCTCTCAAATGGGAAAGATTAGATCTGAGAGCTGAGACCAGGATGTCAAATCCTGTCTGTGTGATGTGACAGCCAGCAAGTCTGTAATTAAAGATTATTATACATATCTGGATTGATTATCAGAGTTTTGGAGGAGGGACCAAAGAGATGAAAAAACAGGCAGGCATGAATAATGTGAAATAAATCATGGTAATTTTCCATCAGGAAGCTAACTGTATGACGTCTGACATCATATATGTCTTATGTTATAGACCAGGGGTTTTCAAAGTGGGTGACGGGGCACCCTGGGGTGCCTCAGAATTATTTGATGATATTTGGAATTCAGCAATATCACAACATTAACACCTTCTAAGCCTGGTCGTACTCCCTCGGACTTCCTACTGGGTCCAATCAGCCACACGTCTATTCCCGGACTTTTGATATAAATGATAATAATCAAAAAAAAAAACATCGGCCATTCTACTCTGTGTCTTTTTGGAGCTATCTGAAACGGTTAATATCCTCTCACACTCATTTTCTGGGGCTGGGTGTGATACTCGTAATATCCAGCAGGCCGCGCCGTTGACTCACATTCTGGATGGATGGGTGTCCAGGAGTGGCCTCATACTCTCCACAGTGTTGAAACTCGACAAGAAGGACAAACAAGATGGCTGGTCTTTGTCTCTGTTCGTGGATCGCGGTTTCAATCACGTTCGGGCGCCGCTTCTCTATCGCTCCTTTCCCTGCTTCGCCGCACGTAAACGAATGGAATTGATCTCCCCTCCGCCTCGCCAAAGTAAGATCGCCGACCTCTGCAGGATGAATATGTACGCTGTATCGAGCACTCCATTACGTGTTGTTATCATGTGGGCTTTGTTTTTTTAAAACATGTTTGTAAATAAATGGCTTATTTCTTCGGCGCTACCTCTGTTCAGAGGGCTTGCAACGTGTTAATATCACTTCACTATGTGAACACCTGATTTGCACTGTAGATGAGTTATTTTTCCATCTACAGCCAACTCTTCACCAAAAATAGCCGATCTACAAGCTCACAACGTGTCACGTTGTGAGCTTGTAGATCGGCTATTTTTTGGTGAACCTTCCCCCCAGAATAGGGATGCTGGGGTTCAAGTGGTTAAACGTCAAGTATAAAGTTATTTTCAGTCAGTTCTGATGGAAACAGATATTTCTCTGTGACGTAGCCTACCGTATCTCAGGTGGAAAGATGTGCATATTTGCATCACTTATTCTAAAGATTCAAAAAACTAACAGTGTAACTCAGGGGTGCCGTGGATGAAAAGGTTATTTACAGGGGTGACCTGCGTCAAAAAGTTTGAAAACCCCTGTTATAGACCACATGAGACTCACAACATATGTCCACATATGGGCATTCCAAGTTATTGGCTTAATATTGATTATATTAGTGATCTCCATAGTCCATATACAGTATGGACATATTCTTGTTTCTAGTCAGTGTGGGTTACCATGATATCAACCTTATTGACTAAATGAAACAGACAACAGACTGCTGGTGCTGGTGGGCTGGGGAACCAGCAAACCTTCCAGTCTGTGTTTACACCAGTTTGACACTCAATGATTGTGTAACTGGACGTGATAATTCCCTAGCAGCCATGATGGATCACATATTGTATTTACTGTACCGTATCATTGTGATGTGATGCCAGAGTGAGAAACTAACCAACACAAACTCTGACCGTATCATGATTCTAGTCAGTGTGGGATACCATGATGTCAACTTAATGCACTCTACTCTTATTATAATAAAACAATAAATAATAAAACAGAAGTAACCTAAATCATGCTGGTTAATTAATCTGACCTCAGTATCTCCAGTTCACAATGTGGACTCTTTAATCCAGCAGAGATGAGTTCCATGAATGAATCCTCCACGTCGTTATAACTGAGATCCAATTCTCTTAGATGTGAAGGATTAGAGCTGAGAGCTGAAGCCACAATTTCATAATCTGGCTCATCGAGATCACAGCCAACAAGTCTGTAAATGAACAATACGTAAAATCACATATTAGATCAAGTTCATGTTCAAAGAAAAAAAAACATGCCCAAAATAATGAACTATCAATGACTATCAACCTCAAATATGAATCACATGGTGAGGGATATGTGTACTCAACGCAGCGCCAAAAGCGTTTCCACTTAGACCAGGGGAGCCAAAATGTGAACATTTGAACTGGTTGTTGGGTGTGTCTTTAATGGTTATTTTATGTTCATAGGAGTTTTGTCATTCTAGGGTCAAGATCACTTGACCTTTGATGTTCAATGTTTTGAGGACAAAGAGGTCAAATGGCAGGACAGGAAGGTCATCAAATAAAACAGTGATTTAAAGTCCACAGAAATAATGAATTTAACGCTTACTGCCATTACGAGTATACTCGTTAATTGATGCGCGCACAAACACGCAGTCTCACACACACACACACACACACACACACACACACACACACACACACACACACGTACGCACACACACACTCACACACAGTCAGACACATGTGCACACACAATTTGTATTTTTTAAAGAAGTAAAAAGAAAGAAAAAAAAATAAAATCGGTTCTACACGGCGGCAGAACCGCTTAATGTAATAGGGTTTACTCCACTGTGGAGTAGAAGTAAATGTATTGGAAATAGGACATACTCAAGTAAACTAGCCTACAAATACCTCAAATTTACTTAATTACTTTACACCAGTGGTTCTCAACCATCTCCAAATTATTTTGGGGGGTCCCCAGATGATTAAGTTAATGTGCAAAGTTGTTTTCTCACTCAACAGTAAACAAACCAACATAAAGTGTATCTACAAATTTCTAAAGTGACAATTTAAGGACCTTTTAATACTCTAAAATGACAAATTAAACATTGGCCAAATTGTCAGTGGCAGGAATTGTGAAAATAGCAGATCTACATGCTCACAACGCCTCATGTAGATCTGCTATTTTCACAATAGAACCGTGTTATACAAAATGTAATGCCTCAACTCTTAGTGCTCGTCAGGGTGGGGGGTCCCCAGTTAAATATGATTATTTTGGGGGTCACAGCCTGAAAAGGGAACCACAGAGAACCACTGCTTTACACCACTGTCTACAGCAAGCATGGTTCCCAAACTTTTTAGCCCGTGACCCAAGAGGATGAGAGGACGCGGTTTATTGCCTTTATAGCCTACGTTGTCATGTCTTGGTGTTTTTTTTTTTGTATATTCCTTATGCCTGCGTTGTTTTCACCACAACACACCATCATGACGCACAGGGAGAGAGAGATGGACGACCATCAAATGGGTGTCCATTGAAAGTCATTTCCTCTCTAGACGGTGCGCAGAAGCGTATTTCAAAACAAGAGCCTTTCTTATACTATCGATCATTCAACACGTTTATTTTGAAATTGTACTGGAAATAGAAGTAGCAAGATAGCCCCTATACTTCATGCCACTAATGTCAGAGCCTAGAGGGCTCTGCGCGCACACACACACACACACACACACACACACACACACACACACACACACACACACACACACACACACACACACACACACACACACACACACACACACACACACACACGTGTTTGATTGACGTCTTTAATCCACATTAATTGCTCCGCACAAGTGAGCGTGTACTTTTTAAAAGACACATGCATGTGTGCTTGTGTGCGGACGTTCTTCAAAGACTCTGTGCAGACTGTAAGCATGGGTATAAGATGTGCACTGCATGTACAATGTCTTTATAATGATGTTCTGATTATCACACTGATAGCCAGGGTTGTGGTATTGATACAGGTGCTGTCCCGATGACACTCTAGATCTGGTGGTCCCCGGACCACCAGATCTCTATAAATGTGCCGAAAAGAACAGATGTATAAGCTGTCGACACGCCATGATGCAGTGCGTTGAGAGCTTTTTTTTCCCAGCCGTCCACGAGCACACAGAGAACTGCTGTAATGGAGCCGCGGTGGCTAAGACTAAGATTTTAATTGCCCTCTAGTTATAGACGGTTGAACTAAATACAATATTTAAGGTATTTATTATCTTAGTTATAAAAGGGCAATTCAAATGTATTAATCTTTCTCTTTTACTGCCAAAGCTTAGCTAATCATCTTGTCTGTTCAACGCCAGCAAAACATTAACCTTTGAGATTTTATAGAATAACATCCCTCTATTATTTCCATCCGCTCAGTTTTTTTTAAAAAGACGCCTGCAGGTCTTTTAGTGTCAAAAGAAAAGTGCAAAGATAGAGCCAGTGGAATGTGGCTTGCTTTCACCCAAAATCAACACATAGCAGATAAAAGTAGATCCAGGGCCTCAAATATGAAAAGGAAATCTTGTGTGTGTGTGTGTGTGTGTGTGTGTGTGTGTGTGTGTGTGTGTGTGTGTGTGTGTGTGTGTGTGTGTGTGTGTGTCACATGACTTCAGGCTGTGTGCACGGTCATTGCTATGACAACTCACAGCCCTCAGACACCCACCAGCTGTTCCATGGCTCAAATCAGGATTTGACGAGCGCTCGCCGTGGCAGTGAGCGAAACGTGACGAGCGCTCGTCATAGGCAGTGAAATAGTTAACAGGAATATGCTTTATTTGCACATACACACTATACCACCAGTCACTATTTGAGACCTGATTATTATTGGACATTTTACATCCACCATCATTTCTACTTATAGTGTTATGTGTGATGGTAGATTGATTCTCTTCTAATAGGTTTTCTATTCACATGAATACTAACCGAGCCTTTCTGGTGTTCCTCACAGCTGGGACCAGTCTGGATTTCCCCCACAATGCTGATGTTGTGTATTTGTGCAGGTCCAACTCATCCAGAACCTCCTCTGACGTTAGCAGCATGTGGGCCAGAGCTGAACACTGGCTCTCAGACAGTTCTGTCTTTGATCTGTCCCCTGACTCCAGGTACTGTTGGATCTCCTGATGCAGTGAGTGGTCGTTCATCTCCATCAAACAGTGGAGGATGTTGATACATCTGTCAGGAGAGTACCTTTGATCATTCATCTTCTTCAGGTTGTCGATGACTCTCTGGATGCTCTTTGGACTGTTCTTTGTCTGACACAATAGGCCTCCTAAAAGACTCTGGTTGGACTCCAGTGAGAGGCCATGAAGGAAGCGGACAAAGAGGTCCAGGTGGCCATTCTTACTCTCCGTGGATTTTTCAAAGGCTTTCTTCAGGAAGTCATCCAGGGACATTGTTTCTTCTTCTTCTTCTTCATCCAGGGACATTATTTCTTCTTCTGCTTCTTCTTCTTCTTCTTCTTCCTCTTCTTCTTCATCCAGGGACATTATTTCTTCTTCTTCTTCTTCTTCTTCTTCTTCTTCACCATCATTATCTTCATCTTCATCATCACCTCCCAGGAATGTCTTCAGTACCTTCACATTCCTCTGTGTGTAACAGTGGAACAGGTAGACTGCAGCCAGAAACTCCTGGATGCTCAGATGAACAAAGCTGTAGACCTTTCTCTCAGATTGAACAGTCTCTTCTTTGAAGATCTCTGTGCACACTCCTGAGTACAGCGAGGCGTCTTTCACATCAAGACCACACTCTTCCAGGTCTTCTTGGTAGAACATCATGCTACCTTTGTCCAGATGTTCAAACGCCAGCCTTCCCAGCTTCAGAAGAACCTCCCTGTCAGCCTCCATGAGCTGCTGTTGATTCACATCATGACTCTCATAGTACTTCTTCCACTTCCTCTTGGTCTGAACCCACAGGAAATGGCTGTACATCGCAGTCTGGGTCTTGGGCAGATTTTCTGTCTCGTCTGTCTTCAACATGTCCTCCAGAACGTTAGCAGTGATCCAACAGAAGACTGGGATGTGACACATGATGTGGAGGCTCTTTGATGTCTTCATGTGTGAGATGATTTTGTTGGCCAGCTTCTCATCACTGAATCTCTTCCTGAAAAACTCCTCCTTCTGGGCATCTGTGAACCCTCGTACTTCTGTCACCAAGTCAACATAGGCAGGAGGGATCTGATTGGCTGCTGCAGGTCTGGTAGTTATCCAGAGGAGGGCTGAGGGGAGCAGATTCCCCTTTATGAGGTTTGTCAACAGCAAGTCCACTGATGATGTCACTGTGGCATCAGTGACGATGTCATTGTTGTGGAAGACATCAGAATCAATGTCAATGTTCGCGAATTTCAGCCGAAACCTGCTTTCATCCAGACCATCGAAGATGAAGCCAACCTTCCAGACAGCGAGCTGCTCTGCTGTGACCATCTTTAATTCTGGGTGGAAACGATGAATCAGTGAGAGAAGACTGTGCTGTTCATCTTTGACCAGGTTCAGCTCCCGGAATGAGAAGGGAACCAGGAGAATGACATCTTGATTTTCCAAACCTCTTGCCCAGTCCAGAGTGAACTTACGCACAGAGAAGGTTTTTCCAATGCCAGCGATGCCCTTGGTCAGAACTCTTCTGTTGGGTTTATCTCTGCCAAGGAGGAGGGGCTTAAAGATGTCACAGCATTTGATTGGTTGGTCATGAAGGGTCTTCTTGGAAGCTGTCTCTAGCTGCCAGACCTCATGTTGGTTATTAACGCCTTCACTCTCTCCCGCTGAGAGGTAGAGCTCTGTGTAGATGCTGCTGAGGGAGGGCACTTCAGTGATGTATGTCACACGATCAAGACGGTTCAAACCAACCTTATAAACCTTTAAATACTCCAGCGGACTCACACCTGTTATGAGAAGACAATGAAGACATGTTAAACATGTTAAAGTTAATTCATAACTTTACATCAAATATACAATACCTTTAAAACTATTTCTTATACCCTCCAAAAAAATCTATAATTCGTATAGAAATAGGGGGGAAAAAGCTAAATAAATGTATATGTTAATCATCAGCATTTGGACATTGATTCAGGAACACGATGTGGACATTTAGTCTGATGATGCGTTCTGCTATTTAAACATTTCATTAATTCATATGAAATGTTAATTTGTGTAAAATGTGTCCTGTCTTACTTTGTTCACTTGTGGTTTGACTGGATGTCTTCTGTTCAGTTGTGGTTCTGAGTCTCTCTCTGTGGAGATGAACACAATATAATATAGATAATAGATAGTTTAATAACTTATATTATTTAATTAACCACTTAAAACCTATGTACTTTTTCCTTCAATGAATAGCGCCGATATACAAGCTCAGGAAGTGCTGTGATGCCATGTGTTGTGAGCTTGTAGATCTGCTCTTTTTTTCCATTCCAACATCAAACAAGAAGCGCAAAATGCCTTTCAGACAAGGCCTTACAGACAAGGTGAATGGAGGACATTGGAGGTAGTGGTCCCACTGTACTGGATGTAAATAAAAATGTGACTGTGGTGAGATCTGATTTATTTAACCACATCTAGGTGAACATTCAGACAAAATAGCAGATCTACAAGCTCATGACATGTAGATGTAGCAGGGACCCCCACTGTATATTGTAAGAAACTGTGTTGGAGAATAACCTTTTACATAGATTTCATAGATGGCTTCATAGACTTGTTTGACATTCATTATCATGTTTATTAATATGTTGGATTCACGTTAATGTGTTTTCAGACAGTGAACCTTTTTACTGTCATGCTCTTTTTCCCCTCTACACCTACTCTCAGAAAATAGCAGATCTTCAAGCTCATGTTCCCCATCACACAAATAATTGGCGGACCCCTGTAGTAACTCTGAGGACCCCCTATGGGTCCCAGACCCCCTGTTGCTGCTCTATATACTTCATTGACATTTCCCCTCTAAAAGGCCAAATATATATCATTTAGGGGGTCCAAAAGGTCAAATACATATCATACAGCGGTCCTCGCCAATTCAATTTTATTAAAGTGCCAAATCACAACTAATTGTCTCTAGACACTGTCCATGTAGATCAGAGAGCCCATCTTGTCCCACCCTGACCAAGCAGTGTCAAAGCTCTTATGCTGTTCATTGACATACTGTGTGTGTGGAGGTCCACGTTCATTACTGAAGTTAATCAGTGCTCCTTTAGAGAGGTCACTCTTCATGGACAGAAGGCTGTTTTTTTTTTTTTTGCTGCTTCTCAACGAAAGAGCGGTTAGCTTCGCTCAAAAAAAGGTATTGCAGGGATGTACTTCATTTCCCTACTGGCTTGAGCCCCCTTTGATGTATATGTGTGCACCTGCCTGTATACCAGGATTCACATACTGTGTATCTGGAGGTTCAGATTGGGTTTTGATGGATGGATGGATGGATGGATGGATGGATTGAATAGTAACACGAATAACAGTACAGGTAATTTAGTCAAAATGTTTCATTCTCACAGCATTGCAGTTACAGGAAGATGAAGAAATAAGAAAGAAATAATATCACCACTGAAATGTACCACAAATACAGTACAATACAAGTTGCAGTGATAGATAGGTAGATATATTCTGTGGTCGTTGTGTAGTCATTCTACAGTTTACGACAGGTTACAAAATTTGGTGTAACACCGGGTTACACGGTCATCTATTGGCGACAGAAGGAGAACTTATTTGTGCAAGTCTTAATTGTTTACATTAATTTACGCGCAAGACATGGTAGGGCTTGAGAGAAGCCCTTTAATAAGGCTGTGGAAGGATTCACACTATTTTTGGATTTACTGGTGAAAGGATAGATTAACATCATTACATTATCCACGTTGAAGCTGAACACAGCCACGCACAGCTGACAGCTCCACAACACTCTAGTAGGCTGCACTCTATTTTATGATTACCAAACTTCCTTGCAGGTGGGTTTTAATGGTCGGTAACGGAAAAAGTAACCTAACAAGTTACTTTTTTCAGTGGGTAATGTAGTAACGTAACAGATTCATTTTTAAAGGCAGTAACGATGTAATCTAACAAGTTACTATAAAAAGTAACAATACCCAACACTGTGTGTTACATATAGATACAGGTTCACAGGTTAAGGTAGGTTAATTATTCACTCCACACATAGTAACGTTCAGTCAATAGGTAATGATTGGACAGGGAGGGCACACTATTATAATACTCTGTCTTGTTTTGTAATAGTTTGCACGCTGTGCAACACGTGTCATGTTATAGTGTTGTGTATAATGTAATGGATTGACATACTGTGTGTGTGGAGGTCCAGGTTCACTGAAGACAGGAGGATTTCCTTTAGAGCGATCACTCTTCATAGACACACAGCTGGGTGTTGGAGACTCAGCTCTGGGTTGAACACTTCTGGAATCATAATAAATGTTTATACGGTTAGCATGTGAATGAAAATGTCACTTTATTAGTTTAGTATAACAGAGTGAAAGGTCTTGGGACGTTGAAGCAGCAAAACATGCAGACAGTCAGTCTGTATAGTGCAGCTTCACCACAGAACAGCACATAGTGATTTGTAGCACTTCATTCACAAACTGTACTCATAGTCATTTATAATCTATAGTAATTTATAATCAATAGTAATTTATGATCTAACTATTAATTTACAGAATCTGTCTGTCCATCTGCCGTCTGTCCGCATGCTGACATCACTGATGCAGTATACCATGAAAAATGTTGCATCTTGTCTCCATCTGTCTGCCTGTTCAGTCAGTCAGTCAGTCAGTCAGTCAGTCTGTACGCATTTTTACAGTCTATTGGTTTCCCTTGTCACTGTGACATCACTCTGACATCATGCTCTGATGTCACTGTGATGTCAGGGGAACCACTCTTAACACATGGGCTGCTAAGGTTTCTAACATTTCTAGCTGTTGCTGCTGCTGCCGTTCACTCACGCTTTATTTTGAAGAGCCTCGGAAGCTTCGTGCGTGTGCACATGAGTGTCCACTGACGATTGAGGAAGATAATCCCTTTGTTTACAAACGCTCGCGAAACTAAAATCCAAACGGGTGCCGACCATCGAGGTAAAGTGTTGCCGTGAAAACAATCAGATCTCTGCTTCCCTGGCGTTCTTTTCACCTCATTCATAGATAAAGCCCTTTTTATGTTTGAGCCTAGAATGGAAACCAATGCAACCAGCCTCCGCCATTTTCTCTCTCTCTCTCTCAGCTACGGGGTGACGTATGGACCAGCGTCATTCAGAGGGCATGCAGCATGCACGCAGACCTGTCCCAGTTAACCCATTGTTGACTCGTTCAGGGACGAGACAACTCCTTTTTGCAGGGTGACATCTAGGGGCCGTATCTCGTTACTGAACGAGTTTGGCTTCTTGGGTGTTAACAGAATGAGTTTGCTGCTCTGACCTCACGCTCTGGCTTGATGTGCCTTTTACGCCCATATATAGTCGACAATGTGATGCCATGGGCATTCCCAGATCACACATCCTTGTCCGTTTTATGCCCATATATGGAGAACCCTGTCCCAGTGTCATCAATATTAAGGGCATATCTGGGAATGCACATATATGGGCATGACATGCCCATATTTGGGCATTCCCAGATCACACTTGCAAATTAATTACGTCCTTGTCCGTTCTATGCCCATATATGGAGATCCCTGTCTCGATGTCATCAATATTAAGGACATATCTGGGAATGCCCATATTTGGTAATGCCCATATATGGGCATGTTCTGCCAATCTCAACAGATGAGATTGGGTATACATCACTGGCCAGATAGCCAAGAATTGGTGTGACCAAGGAGGCGTCTTAATAGTATTAAACCGTGTAACCACCATGGTAACAGCGCCGCATGCTGAAACAATGCCCAAATAATGTCTGTCTGACATGATGAAACAAGTGACCACATTTGGAGATGACATCACAGACTGGCCTGGACACGGAACACCATATATGGGCATAAAAGAGAGCCAGACAGACAGAGATAAGAGATCTCCATATACTGTATGGGCATGAAAGGGACACAGACAGACAGACAGATGGATGCAATGGGTATTATTGCACAACTGGATGTCAATGGTAGTTATTCTGCCGAAAGGGCACCGGTCTGTGTTCTCCAACATTAGTTCTGAGACTCCTCATTCCTCATATACTGCACACCCCCGGGCACAGGACTAGTCAATAGTTATGTATAATCTATAGTCATTTATAATCTATAGATAAACACTGGACAGAGTGGACACACCGTTATTATACTATGTCTGACTATGTAGTAACTTTGCACACGTAACCTAGCACAATACTGTATAGGAAGATTCACATCACACATTGACATACTGTGTGTGTGGAGGTCCAGGTTCACTGAAGACAGGAGGATTTCCTTTAGAGCGGTCACTCTTCACAGACACACAGCTGGGTGTTGGAGACTCTGCTCTGTGGAATCATAATAAATGTTTATACGGTTAGCATGTGGATGAAAACGTCAGTATAGTATAACAGAGTGAAAGGTCTTGGGTGATTTGAGTGATTTGTAGCACTTCATTCACTTCTGTACGCATGCTGACATCACTGATACTAAACAGTGTTGCCACCATGGTAACAGCTGCATGCTGAAACAATGCCCAACATCACTGACTGACATCACAGAGGAAAACCATAAATGGGCATAAATGGGTGAAACAGTCTGCCTGCTGACGTCACTGATATTAAACAGTGTCACCACCATGGTAACAGCGCCGCATGCTGAAACAATGCCCAAATAATGACTGTCTGGCATTTTTTTACTCGTAAACATTGTAATTAGAAAGTATATCCATAAAAGCTTTTGGAAGCTGCGGTGATTGTAATGACCCCCCCACCCCCAAAAAAAAGAGTGGGGCAGTGGGGGTCAAAGTACGAATGTCATTTTTTTGGCTGTTCTCAACGAAAGAGCGGTTAGCTTCACTCAAAAAAAATGATTGCAGCGATGTACTTCATGTCCCTACTGACTTGAGCCCCCTTTGATGTATATGTGTGTATCTATAGGTCCAGATTGGGTTTTGATTGGTTAATTGATTGATTGAATAGTAACATGAATATTAACAGTACAGGTAATTTAGTCAAAAGGTTTCATTCTCACAGCATTGCAGTTACAGGAAGACAACAAACAAATAAGAAAGAAATAATATCACCACTGAAATGTACCACAAATAGAGTGATAGTGATAGATATATTCATCATTCATATTTATCCATATTGTGTTACATATATAGATACAGGTTCACAGGTTAAGATAGGTTAATTATTCACTCCACACATAGTAACGTTCAGTCGATAGGTAATGATTGGACAGGGAGTGCACACTATTATAATACTCTGTCTTGTTTTTTAATAATTTGCACACTGTGCAACACGTGTGTCATGTTATAGTGTATATTGTAATGGATTGACATACTGTGTGTGTGGAGGTCCAGGTTCACTGAAGACAGGAGGATTTCCTTTAGACCGGTCACTCTTCATAGACACACACCTTGGTGTTGGAGACTCTGCTCTGGGGTGAACACTTCTGGAATCACAATAAATGTTTATACGGTTAGCATGTGAATGAAAACGTCAGTATAACAGTATAACAGAGTGAAAGGTCTTGGGTGATTTGAGTGATTTGTAGCACTTCATTCACAAACTGTACTCATAGTAATTTATAATCGATAGTAATTTATAATCGATAGTAATTCATAATCTAACTATCGTCAGATCGTCACTTCCGGTGCGCTGGTACAGGGGCAGCACCGCGACACAGCAGGTCATGTATGCCTTGTTTGTTTGTTTTTTGTCCGTGTGCCTAAGTTATGTTGTGAGTCGTTATATGTAAGGATGTTAAAGATGAGGGCCGTGGAAACCTGTGGATAAACATCTGTGGATTATGCCTGACGGTGGAGCTTCGGAATCTACGTAACAGCGACACAAACAGCTGGCGTGGAGAGGCGTCCAGGCTCGGCTATGTGTACAGCTACAGCCGAGAGGAGCTGCTGGCACTACGACCAGAGCCAAAAACAACGACCGCAAGCCACGTCGACACCTACCGGTGTTGAATAACATCCCTGCGGAGTTGATCCGACAGCGGAGGAGGAAAAGAGGGAAGAAGGGGGGCAAAGAGAGTCACCTCAGGAGAAGGTCGACTCGCCCTCCACTCCCCTTTATCGTTCTGGCCAATGTACGAGCCATTCACAACAAAATCGGCACGATACGGACCTATGCAAGGTACAGTCATGACTTTCGCTGTTTTGTTTCACTGAAACCTGGTTAAAGCCATCAAAACCAGACTCACTGTATGAAGTCCCCGGTTTCACTCTGGTCCTGCTAGACAGAGGTGGAGCGGGCGGATACGGTGGCGTGTGTGTGTACATCAATGATCGCTGGTGTCAAGCCTTTACAATAAAAAACAGGATATTCGACGATCCCAACGTTGAAATCCTGGCTATGACTCTAAGACCTTTTGTCAGCTGGTTCTCGCTCTGGCTGGAGACGAGAGTGATGGACTGGGAGACGCGCACGCCAGACACACGACACACACACACCCACAACCACACACCCACACACACACACACACACACACACACACACACACACACACACACACACACACACACACACACACACACACACACACACACGCAGCTTTGCTGCGTGTAGTCGCCAACCGTTTTAAAGAGAAAAGAAGAGCTTAAACAAAACTTTGCTAGTGTTCTGTGTTGATAGGTTTTCCACGACGAGTTGTGACTCTGTGATGACATGCAATGCATGCAGCAAGAGAGGCGGCACGTCTATAATGTGAGCTTGTAGATTAAATGTTTTTGACAGAGCTCGAGCGTTTGTGAGTGTGAGTGAGAGAGAGAGAGAAGAGACCCCATTTTTTTACTCGTAAACATTGTAATTAGAAAAAAATATCCGTAAAAAAAAGTATGAATTTTGTTGGGAATCTGCGGTGATTATAATGCCCCCCCCCCCCCCCCCCCCCCCCCAAAAAAAAAGAGGGGGGGGGGGGCAGTGGGGGGCAAAGTACGAATGTCACTGTTCTGCGATATTTTTTTTTCTTCTTTTGGCTGCTTCTCAACGAAAGAGCGGTTAGCTTTGCTAAAAAAATGTATTGCAGCGATGTACTTCATTTCCGTACTGGCTTGAGCCCCCTTTGATGTCTATGTGTGTATCTGGAGGTCCAGATTGGGTTTTGATTGGTTAATTGATTTATTGAATAGTAACATGAATATTAACAGTACAGGTAATTTAGTCAAAATGTTTCATTCTCACAGCATTGCAGTTACAGGAAGACAAAGAACAAATAAGAAAGAAATAATATCACCACTGAAATGTACCACAAATACAGTACAATACAAGTTGCAGTGATAGATATATTCAATTCATCATTCATATTTATCCATATTGTGTTACATATATAGATACAGGTTCACAGGTTAAGATAGGTTAATTATTCACTCCACACAAAGTGCAGTCGATAGGTAATGATTGGACAGGGAGGGCACACTATTATAATACTCTGTCTTGTTTTTTTTAATCATTTGCACACTGAAACACGTGTGTCATGTTTGTGTATATTGTTATGGATTGACATACTGTGTGTGTGGAGGTCCAGGTTCACTGAAGACAGGAGGATTTCCTTTAGACCGGTCACTCTTCATAGACACACAGCTGGGTGTTGGAGACTCTGCTCTGGGGTGAACACTTCTGGAATCATAATAAATGTTTATACGGTTAGCATGTTTATACGGTTAGTATAGTGATTTGTAGCACTTCATTCACAAACTGTACTCATAGTAATTTATAATCTATACTAATTTATAATCGATAGTAATTCATAATCTAACTATCGTCAGATCGTCACTTCCGGTGCGCTGGTGCAGGGGCAGCACTGCGACACAGCGTGTCATGTATGACTTGTTTGTTTTTTGTCTGTGTGCCTAAGTTATGTTGTGAGTCGTTATATGTAAGGATGTTTAAGATGAGGGCCGTGGAAATCGCTCTGCTGATCCTGTGGATAAACTTCTGTGGGTTATGCCTGACTGTGGAGCTTCGGAATCTACGCAACAGCGACACAAACAGCTGGCGTGGAGAGGTGTCCAGGCTCGGCTATGTGTACAGCTACAGCCGAGAGGAGCTGCTGGCACTACGACCAGAGCCAAAAACAACGACCGCAAGCCACGTCAACACCTACCGGTGTTGAATAACATCCCTGCGGAGTTGATCCGACAGTGGAGGAGGAAAAGAGGGAAGAAGGGGGGCAAAGAGACTCACCTCAGGGGAAGGTCGACTCGCCCTCCACTCCCCTTTATCGTTCTGGCCAATGTACGAGCCATTCACAACAAAATCGGCACGATACGGACCTATGCAAGGTACACGATACGGACCTATGCAAGGTACAGTCATGACTTTCGTGCAGCATCGCTGTTTTGTTTCACTGAAACCTGGTTAAAGCCATCAAAAGCAGACTCACTGTATGAAGTCCCCGGTTTCACTCTGGTCCTACTAGACAGAGGTGGAGGGGGCGGATACGGTGGCGTGTGTGTGTACATCAATGATTGCTGGTGTCGAGCCTTTACAATAAAAAACAGGATATTCGACGATCCCAACGTTGAAATCCTGGCTATGCCCAGCAAGCACGGTCAGGACCTGGACCAATCAGTGACGTCTCAATTGGGGCCAGATCACAGCCCATATGGGGATGATCTTGACGTCATTACCAGGACGTCATATGGACTTTTTTGTTTGACAGGATTTATGTTGGTTGAAATCAGGTGATATTCTAGGCCAGATACATATCATAACTAGTTAGATATGTCCCAGAATATAACCTTATATGCTCATATTTCAACTAACATTACAAACAATAACAATAATCCTGTCAAACAAAAAAGTCCATATGACGTCCTGGTAATGACGTCAAGATCATCCCCATATGGGCTGTGATCTGGCCCCAATCGAGACGTCACTGATCGGTCCAGGTCCTGACGTGCTTGCTGGGTGACCTTTCTACCTGCCCTGTGAATTCGGCTGCATTCTGTTGTTTACTGCAGTCGATAGGTAATGATTGGACAGGGAGGGCACACTATTATAATACTCTGTCTTGTTTTTTAATAATTTGCACACTGCAACACGTGTGTCATGTTATAGTGTATATTGTAATGGAATGACATACTGTGTGTGTGGAGGTCCAGGTTCACTGAAGACAGGAGGCTTTCCTTTAGACCGGTCACTCTTCACAGACACACAGCTTGGTGTTGGAGACTCTGCTCTGGGGTGAACACTTCTGGAATCATAATAAATGTGTATACGGTTAGCATGTGAATGAAAATGTCAGTTTAATAGTTTAGTATAACAGAGTGAAAGGTCTTGGGATGTTGAAGCAACAAAACATGCAGACAGTCAGTCTGTATAGTACAGCTTCACCACTGAACAGCACAGAGTGATTTGTAACACTTCATTCACAAACTGTACTCATAGTAATTTATAATCTATAGTAATTTATAATCGATAGTAATTCATAATCTAACCATCGTCAGATCGTCACTTCCGGTGCGCTGGTGCAGGGGCAGCACCGTGACACAGCGTGTCATGTATGACTTGTTTGTTTTTTGTCTGTGTGCATAAGTTATGTTGTGAGTCGTTATATGTAAGGATGTTTAAGTCGAGGGCCGTGGAAATCGCTCTGCTGATCCTGTGGATAAACTTCTGTGGGTTATGCCTGACTGTGGAGCTTCGGAATCTACGCAACAGCGACACAAACAGCTGGCGTGGAGAGGCGTCCAGGCTCGGCTATGTGTACAGCTACAGCCGAGAGGAGCTGCTGGCACTACGACCAGAGCCAAAAACAACGACCGCAAGCCACGTTGACACCTACCGGTGTTGAATAACATCCCTGCGGAGTTGATCCGACAGTGGAGGAGGAAATGAGGGATGAAGGGAGGCAAAGAGAGTCACCTCAGGAGAAGGTCGACTCGCCCTCCACTCCCCTTTATCGTTCTGGCCAATGTACGAGTCATTCACAACAAAATCGGCACGATACGGACCTATGCAAGGTACAGTTATGACTTTCGTGCGGCATCGCTGTTTTGTTTCACTGAAACCTGGTTAAAGCCATCAAAACCAGACTCACTGTTTGAAGTCCCCGGTTTCACTCTGGTCCTACTAGACAGAGGTGGAGGGGGCGGATACGGTGGCGTGTGTGTGTACATCAATGATTGCTGGTGTCGAGCCTTTACAATGAAAAACAGGATATTCGACGATCCCAACGTTGAAATCCTGGCTCTGCCCAGCAAGCAAGGTCAGGACCTGGACCAATCAGTGACGTCTCAATTGGGGCCAGATCACAGCCCATATGGGGATGATCTTGACGTCATTACCAGGACGTCATATGGACTTTTTTGTTTGACAGGATTTATGTTGGTTGAAATCAGGTGATATTCTAGGCCAGATAAATATCATAACTAGTTAGATATGTCCCAGAATATAACCTTATATGCTCATATTTCAACTAACATTACAAACAATAACAATAATCCTGTCAAACAAAAAAGTCCATATGAAGTCCTGGTAATGACGTCAAGGTCATCCCCATATGGGCTGTGATCTGGCCCCAATCGAGACGTCACTGATCGGTCCAGGTCCTGACGTGCTTGCTGGGTGACCTTTCTACCTGCCCTGTGAATTCGGCTGCATTCTGCTGTTTACTGCAGTCGATAGGTAATGATTGGACAGGGAGGGCACACTATTATAATACTCTGTCTTGTTTTTTAATAATTTGCACACTGCAACACGTGTGTCATGTTATAGTGTATATTGTAATGGAATGACATACTGTGTGTGTGGAGGTCCAGGTTCACTGAAGACAGGAGGATTTCCTTTAGATCGGTCACTCTTCACAGACACACAGCTTGGTGTTGGAGACTCTGCTCTGAGGTGAACACTTCTGGAATCATAATAAATGTTTATACGGTTAGCATGTGAATGAAAATGTCAGTTTATTAGTTTAGTATAACAGAGTGAAAGGTCTTGGGATGTTGAAGCAACAAAACATGCAGACAGTCAGTCTGTATAGTACAGCTTCACCACTGAACAGCACAGAGTGATTTGTAACACTTCATTCACAAACTCTACTCATAGTAATTTATAATCTATAGTAATTTATAATCGATAGTAATTCATAATCTAACCATCGTCAGATCGTCACTTCCGGTGGGCTGGTGCAGGGTCAGCACGGCGACACAGCGTGTCATGTATGACTTGTTTGTTTGTTTTTTGTCCGTGTGCCTAAGTTATGTTGTGAGTCGTTTTGTAAGGATGTTTAAGATGAGGGCCGTGGAAATCGCTCTGCTGATCCTGTGGATAAACATCTGTGGATCATGCCTGACTGTGGAGCTTCGGAATCTACGCAACAGCGACACAAACAGCTGGCGTGGAGAGGCGTCCAGGCTCGGCTATGTGTACAGCTACAGCCGAGAGGAGCTGCTGGCACTACGACCAGAGCCAAAAACAACGACCATAAGCCACGTCGACACCTACCGGTGTTGAATAACATCCCTGCGGAGTTGATCCGACAGCGGAGGAGGAAAAGAGGGAAGAAGGGGGGCAAAGAGACTCACCTCAGGGGAAGGTCGACTCGCCCTCCACTCCCCTTTATCGTTCTGGCCGATGTACGAGCCATTCACAACAAAATCGGCACGATACGGACCTATGCAAGGTACAGTTATGACTTTTGTGCGGCATCGCTGTTTTGTTTCACTGAAACCTGGTTAAAGCCATCAAAACCAGACTCACTGTATGAAGTCCCCGGTTTCACTCTGGTCCTACTAGACAGAGGTGGAGGGGGCGGATACGGTGGCATGTGTGTGTACATCAATGATTGCTGGTGTCGAGACTTTACAATAAAAAACAAGATGTGCGACGATCCCAACGTTGAAATCCTGGCTATGACTCTAAGACCTTTCTACCTGCCCTGTGAATTCGGCTGCATTCTGCTGTTTACTGCGTATGTGCCCCCAAAAGGGCCAGGACGTGCTGCACAAGCAGCGAAAACCATTGCTGACTGTGTGCATGGACTCCAGCTGCAGTACCCAGATGCACCAGCTATCGTGCTGGGAGACCTTAACCAGTGTTATTTGGACACTGTGCTGCCGGGGTTTGAACAATACGTCAAGGACGCGACGAGGAAAAATAATATTTTGGATAAGTGTTATGTAAACATTCCTAATGCTTATGTAGTCAAGGTTGGGCCACCTACAACGACCTCTGATCACAATGTTGTGTGTTTGAATCCAGTCTGACTATAAGTCAAAGCTAAAGAGAGGAAAGCCTGAGAAGAAAGTAGTTAGGACATGGACTCATGAAAGCAAGGAAGAACTCAAAGCATGCCTGGACTGCACAGATTGGGACACTTTTAAGAACGGTTCATCAGATGAAATCGCCACCGTTACAAACAATTTCATTAACTTTTGTGTACAGTTGGTTGTCCCCACAAGGGAGATAAAACTCTACCCAAATAACAAAACATATGACCAAAGACATTAAAGAAATAATAAATGCAAGGAAAACGGCCTTTGTAAACAAAGATTTTTGTGCTCTGAAATTGGCAGATAAAAAGATAAAAATCAAAATGAGGCAGCTATGCTAAATTGGCACATAGACAGCGGTTGGAGGACACATTTAATGCCAATAATCACAAAAGGGTGTGGGATACGATGAAATCCATGACAGGAATGTCATCCCCCACAAAACCTATTTTGACAGAGAATGAACTTGGCTTTGCCAATGACCTAAATACATTCTTTGCCAGATAAGTGCACATATACTGAAGGCTGTAACACCTCCCCCCTCAGACCGAATTACAATCACGGAAGAGGATGTAAGGAAAGTGTTTCAGTGTACTAACACGAGGAAAGCTAATGGGCCGGACGAGTGCAGTGCTTTTCTCCTCAAAAATGTTGCTTCCGAGTTGGCTCCAGTTTGGCAACCAATATTTCAAACCTCTGTAGACACACACACAATTCCTCTGTCTTGGAATGGTATGGATGCTTGTCTGCAGCCCTTAAGTCACAACTGCTGCAACAACTGAACATTTGTTCAAAGATAGTTGGACAACCACTTCAGAGGCTATATACGACTACGCATGATAACAGCATTCTAAGGTTGGCAAGAAATATTACCTCTAATAGTAGCCATGTGTTGCATAGAGAATATAGGTGGTTGCCTTCAGGAAGGAGATACAGTGTTTCAGAATACAATAAGGTCAGACTAAAAAGGTCCTTTGTCCATCAGTCGACTTTAAGGCTTAATCAGGAGTTTGGCCATACAGTAGGTAGGCTTGGCGGTGGACATTGCTCTTGTCTGTATTATCCTTATGTATGTAAACCTGTCTTGTTTTTGTTCCCTTGTGTCAAATGTTTGTATATATGTTTCGCATACATGGCTGCTGTGTCGCAAGACACATTTCAGTGTGAACTGACAATAAAGTACTACAGTATTATCATTACCGAATGTCTGTCTGTTGGTCTGCCGTCTGTCCGCATGCTGACATCACTGATACTAAACAGTGTCGCCACCATAGTAACAGCCGCATGCTGAAACAATGCCCAACATCACTGACTGACATCACGGGTGAAAACCATATATGGGCATAAATGGGTGAAACAGTCTGCAGTTTGCTACCATGCATAATAATAATGTCTGTCTGACATGATGAAATAAGTGCCCAAATTTGGAGATGACATCACAGACTGGCCAGGACACGGAACACCATATATGGGCATAAAAGAGAGCCAGACAGTCAGAGATAAGAGATCTCCATATACTGTATGGGCATGAAAGGGACACAGACAGACAGACGGATACAATGGGTATTATTGCACAACTGGATGTCAATGGTGGTTATTCTGCCCCACGGGCACCGGTCTGGGTTCTCCAACATTAGTTCTGAGACTCCTCATCCCTCATATACTGCACACCCCCGGGCACAGGACTAGTCAATAGTTATGTATAATCTATAGTCATTTATGATCTATAGATAAACATTGGACAGACCGTTATTATACTATGTCTGACTATGTAGTAACTTGCACACGTAACCTAGCATAATATTGTATAGGAAGATTCACATCACATTCACATACTGTGTGTGTGGAGGTCCAGGTTCACTGAAGACAGGAGGATTTCCTTTAGACTGTTCACTCTTCATAGACACACAGCTGGGTGTTGGAGACTTTGCTCTGTGGTCAAAACTTCTGGAATCATAATAAATGTTTATGCGGTTAGCATGTGAATGAAAATGTCAGTTTATTAGTTTAGTATAACAGAGTGAAAGGTCTTGGGACGTTGAAGCAACAAAACATGCAGACAGTCAGTCTGTATAGTGCAGCTTCACCACTGAACAGCACATAGTGATTTGTAGCACTTCATTCACAAACTGCAGTACACATAGTCATTTATAATCTATAGTAATTTATAATCAATAGTAATTTATAATGGATAGTCATTTATAATCTAACTATTAATTTACCGACTGTCTGTCTGAAAAAAAGTATCTGTGAAAAAAAGTATGAATGTTTTTTTTTTGGAAGCTGCTGTGATTATAATTATAAGGAGGTCCAGATTGGGTTTTGATTGGTTAATTAAATATTAAAGGGCCAGTTCACCTCTGGGGCAGCCAGATCTTATTTTATTGTTGTTTGGGACACGATCAACACAATGAATCCTGAGTTATTTTTTGTGTTCAATCTGAGATATTTTAGTATTTCAGCATGAATGATGATGCATTTTGCATCATATGATGCAGCATGATGACTCATATGATGCAAAATGCATCATCATTCATGCTGAAATACTAAAATATCTCAAAACACAGATTGAACACAAAAAATAACTCACTATTGTGTTGATCGTGTCCCAAACAACAATAAAATAAGATCTGGTTGTCCCAGAGGTGAACTGGCCCTTTAACAGTACAGGTAATTTAGTCAAAATGTTTCATTCTCACAGCATTGCAATTACAGGAAGATAAAGAACAAATAAGAAAGAAATAATATCACCACTAAAATGTACCACAAATACATTACAATACAAGTTGCAGTGATACATATATTCATCATTCATATTTATCCATATTGTGTTACATATATAGACACTAGTGATGCGCGGGTCAGGTTTTTTTCATAACCCGCATGGCCCACAGCCCGCACGGAACGTAACCCGCCCGCCCGCTCCGCAGAACAATATACAAATCAACAAATCCGCCCGCCCCGCAACCCGCATTTAAAAAAAGATGATATATCATCTCCACAAAAGCTCATCTATTTACGGCTCTTCTAAGTACCCAAAGTCGCTTTACAGAAAGGTCTACAGTAGCACAATATAGTCATAGGCTAAATAAACAAATGTGGTGTTCAAAATGGGGTTCTTTACTATTATTTGACAGCAAAAAGACAAAGACGTTCATTCTCTCTAAATCGGGGGCATCGTCGGGGTAAGAATGGCGTTTCAGGTTTATGTCAATCATATTTATACAGCACCTCGCACTTCTAACAGACAGCAAAAGACAGATAATATTAAATCCTTTTGGTTATTGATTTAATCACCTCGAGACGAGAGATGGGGCGACTCGAGGTGAGCGTGGTTAATTCAGTAAAAAATCTGTCTCACTTGCGAAAGTTGCGTTTCAAATCGTATATCCGTTGACTAGCTGGTGATATAACTTAACTGACACAAAGTATTTATAAACAGACTTGCGTGGATACAGAGACATTTAAGTGAAATCCTGATCAGCGACATGGGCTGAATTGTTTGTGCATTCTTCTCTGCTCATGTTGTGTGTCTGTCAGGCTGTGCGCAAAAATGTTGGCAAATGTGGTTCGCGGCCCCAGCAGGAGCGGAATTGGGACGGTCCTCGCACCAGGAGCGGAGGAGAAACCTCGTTCCAAGCCTCTCTGGCGCATTTTAAAACTTGCTCGCTCATGCTCAACTCAAGTGTATTCAAATGATTGTATTCTCTTATTCTCATAGGCCTACTTAAGAATAGAAGGCAAAAAAGAGCAGGTGATTATTCGTATTTATTTTTTGCACATGAGAGTGGCGATAACCCGCCCGCCAATTGAGCCTGAAGTCTTGAACGCCCGCCCGCACTGCAGGCTGGTCAGCGGGCCTCGCGGTCAACGGGCCGGCCCGCGCATCACTAATAGATACAGGTTCACAGGTTAAGGTAGGTTAATTATTCACTCCACACATAGTAACATTCAGTCGATAGGTAATGATTGGATAGGGAGGGCACATTGTCTTGTTTTTTAATAATTTGCACATAGTGCAACACATGTGTCATGTTATAGTGTTGTGTATATTGTAATGGATTCACATACTGAGTGTGTGGAGGTCCAGGTTCACTGAAGACAGGAGGATTTCCTTTAGAGCGGTCACTCTTCATAGACACACAGCTGGGTGTTGGAGACACTGCTCTGTGGTGAACACTTCTGGAATCATAATAAATGTTTATACGGTTATCATGTGAATGAAAATGTCAGTTTATTAGTTTAGTATAACAGAGTGAAAGGTCTTTGGACGTTGAAGCAACAAAACATGCAGACAGTCAGTCTGTATAGTGCAGCTTCACCACTGAACAGCACAGAGTCATTTGTAGCACTTCTTTCACAAACTGTACACATAGTGATTTATAATCTATAGTAATTTATAATCTAACTATTAATTTACTGAATGTCTGTCTGTCCGTCTGCCGTCTGTCCACATGCTGACATCACTGATACTAAACAGTGTTTCCACCATGGTAACAGCCGCATGCTGAAACAATGCCCAACATCACATGATTGACATCACAGAGGAACACCATATATGGGCATAAATGGGTGAAACAGTCTGCCTGCTGACGTCACTGATACTAAACAGTGTTGTCACCATGGTAACAGCTGCATGCTGAAACAATGCCCAAATATTGTCTGTCTGACATGATGAAACAAGTGACCAAATTTGGAGATGACTGACATCACTGACTGACATCACTACAGTGCCCAAATTTGGAGATCCACAGTCTATTAGAAGAGGATTGACATACTGTGTGTGTGGAGGTCCAGGTTCATCACTGAAGTTAATTAGTCCTCCTTTAGACCAGTCACTCTTCATAGACACACAGCTGGGTGTTGGAGACTCTGCTCTGTGGTCAACACTTCTGGAAACATACAAAAACAACAAAAAACATGTCTTTAATTATCACGTGATTGGAAAGTCAGTTTATTCAATATTCTCTATTGTAACGTCCCATTATTCAAGCATAAGAGAGTAACATTCCATGGGTTTCGGCTCCTCAACATTGCAACAACAGTGAACTAATGAATACAATAATAGAAAGACAAGCAGCAACACTGAGGTCCAAGCAGCAAGCACTGAGCCCAACACACCATATAGACCATATTAACATGGTGACCATGTTGCCATTAAGTTAATGAAATGCCACCCCAGTTGCTTCATATTCAACACACCATAACAACAGCATGGTCAGTCAGCTAGCTTCATATTTATATTCAACACACCATAGCAACAGCATGGTCTGTCAGATTCATATATTTAACACACCATAACAGCATGGTCTGTCAGATTCATATATTTAAAACATCATAACAGCATGGTCTGTCAGATTCAGATTCATATTCAACACACCATAACAACAGCATTATGTTCAGTAGCTTCATATTCCTCCATTGGCCATTAGAGGGAGCCATACAACCACTGTAAACTACAACTCTAAAGAAATCCCAGGATTTAAGTGGTTTGTTTATAAAATAAAATAAATGGCAAATAAGTGGAGCTTACAGTATGGGTCACAGTGACCGTAAGTTGAATTATTATTCATAAACTGCACATATCGTAACTTTCAGTCTATAGGTAATGCTTGGACAGGGAGGGGAGGGCACACTATTATAATACTCTGTCTTTATTTTTATTTTTTTTATAGTTTGCACACTGTTTAACACGTGTGTCATGTTATAGTGTTGTGTATATTGTAATGGATTGACATACTGTGTGTGTGGAGGTCCAGGTTCATCAATGAAGTTAATTAGTCCTCCTTTAGACCAGTCACTCTTCATAGACACACAGCTGGGTGTTGGAGACTCTGCTCTGTGGTCAACACTTCTGGAAACATAACAAATGTTTACACCGTTTTTCAGGTCAGAATTTAGATGTCGTTTTTAGAATCGGCCTCAGTCCTAAATGGGTTAATGCAATTAACACATAAATAGCACTGCTCACCTCACACTAGGTGTGATTTTTTATATATCTAATTATTAATCAAGAAAATGTCTGTCTGTCCGCCAAGTGTGAAGTGAGCATCCTTTATGCAAGCTTGAGGATTGGTCAAGCAACAGGTTAGGTTGGCCTACGGGTAAGGACTAGTATATATAATTTGCACACTTTGCAACACACGTGTCACGTTAAAGTGTTGTGTTTATTGTAATGGATTGACATACTGTGTGTGTGGAGGTCCAGGTTCATCACTGAAGTTAATTAGTCCTCCTTTAGACCAGTCACTCTTCATAGACACACAGCTGGGTGTTGGAGACTCTGCTCTGTGGTCAACACTTCTGGAATCATAATAAATGTTTATAAATTAGCCTATATAAATATAGGTGAATGAATGAAAAGGTCAGTTTGTTCAAGATTCTTTATTGTTGCATCACATTATGAAAGCAGGGCTCATCACCATGCTGGCTTGTGGTGGACATTTTTGTAAAAATGCCATTTTTGCCACCGACATACAAAATGATTGGACAATAATATTACCAGAAACACATAAAGAAGATAGCCCTGAATGACCAACAGGTCTGTGACTGAAGAGAGTCAAATGGAACCAAATGGACCCTAACAGGTCCATTTGATTTGGTGTGTATGGAGAAATTGATGACACCCCCTATCATGTGAATGAAAATGTCAGTTTATTAGTTTAGTATAACAGAGTGAAAGGTCTTGGGACGTTGAAGCAACAAAACATGCAGACAGTCAGTCTGTATAGTGCAGCTTCACCACTGAACAGCACATAGTAGATTTGTAGCACTTCATTCACAAACTGTACACATAGTAATTTATAATCTATAGTAATTTATAATCTATTGTAATTTATAATAATAATGTCTGTCTGTCTGTCTGTCTGTCTGTCTGTCTGTCTGTCTGTCTGTCTGTCTGTCTGTCTGTCTGTCTGTCTGTCTGTCTGTCTGTCTGTCTGCCGTCTGTCCGCATGCTGACATCACTGATACTAAACAGTGTTTCCACCATGGTAACAGCCGTATGCTGGAACAATGCCTGACATCACTGACTGACATCACGGAGGAACACCATTAATGGGCATAAATGGGTGAAACATTCTGCCTGCTGACATCACTGATATTATGTTGTCACCATGGTAACAGCCACAAAAACGTGATGCAGCGCGACGCGTTTTGAGCTTGTAGATCTGCTATTTTTACTTCTTTAGAATTGGATTCTTGAATTATTTTTGGTTATGTTTTAATTGGAATCCTGAAATGTAACATTTTGATTTAATTTCAAATGCATTTAGTTATACTCCAGTTAACTTTATGAACTTAAATACAAATACGTTGGACATAAAAAAAAGACTAACATTTTAGTGCTACTACACTAGTCATTTAGCTACTAATATAGACTGAAGGAATTAAAGTGGGTCATGTTTGCACGTTTGGAATTGTAACAGCTGGAATCAATAATATATCAGTATTCTGATATTAACTTTGCGGGCCGCATTAAGTGAAGGTGGGGGCCGCATGTGGCCCCCGGGCCGCCAGTTGCCCATGTATGGTCTATTGCATAGAAGAGGATTGACATACTGTGTGTGTGGAGGTCCAGGTTCATTACTGAAGTTAATTAGTCCTCCTTTACACCAGTCACTCTTCATAGACACACAGCTGGGTGTTGGAGACTCTGCTCTGTGGTCAACACTTCTGGAATCATAATAAATGTTTATACGGTTAGCATGTGAATGAAAATGTCAGTTTATTAGTTTAGTGTAACAGAGTGAAAGGTCTTTGGACGTTGAAGCAACAAAACATGCAGACAGTCAGTCTGTATAGTGCAGCTTCACCACTGAACAGCACATAGTGATTTGTAGCACTTCATTCACAAACTGTACTCATAGTAATTTATAATCGATAGAATTTATAATCTAACTATTCATTTACTGAATGTCTGTCTGTCCGTCTGCCGTCTGTCCCCATGCTGACATCACTGATACTAAACAGTGTCCCCACCATGGTAACAGCCGCATGCTGAAACAATGCCCAACATCACATGATTGACATCACAGAGGAACACCATATATGGGCATAAATGGGTGAAACAGTCTGCCTGCTGACGTCACTGATACTAAACAGTGTTGTCACCATGGTAACAGCTGCATGCTGAAACAATGCCCAAATATTGTCTGTCTGACATGATGAAACAAGTGACCAAATTTGGAGATGACTGACATCACTGACTGACATCACTACAGTGCCCAAATTTGGAGATCCACAGTCTATTAGAAGAGGATTGACATACTGTGTGTGTGGAGGTCCAGGTTCATCACTGAAGTTAATTAGTCCTCCTTTAGACCAGTCACTCTTCATAGACACACAGCTGGGTGTTGGAGACTCTGCTCTGTGGTCAACACTTCTGGAAACATACAAAAACAACAAAAAACATGTCTTTAATTATCACGTGATTGGAAAGTCAGTTTATTCAATATTCTCTATTGTAACGTCCCATTATTCAAGCATAAGAGAGTAACATTCCATGGGTTTCGGCTCCTCAACATTGCAACAACAGTGAACTAATGAATACAATAATAGAAAGACAAGCAGCAACACTGAGGTCCAAGCAGCAACACTGAGCCCAACACACCATAGACCAGGGGTCTTCAACAGGGGGTCCGCGACCCCTAGTGGGTCCGCGGAGGTACTGCAGGGGGTCTGCGAAATTATTGTAAAAAAAAAAAAAAAAAACTTTTTTTTTTCATTTTTCACATTTATGTTAAAAATAAATCATGATTCTATCCATTTTGAATAGCTTGAATACATGATTACTATGCAATTGACAGATTGTTGATATTATTGACATTGGTTCTCAGTTAATAAGTAGTATGTTTAGAAATGTTAGTGGTACGGCCCACCCTGCTCGCTGTAACTTGTACATGTTTAAAATAAAAAAAATATGTAGTAGCCCCGACCCCCCCCCCCCCCCCCCCCCCCACCCTACGAGGTGGTAGGGGGTCCCTGCTCCATCTCCCCATCAGTTTGGGGGTCCCCGGCCTGAAAACGTTGAAGACCCCTGCCATAGACCATATTAACATGGTGACCATGTTGCCATTAAGTTAATGAAATGCCACCCCAGTTGCTTCATATTCAACACACCATAACAACAGCATGGTCAGTCAGCTAGCTTCATATTTATATTCAACACACCATAGCAACAGCATGGTCTGTCAGATTCATATATTTAACACACCATAACAGCATGGTCTGTCAGATTCAGATTCATATTCAACACACCATAACAACAGCATTATGTTCAGTAGCTTCATATTCCTCCATTGGCCATTAGAGGGAGCCATACAACCACTGTAAACTACAACTCTAAAGAAATCCCAGGATTTAAGTGGTTTGTTTATAAAATAAAATAAATGGCAAATAAGAGGAGCTTACAGTATGGGTCACAGTGACCGTAGGTTGAATTATTATTCATAAACTGCACATATCGTAACTTTCAGTCTATAGGTAATGCTTGGACAGGGAGGGGAGGGCACACTATTATAATACTCTGTCTTTTTTTTAATTTTGTATATATAGTTTGCACACTGTGCAACACGTGTGTCATGTTATAGTGTTGTGTATTGTAATGGATTGATATACTGTGTGTGTGGAGGTCCAGGTTCATCAATGAAGTTAATTAGTCCTCCTTTAGACCAGTCACTCTTCATAGACACACAGCTGGGTGTTGGAGACTCTGCTCTGTGGTGAACACTTCTGGAATCATAATAAATGTTTATAAATTAGCCTATATAAATATATGTGAATGAATAAAAAGGTTAGTTTGTTCAAGATTCTTTATTGTTGCATCACATTATGAAAGCAGGGCTCATCGCCATGCTGGCTTGTGGTGCACATTTTTGTAAAAATGCCATTTTTGCCACCGACATA
The DNA here is from genome assembly GCF_963921795.1 of Nannobrachium achirus. Lineage (NCBI taxonomy): Eukaryota > Metazoa > Chordata > Actinopteri > Myctophiformes > Myctophidae > Nannobrachium > Nannobrachium achirus. The sequence goes on from NC_137830.1 coordinate 8,015,300, forward strand.
CAAAATGATTGGACAATAATATTATCAGAAACACATAAAGAAGATAGCCCTGAATGACCATTAACAGGTCTGTGACTCTGAAGAGAGTACAAAATGGAAACAAATGGACCCTAACAGGTACATTTGATTCGGTGTGTATGGAGAAATTGATGACCCCTGTATGAAAGTATAGCAGGGTAAAAAAAAAATGAGTTTCAACTCCTGGACGTTGCAGCAACAAAAACAGTCAGTATAGTGCAGCTTCACTACTGAACAGCACATAGTGATTTGTACTATAGCAGTTCATTCACAAACTGTATAAGTAGTAACTTATAATCTATAGATAAACATTGGAGAGACATATCAAACTGTACACATAGTAACTTATAATCTATAGATAAACATTGGAGAGACATATCAAACTGTACACATAGTAATTTATAATCTATAGATAAACATTGGAGAGACATACTTAGTGTGAGGAGGTCCAGGTTGGGGAGGGGATGTTGGAGACTGGATGAGATGTTTGTCAGCTCCCTCCTCCTCCTCTCTCTTCACACACTCACTCATCTCTAGGTCTTTATTAAACCTGTCAGGGTTACAGTCAATGATCATCTCTAGGTCTTTATTAAACCTGTCAGGGTTACAGTCAATGAAACAGATCATCTCTAGGTCTTTATTAAACCTGTCAGGGTTACAGTCAATGAAACAGATCATCTCTAGGTCTTTATTAAACCTGTCAGGGTTACAGTCAATGAAATAGATCAGAAAACAGAGCTTGTAGATCTGCTATTTTCTATAAAGATAATTCACAAATCTTAAGTTGTGGGGGGGTTCCTGGTAAAACATGTTTTATATGGGGGTCCTACTCCTTGGTACAACTTATTTTCATATAGGGGTCCTGTGCTTTTCCTATGCAAACTGCTAGCAAAGTATTCAATTAATCAACCAATCAACCAATCAATCAATCAATCAAGGGTATTAATTTAAACAGGATTAAACTGCAGATACATTTAAAGGGACAATCCAGAGATGAGGCGTGTCTGTACCTAACCTCACCTGAACCTGGGGAGAGACAGACAGACAGACAGACAGACAGACAGACAGACAGACAGAGAGAGAGTTTTTTTTTTCACTCTGGTTTCTGCCAAACAAGTTCTAACGAGACAACAAGACAGATAAATATCTCTTGCCACTGTGCATTATACACACACACACACACACACGTATGCCCATGCACATACGCGCACGTGCGCGCACACACAGAGAGAGAGAGAGCTCCAACTAGTGTGACAGGCTCAGTAACATGGCTGTCTGCCCAGAGCACCTGTTGTGATAAAAGAATGCCAGAGAATGGAATACAACCACCATACGGACTACACACCATTCAGTGACCTCTAGAACTACTGCACATATAAACAGAATGGAATACAACCACCATAAGGACTACAAACCATTCAGTGACCTCTAGACCTACTGCACATACAGTATAAACAGAGCTACTACCTTTAAACACGTTTTAAGTATGAGGCTTTTTTCCTGTATACTACATAAAATCATTTTGAGGAAAAAAATGCAACTTTTTGTCCCAAAGTGACTGCAAAAGATTTGTTCCAAAAAGCTTTATACCCTGTATAGGCCTAGACTGTATATATAACATGTACATAACGCCAAAATGTGATATAGCTCTAGATCTGTTTACACAATGCTGTACCCCTTCCAACTGTATATTATATTCCCCTTTTTCAACAGTTTTTATTATATTTTGACACTTGCTTTGGCAATGTAAACGTATGTTTTCTCATGCCAATAAAGCTCCTTTGAGTTGAATTAGATGACTCTGTCAGTCAACACCTTGACCCCTCCCCCTCTGTCTGCCCAGAGCACCTGATTGGATTACTGGTCTGTCAGTCAACAGCTTGACACCTCCCTCTTTGTTAGCTCATCAACTTGAGTCAACAAAGTTGATTTATTCTTGGCTGTGTGTCGGTGTTGCGCACCGGAAAAAAAACAAGCTCTCAACACGTTGCAGAGTCATATGTTGTGAGCTTGTAGATCTAATCCCCTCCTCTATCCAGTCAGTGCAGTGGTGGCTAACGGTTAGGCTAACCACAACAACAACAAACTAGAAAAGATGCAATTCGGGGAATTGCGAGTGTGGTTGCTAATTTACTTCACCAATAACGTGTCAGTCTCATCCCCTATCTCGCCTCTTCCTCACACCTGCAATTTTGGGAGGTTGCAAGTGGGGCCAGCATTCTTGATGACGTCACTATCAACAAGTGCACCCTCATATAAATTACAAAGCGATCTGCTGGTGCATACGTGGGCCAGCAGAGTGGGGAAGAGAGAGGGGGCAAAGAGGAGCAAAGGTCGACATCTTAACATCAAGGCATATAAGGGCCATGAGAGGGGCCGTCTATGACCGTAGCCAATCAGAGTGGGGCAAAGGGTGACGTCATAATATCGAGGCATAAGGGCCACGAGAGGGGCCGTTTATACCCGTAACAAATCAGGACGGGCGTGAATAGACCGAAAAGCAGAGTACAACTGGGTACAACTCAAGGGAGATAAAATCGTATAAGTGTATGTGGTGCTTCTAGGATCAGTGGGATTAAAATATTGTAGAAAAAAATAAGTTGAGATCCGAGCACTCGAGGAGATTAAAATAAAGCAAAGTTTATTTATCTAAAACCATGTTTCGACCTTACAGTCTTCATCAGGGCAAGAACTGGAGCAACAGACATACAGATCCATTAAATGAATGAGGGCGTGAATAGACCTTATTCACACCGCGGCCATCTTGGATCACATGACTTCCTGGGATAGCAGCCTGCATTTCAAACCATTGTGAACAATGGAGCGATGGTCCCAAAATATGTGTTCTTTTCAACCAATTTATTTTTACCAAATTTACAAATGGGCAGATGACAACATCAACATGGTCCCCAAGTCATGTGATCCAAGATGGCCGCGGTGTGAATAAGGTCTATATGGGCATATGTCCGAAGATCTTGGGGATTGATTGGTGAGCCTCACATGACATTTCAACCAACCAGACTATAAAAGGGCCAATTTCCATTATTGTTCGAGTTTCATGTGAAGTGGGCACAGACCTCCATCCGTCTGAGTAACGGGTAAGGAACGGGTAAGGACCTATTAATAAACACAAATCACAAAATCTCTCCTCTTTTTGGCATCTGCCACTGGATTTAAGGTGACTTGATTGATTGACAACAAGAAGGGCCTATCAGCTCTCTCCACAGCTTCTATAGCAGGCAAACCATGCAATGCTTGGTTTTCAGTAGTTTTACACACTTATAAAAACAAATGTCAGTAGTTTTACACACTTATAAAAACAAATGTCATGTCAGTAGTTTTACACACTTATAAAAATAAATGTCAGTAGTTTTACACACTTATAAAAAATAAATGTCAGTAGTTTTACACACTTATAAAAAAAACTAACGTCAGTAGTTTTACACACTTGGATCAACTCAACATCAACACAACTGCACACACAAAATCAATACAACATCAATACAACTAACTACACAACATCAACACAAGTACACAACAGAGACAAACACTTACCCTACACATGTTGTCTCATAATGGAGGAGGACACTGCTGTTGTCATGTGTTTAGTTTGTGTCAAATGGAAGACAACTGTCAGAGAGATGATCATGAAGTTATATCGTATCGTTGTAGTTCTGTGTTGTGACAAAATGGAGTCTGAGCAAACTGTGCTTCTGTTCTGTGCCACTCCCTGACACAAGTGCACACACACACACACACCTGGTGATGTTGCACATGATATGAAGCCACTTACACACACACACACAGCTCAGACTAGTGCGTGACAAGCAGTAAGATGGTTATCTTCCCAGAACTCCTGATTGGATGCCTGGTCTGGCTGGCACACACGCACACATGCACGCACGCACACACGCACGCATGCACCTGAGTACTTTTCCAACGCTTCTCCCCTCAGGCAGAGAGAGAGAGAGAGAGAGAGAGAGAGAGAGAGAGAGAGAGAGAGAGAGAGAGAGAGAGAGAGAGCGTGTCTATACCTAACCTCACCTGAACCTGAACTTTGGTGTCTGACAAATAACTTCTAACAAGACACACACACACACACACACACACACACACACACACACACACACACACACACACACACACACACACACACAAAAACAGCTTGATTCAACTTTATTTTGATACATACATTTAGAGCTCTGTTCCATTATCTAATGCCATAGAAATGCATTGGCACGATGCCAAACCTATTTTACAACCCCTGACATACATTCACCTACATTACATTATCTGAACACACACACACACACACACACACACACACACACGCGCGCGCGCGCGCGCACGCACGCACGCACGCACGCAAGCGCACGCACACGCACACTATACTTTTATACCAGTAAGATGCCATGATGGCGAGGGGTGACCATCAGGGGGTCTCGACCCGCAGGTTGACTGCCGCTCTTCGGTAGAACTATGATAACTATAGACTTTTAAGCTTTCTTTCATGCAAAAGTTTAGCTGGCAAAAACATCTCTGACCGAATACAATAGTGTGCTGCCTATAGCAACCACATTGATAATAATAATAAAGTCTACCACGCCCACAGCCACATGGCCCCCCTCGTCAACATGCCCATCACCAGATCAACATTTGTGGAGAAACCCTGGTAAAACTGTAACGCAATAATAACCTATATAACAACATTGTTATAGAACAGTGCTCTTCAACCTCTTTCATACCAAGGTCCATTATTTATTCAGCATTTGATGAGATGTAGTAGAGGAAAAAATAGGCCAGAAGTTGACCATACCCCTACCCGGGGTAGAACAAAACGCGACATAGTTTTTTCATATCTTTAGGATGTCCCTTTCATGAAATGGATTGTCCCGAGTTTTGCTTTTACAAACGCCTATCCTGAAAGATGGAGTTCCAAGTCAAACCTTTGTCATTTTCTACCTGCAGGTTGTTTTCACCTCATACTTGCACAGAAGGTCTAGTGTCCTTACATCCCAGAACAATCAGAATGCAAAAATATGGTTCTGTTTTGAATCTGCTGCCTTTTATATAAGGACCTTCTATAGGCGGAAATGACTTTCCTAAGGAAAATTCCCCTGTAATCCTTCTATAAGGGGTAGTACAAACTATGACAAAGTTTTTTCATAACTTTTACTTGTCCTCTTCATGAAATGGATGGTCAGTAGTTTTGCTTTTACTGCAAAAGTCATGAAATTGATCCATGAAGGGACTCACCACATAGGCAAAAAATACGCCTACCCTGAAAGATGGAGTTCCAAGTCAATCCTTTGTAATTTTCTATTGCTGGTTGTTTTTACCTCATTCTTGCACAGATGGTCTACAGGTAGCGTCCTTAAATCCCAAAATAATCAGAATGCAAAAAAGTGATTTACGAAGAAAGGGCAGAAATATCCCCACAAGTTAATCATACACCATTTCCACTTACTGGTAGGGAAGGAGCTGGAAACAAGGGCCTACTACAAACTTGATATCCCGGTATCAATAAGCTTTGGGCTTATCAAGCTTGTTATTAAGCATAGCGGCCCATGACATCATGTTTAAATAATCAAGACAAGAGGCGATTAATACATTGTTACAGTACTATTCATAATATATAGCCATTTAACACTTACTGCACACTAATGAATGATTTTCTAAAGATATTAAATGACAATATTTTTTACTTTTGTCAATTCTCATTCTCATAGACAAACTCAGACTCACAACAACTGGCCAATGCAAAAAGATACCAGTTCTGTTCAGAATCTCACATCTCACATCTTCCCACAAAATATTATAAAGCGCTCAACAGTGGGCTCGATAAAAGCCCATGGGTCAATAAGCAGGATCGATAAGGTGCTCATTATCAATACAAATTAACAAACTCCATTCAGATTGTCAATAGGGAATACACCAACAACCAAAATAAACCAGAAGAATATGTCATAATATGCTTGTATTGTGAATCAGGAGTTTTTCTATATATGTGTGCCATTCTTACTGCATGGCAAATAATCAAACAGCAGCTTTTTCTCATTTTAATTTATTTCGTTTATTTCTTTTTCAATATTTTCATATCAACAACTAATTTGAGTGTGAGGGGGACTGACCAATTTGCAAAGCTGGTCAATGGATACAAAGCTGTGATCTCCCAAATTCAGACATAATTTTGTCAGGAGTTTGTTCGTGACGTAATCGGCTGTGTATCTATTGGTCAATGGCTGGTCAATGGATTAATTGAATTCAGTCTTACTATTTATGTTATGGTAATAAATATGGTATGATGGTATATATTATTATAATATAAACGGTAAGAAGGAATTCAGTTCCCAGTGGATTACAACCAAGGGCCACTACAATGCTCTACAGTCAAGGCTGGTCCACAAGGCACAAGCTGGTATAAAAGGATTGTGTCATTTCTTGTTTATTTTAGTTTACAGGCAATGTACTGTAAATACAGGAGCAATATTATGTACAACACAATCCCACAGAGAGACATTGAGGCACATACTACTTTGACTGCAACAATCCTTATCATAGCAGTAGAGTTGGGTGAGGTCTCTTACTGCTTGGTGCAGGCTATTTTTTGAACAGGACAGGCTTTAGTGATGTATCCTTTAGCATCCAACCCTTCCCAACTGGATTCCACAAAAGGGGTTTGGGGACATGATTGTGGCACCATATACTGTACCAGTTTGGTACATAGCCTGTTGAACATTCAAAAATATCCTCAGTGGGAGGCAGGTGTGAGACTGGCATGTCTGTCGTTGATGCAAGAATACAACGGAGCTCATCAAGACTAGAACACACCTGGCCCTTTGCCTTCTTTGTTAGGCCATAGAGAGTGAGGGCATATTGTCTTGAACATCCTGAAGCCTCTGGTAGACTATCTGTCAAGCCAAAGGTTCTCAGACCCTGACCTAATTTATATGTACAGTACTATGGATATACTTGTGTTGCTCGCCTACTATGTCAGTCAACAACTCCTTGGAATAGCTGCCATTTTCATGCATGCTGGTCATGGGATAGACAACGATACATCCCAATGTCTGATATTACAAATACATTGGGAGTGGCTTTGTGTGAGAGTCTTCTAGCATGGCACGCATTGACTGGATGCAATGCAACAAGCAGCCTGTTCAGAATAAGCAATAATACAGCTTTCAACAAGCTGGCGAAGCACATTCATGAACTTCAGGATCTGAGAATCTTTGGCTTACTGCATGCCAAATAATCAAACATTGGTCAGTCTCCCTTACACTGCTCAAAATAGTTGTTGATTGAAAAAGAAATAAATGAAAATGAGAAAAGGCTGCTGATTATTTGGCATTAAGAATGGCGCACAAAGTGTAGTGTATTCTACTGAATATAGGCTTACATATATAATGTACTGCATTTAAGTCTGAATACCATAGACTGCTTATAGAACAATATGTTTGCTGCTTTTGAGGTGAAGAGAATTAGGCCTTGGGATGGGTGCATCTCTCCACTCCGACATGTCTCCTTTCCGACATGTCTGCATTCCGACACTAACCCTATCTCTACCCCTAACCCTAAACCTTAGGCCCATGGGAGTGTCGCCACTCCGACAATAAGAAGTCCATTTCGGAGTGGCGACATGTCGGAATGGAGAGAGCCCCCCCCCCCTTGGGATGTAGGGACACTACCTGTAGACCATCTGTGCAATATGAGATGAAACAACCAGCAGGTAGAAAATGACAAAGGATTGACTTGGAACTCCATCTTTCAGGGTAGGCTTTTTTATGGTGGGTACCTTTATGGATCAATTTCATGACTTCTGCAGTAAAAGTAAAACTACTGACCATCCATTTCATGAAGAGGACAAGTAAAAACACTGTCAGGGTTTGTACTACCCCTTATAGAAGATTATCTCCAGGATCACAGGGGATTCTTCCTTAGGAATGTCATTTCCGCCTATAGAAAGTCCTTATATTAAAGGCTGCAGATTCAAAACAGAACCATATTTTTGCATTCTGATTGTTCTGGGATGTAAGGACACTACTTGTAGACCATCTGTGCAAGTATGAGGTAAAAGCAACCTGCAGGTAGAAAATGACAAAGGATTGAATTGGAACCCCATCTTTCAGGGTAGGCGATTTTTGCCTACAGTATGTGGTGAGTCCCTTCATGGAACAATTTCATGACTTTGGCAGTAAAAGTAAAACTCGGGACAGTGCATTTCATGAAGGGGACATCCTAAAGATATGAAAAAACTATGTCGCGTTTTGTTCTACCCCTTATAGAAGATTATCACCAGACTTACAGGGGAACATTCCTTAGAAATGTAATTTCCGCCTATAGAAAGTCCTTATATAAAAGGCTGCAGATTCAAAACAGAACCATATTTTTGCATTCTGATTGTTCTGGGATGTAAGGACACTACCTGTGGACCATCTGTGCAAGTATGAGGTAAAAACAACCTGCAGGTAGAAAATGACAAAGGATTGACTTGGAACTCCATCTTTCAGGATAGGCGTTTTTTTGCCTATGTGATGAGTCCCTTCATGGATCAATTTCATGACTTTTGCAGTCAAAGTAAAACTTGGGACAATCCATTTCATGAAGGGGACATCCTAAAGATATGAAAAAAACTATGTAGCGTTTTGTTCTACCCCGGGTAGGGGTACCTCAAAAACTAAGGCTCTTTTTTAGGATTTTTTCCTCCTCTAATGTAGCCTCTAAGATACAAACCTAGATTATTTTCTTATCGTTGGATAAGATTTTATCCACAATTCCATGCTTTATGGACTACTACTTTCTTGTGTAGACTTCTTGTAAATTAAATAATGCAGATGTTAAACAATAATTAAACTCTTGAGAGCGTAAAATGTAACCAAATTGACCCGTAATTAACTCATTCTGTGCCAGATGCCAAAATGCCTCCAAGGTAGCTGTGCCGAGATTTTGTATGTTTTTCTTTACTATGCAATGAAAAAAAATTATTTTTTTTTTTATAATTTTTTTTCCCCCACAGAAACAGACCCAGTTGTTGTGATTCAGTGGCAAAAAGAATTTTGTCAATCGGACAAATGGTTCCAGAGATAGAGCTGTTTGAATGAAAAAAAGTGTCCATCCACTAGAATGGACACACATTTTCACACATTTTCTCAATCAGCTAAACGAGGGAGCGAACACACAAACAGAGAAAAGCATCTCTCTGATCTCAGGTCATTTTGACATCTTTAAAATAAAAATAAATTAAAAATGTTTTTTTTTTTTTTCTATGTAAAAAACACAAAAACCGTCATAAGCCGTCATTGGCACACAGGGCTATTGGAAAAAAAACGTCAAAACCGTCATGTGGCACAGAATGAGTTAATATCTAATTTTAGTTTAGTTTTGTGTTTTTACACACACCTGATGATGTTGCACACGTTTAAACTGCAGGCAGGCACAATTCTCCTGCACTAAGCAGATCTATAGACCCACAAGCCTCCAGCAGCACTAAACAGATCTCTAAACCCACACGCTTCCTGCCTGCACTAAACAGATCTATAGACCCACAAGCCTCCAGTACTAAACAGGATAATTCTTGTAATCCAGTGAAATCATGAAAAGACACTTTTATATTTTCATATCCACAACTTTCCAACATCCCATCGTGCATTGCGCAGAAGGTGTGCGGCAGCTTCCGGCGCCGCAGGCGAGTGTGATCTACAAGCTCACAACGGTTGCATCTGCGACGCAACGTGAGCTTGTATGTCTGCTGTTCTCCGGATGTGTCCCACAGATAATGATACAGTAGATTCTCGTTGAAACAGGTGGATAAAAGCTGTCCTTAAATGACCTGGTGATCTAAATCCATCATGTGTGTTGATGGTGGTTGACTCAGTAAACATATAACAGATGACCTTAAATGACCTCAGTGAACAGGAAGCAGCCTCCCATGCTTCCTGTCATTGTCTTCTCTGAGCTGCTAAACCTTCTTCTTTCAACCATTTTATCAGGATAAAATTCTACACTTTTAACGTTATCCTTTTCATCATAGCAGTTTGAGCTGTGCACACACATGCACATGCACACACAGGGGAAATCTCACTCTTTTGAACGACCGTCATTTCGACAAAGGAGCGTTGGCAGGGTTAACGACTCACCCCACGGAAGTTAAGTTAATGGTTAGGTTTGGGTGTCGAAAAGATGACACATAGTAACAGCGAAACGGTCCTGCACACACACACGCACGCACACACACAAAAACATGAAACACATTCTTGACTCATTCTAACCCTTGAGGGGAGTTTCTTCATTTCTGCTCTGCTCTGCAATGGTGTCACAAGGCAAAATAACTTTTTTTTTCTTTTCTCTCTCTTCCTCAATCTGTTCTCTGATGACTGATGAGAAGGGGAGGGGGGGGGGGGGGGGTTATTATGAGAGACAGACAGACAGACAGACAGACAGACAGACAGACAGACACTGTCTCCCTCTCAGTTCAAAGAAGAATGGAATTGTACAATATGTAATTGTGGACATAATCGTATCCAAGATTCCAACACACTATGAGCGGGTCAATTATTTGGCCGCCTGCCCGTGAATAGACTGATCAATAAACTGATCAAGCAACTTTTGTCGGGAGTTGGACTGTTTTTTTTTTTTTGCATGATCAGATCACACTTGGGGCCGCCTATATCCGCCTCCACGCTGACTCTCACACACACACACACACACACACACACACACACACACACTCACACTCACACACACACACAGTTGAAGCATGAGCTTGAGAGAGAGAGAGACCGAGAGAGAGAAAGAGAGCAGGGGAGGGCTCATATTCAAAGTTCTCCTTCAATACACCACAGCACTTCCACATGTACCGACACGCACAACCCTCACCTTCACCTTGTCAACACAAAATGGCACCGACAGGCACAGTGATAACTTCACCCTTTCAAAACCACATGGACTTGCTTGGTCTCTGAACACAAACAACCTTTGATCTCCTAAACACCAATAAAGACCTTTCTGTTGTCATGAATGAACTGATAGCTCCAGACAACACACTGACCACACCAATGAAGACCATTCTGTCCCTGGACCACACATTGAGAACCACTACTGTGAGATCAGCAGAGTGAACAGAAGCAATAGAAATACTCTGACACAAACAGGGTCTTGCTGCCCCCTTGTGGTCACTTTCACTCAATTGCTGGGGTTCAAGTATGAAGTTATTTTCAATCTGTCCTATACTGGAAACACATATTCTCTCAGGTTGTCCTCATGACATACTACTGTATCTTGGGGAGAAGATTTATTCATTTACGTACCATAATATGACATAAATGTAAGGTGCTATAAAGCAACAATGTTACTTTGAAAAAGTCCTTTATGGGTCCATTTGGTTCCTTTTGTAGTTAATGACATGTAATGGTTCAGTTGGACACTCTGAGTTACAGACCTGTAAGGGTACAACTTACAGTGGCTGATCTTTTAAACCCGGATGCATACTAAAAATAGACGATCTACAAGTGCTGCAGCGCATTGTGAGCATGCAGCTACAGTATGTGAAAATCAGCCGCTTCGATGCCATCACGGCCAGCGCCAAAAGTTGACTAAATTAACTGTAGATTTAGTCGACTAAAACCTTATGATATCGAGTCTACTAGTAGACTAAAAGTAAAACATTTCACGAGACTAAAATATCACTGAAACTAAAGACTATGACTAAAAGTAAACCAAAGTTACCAGTAAAAATCAACACTGATTTACATGCTTGTTGTTCCTGAACTCAGTTATTTAGAATTAGAATTTAGTTCAGTTTTATTTGAACAGCAAAAGCTTTACAATTATAATGGTTGTATTTCCAACTAAACAGAACAGTTAAAACAAATGTACAAACCAAAAAAAAAAAACGTCACAGTGACAGAAGTTAAAAACGATAAACTAGTTGAAAAGAAAGAGTCGGCACAGCTCGTCAGCCACTATGCACATAATTTATTTAAATAACCAATGTTTCGACTTTAACAGTCTTCCTCAGGGTAAACTAAACTAAAAAAACATCCATATGCACCAGACCTGTCAGGAGCAAACATTGGAATATTTGCATCATTTTAATGTTAAGAATGTTAAGAATGTTAAGAATTGAGAACAATATCAAGCACAATGTGTTTTAAATAACATAAAACAATATTATATTATATTTCACTTTCAAAACGTGCACTGGGTGAGCCTTAGGTTTTGCCAGCAGCGAGGGCGACTACCCTGACATGAATTCAAGGCTTCATGGGGTGTGCAACTGATAGAAAATAAGTAATTTTTTGGGTGAACTTTAAATTACCAATAGTAAGAGTACTCACTAAGCGGGAATGTCCCATTTCAAGTTTGTATAAGAATCATTCCAAAATCATTTGAAAATAGCAGATCTGCTATTTTCCAATTGCCAAAAGTATCCACCTGTTTCCACCAGAATTTACTGTAGCATTATTTGCGGGACACTTCCGGTTAACAGCAGACATACAAGCTCACGCCGCGTCGCAGTTGCAGCCGCTGTGAGCTTGTAGATCACACTCGGCTGCGGCGCCGGAAGCTGCCTGCACCTTATGCGCAATGCACGATGGGACTTTGGAAAGTTGTGGATATAGAGCTGGATTGGTTAATTATAATGAATGAATTGGTTAATGCATGTGTTGTGTGGGGCAGCATTGGCTCAGGGGTAGAGCAACAGTTGATTCTATGGGAAAGATTACAGATCAATCCCTGAAAATGTTGTAAAAGTAAATATTCTTGAAAATGTCATATATTCTAGATACATTGCACATTCAGTGAATTATTCCAAATCTTTTTTGTAAAAAAAAAATGATGGCATACAGCTCATGAATATCAAAAGTCCATATTTCAAAATATTACAATATTACAGGAGACCACTCAAAACAAGGATTTATAATAGAGAAATGTCAACCTTCTGAAGTCAGAGTTACTTGAAGTCCAGTGGGAAGTTCCCACAGTCAGTAACGTATGATTTGCGGTGCTATGGGTGCAAAAGCATCTGCAATGCTTTTTTTACACAATATAAACATTTTCTGAGATTGATCTGTAATGGCCGATTTCTTTTTATTGTGTGGCACCAGTAAACCACCACGGCCACGGCTATGCCCTCTAGCCGTATTACAGCGCTACTTCTTTTTACAGTTAGCTTTTCGCAGGTGCCTTCTCAGATCGCACGACTCCACAAAGCCGCTGCCGCACACGACGCACTGGAATGGCCTCTTGTCGCTGTGACCCAGCATGTGTCTCTTCAGGTACTTCCGTGCGGTGAAGGCTCCGGGGCAGAGCGTACAAGCGAAGGGTCTCTCCCCGCTGTGCGTCCTGATGTGCACCGTGAGGAAGACCTTGCGGACGAAGCCTTTCCCGCAAAGCTCGCAGGAGTACGGCCTCTCGCCCGTGTGCGTCCTGGTGTGCAGCATGAGCTCCCCGGACGTGAGGAAGGCTTTCCCGCACTGCGCGCACAAGTGGTTCCTCTCCCCGCTGTGCGTGAGCACGTGCCTCCGGTGAGACTGCCGCGTGAACGTCTTGCCGCAGACGTGGCACGCGCGGCGGCGCGGCCCGTCCTTGCCGTGCGCGGTGCGCACGTGAGCCTGCAGCGCGGCGGGGAGCCAGAAGCCGCGGCCGCAGCGCTCGCAGACGTAAGGCTGCCCGCCCGCCGCCACGCGGGCGTGAAGGAGGTCGAGGTGTGTGTCACCTGGAAAGACATTACATGGAAAAGTATTAGATAAAAAAAGGACGCTTGTTTTCTTTCTGTTTTTTGTTTAACTCAATTTTTATCCCACAGTTTTTATAACCCAGTAAGTGTAATCCTGGGCGCTACTCTCCCTCTGCCAACCTGGGGAGAGCAACAAGCTGAGAGCAACAAACTGAGCTCATGCTTCCTTCGATATATTGACAATTCCTTCGACAAAATACAAAATGTACTAAAATGTCAGGGAAGGACTAGTAGAACTAAGAGGCAAGTTGGTTTGGTGGCACTTGGGTGTTGCACTCTGAAAATAGCAGCTCTACAAGCTCACAACAGGTCACGCTGCGAGACTTTGAGCTTGTAGATCGGCTATTTTCAGCACAAAACCTTTTTTTGCGTGGAAGCACAGAGTTATAACCTCCATCTTTACCAACGATCAGGGAACATACTGGAGATAAATATTCTGTGACTACTTGAAAAGATGAGGAAAAACTAAAAATCACTGGCGGGGGTGAACTATTTATTCATTTAATCTGGCAGTAAGTTAATTCTAAATTAAATGGTCATGTTATGAAGTCATGTAAAGCATACTGTACATGATATTGAACTTTGGAAGCCCTCGTTTTCTATAACGCAATGTCCTGCTGCCTCCTGCGTTATGTGACATTTAGAGAACACCGTTGAGGACCGCTGAGTCATTTCCAACGAGTGTTTCTAAACTCCAATTCTTAGAAAAAAACTGCAAACAGAATGTCTTCACAGAAAGTAGCTCATAACATGTCTACGTGGATCTTTATGAAACAGACACTTTGCAGATAGAAAGAGGATAATTCAATCTTCCCAAAGAGCCGCAATATCGGTGGGATTAACGTCGTTTAACACAATCAGATACAGTACTTTTCTGTTTGGATGCCAATGGTTGGTGTTGCAACTCTAGATTCAACATATTTTTTAAAAAAAAGCTGGAGTTGCAATTTGGGGCTAAATGTAAACAAGCCATTATAATTTCTTGGGTTTAAAATAAACCAAGAAAGCACTATGACTAGTTTACATTGGGTTACTTTGTACTCAATTCACTGACAAGTTTAAGTCGTCAGCTTTCATTAAGTGGGGCTGTTGTTTTACCTGAGTTCTCGGCGTCGACCACTGCAGCATCATCGGTGGCGTACTCCTCTCTCTCACCGTCGACGTTATTAAGCGGCGACGGCAGAGCGGCGGACGGCCTCTTCTTCTTGTCTCCGAGAATGGCGTCCAGCTGCTCGTAAAACTGGGAACCGTCGATCCGTCCCGCTGCCCTGCTTTTGTCGCCGCCAGCGTCTTTTATCTTTCTATATGTGTTCTTCAGATCCTTGACTTTCCTCTGGCACTGCCGCCAGGACCTGGTGAAGCCCTGTTCCGCCATGCCGCGAGATATGTCTTCGTACAACGACTTTTTCAATTTGCTCCTCCTGCCTTTTCCAAGAAGCGTGTCCTGCATGGAGGCGTCCTCCCACAGCGACAGGAGACACTGAACCTCTCCGTCTTTCCACTTCTTGAAGAGGCTGCTGGTCGACGTTTCTTCTTCTGTAAAACTCCCAGCTGTAGAGCTGCTATCCTTTTGTTTACTTTCGACGACAGCCCTGCGCGCAATTCTCGCGCTCGGCGAGCGGTCGGGTCTCGCTGCGAGTGCCGTTTCGGGTGGGGACTCCCTCTCCCCCGGGTGTTCCGCCCAGATGGGCGGGGTTTCGGGGTTAGGCATGTGAAGGAGATCACGGTGTTTGTCGGCTGCGGCAGCGCCCGGCTCTCCGATGCTGTGCTCCTGTACGACGTGTTGCAGTAGACCGTCTTCTTGACTGTGAGAGAAGGCGCACAGACAGCATAGGTACGGCAGCCCCGGGGGGGTGAGGTGACTGACACCTGGAAAGACATTACAAGGAAAAAATACAATAAAAGGACGCCAGGGATCATACCGGTCACTTACCGTTGTACTGGAGCTGTGGTTCTCAACCTTTTCTGCCCGAACCCCATATTAATTATATTTGAACTGGGGACCCACCCTGACGAGCACTAAGAGTTGAGGCATTACATCTTGTACATCACGGCTCTATATTAAGTTAATCATCTGGGGACCCCATAAAATAATTTGGGAACCACTGTACTGGAGAAGTATAGCACTCTCTCTAAGTCAAACGTACAGTGTCGCTGATACTGACGTTAGCTCCCCTATAAACATTTGCAGAAAATATATTGTCTGCTGATTTGCTAGCCTTCCCTTAACTCAGTTAGCGCCGGGCGACTTTACGAGCGACTAGTTCACTATGGCGTTTGGTGCCGAGCGACTCGGAGCGACTTTTATATAAAAGCATTGTTTAAGCTTTTAATATGTGTTTATAGACGGAGCGAAATGGTTAGCTTACCTCAGCTAATGTCCACACGTAAACCGTGAAAAAAAAGGATACGATTATGACGTCACCTTTAAACCAGGGCTTCCTGTTGACAACAGGCCTCTGCTAGCGTTAGCCTCAATGCAACCATCCGACCCTCACGTAGCTTCACTAGGTCGGATTTTGATTCTGAAACTTTCTGTGTGGCATCTATATACGTCCCGATGCCCATACCAATGGTGGTTTGAGACGATCAAGCACGAATTGAACAGTATTGAGCTGAAATGGTGACCGGCGGCCCGTCCATGTTAAGTCAATGAGGACCAAGTCAGCGTCTCATCCTGTTATGTGGATTTAAACAGGCTTAACATGGGACCATGTCAGTGTATGGTGTATGGTGGTCTCTAGTGGTCATCTGGTGGTATGGTATGGTGAACGTGCATTCGTTAAGGTGGTCTGGTTAAGGTGGTCTGGGGGGATACAAAATAGCTATTTCCTGGCGTTATAAGCGCACATTCATATTCATATTTTGGAAATCTGGCCCTGTATGAGTTAATATGAAGTAAGGAACTCACCATCATATCATTGTGCCCACAGCATTACCAGGCTGAGAACAACTATATCCACGTTGAAATCATCTGAGGAAACTACACACAGGTGTCAGTGTGACACTGTCATACGACAAAGCATTATTATTCTTAACTGTGCTGCTTTCTGCAACTGGTGCTGTTGAATGGGAGTAGTCTACTGAAGGGTTATTGGTGAGATCGTGTGTGGTGCTGCTGAACTGAAGAGAACAGTTTACAACTTAATTACTTGCGCCAGAAGGTTGTGCAAGTACTGCGCTCGACAGCGTATGTATGTCGGCGTCTTTCTTTGTTTAAGCCCTTAGCCCAATCAGGGACCAGCATTTCTGGCAATGTCATCATTAACAGCTAATGAGGGACCAGCATTCCTGGTGATGCCAGGGGTGAGCGTTACCTCATGGGGCGCTCTAAGCCATGTATGGCCTTCTTGTGAACAAGGCGCAAGTTGGCACCTCGACAGAGTGCAGTTCTATTTTAACACTTCGCCAGCCGAAATAGAATGGCTTGTTGGTAGATTAGCCATGAAATTTCTATTATTATATTATGATCTGAACTGCATTCATTTTACAAGACCATCAGCGCTATATCACGTGGTCTTCATCCCCCATTAACATCACGCGATCCCCGTTGTATTCTCACCACAGTCACCAGCGAAATTCCTCAGTCTGCATTGGCTTAGAGTGGCGGTTTCGGCCGACGCATCTTCTCCCTGTGCGTTTCGCGTGCGCGATCCGTTCACGTAAATGTCGGCTCAAATAATCCAAGTGTGACTCTAGAGTAGATATGAACATTTTCGCTAGCTTAGCCCCCAGCACTCCAGTTGTGCTAGCACTAACGTCTAAACAGAAAACGGACGGGCCCTGGGAAGCTATTACAGGGAAAGGACCTGACGTCACTTCTGCTTCATGTCAGAGGAGCCATGCGCTATCGATGGACGATCGGTGACTAGGTTAGATCGCCGATTTTCGGATAAAAATAATTTATTTAGTTTTTAATGACATAGTACGGTAAATTACGGCACGGCTGTGACATCCTTGCTCAGATGTCCGGTATAACGGTTTTAATATTAAGTGGCTCCCCGTGGCTTGGAAAGGGTTAAGTTGTACTGGTTTATTTAATTAGTTTATTAGATATTTTTCCATTATTATTATAGTTTTTTATCTTTTTTTACAGGGAAATTATATATTTTTATCAATAAATACATTTTTAATCGGCTCTTAATATCGGTACATTTTCACACTCTTCGAGTTAAAGACCCATGAGGGTCCATTTGGTTCCTAACCATCCATAATTTCTGGAACTCCCTCAAGGACCCCTGGGGGGTCCCCGGACCCCACTTAGATATAATACCAATGGTATAAACTTTATACCATTGGTATTATATCTAAGTGGGTCTTCAACGTTTTCAGGCCGGGGACCCCCAAACTGATGGGGAGATGGAGCAGGGACCCCCTACCACCTCGTAGGGTATTAACTGAGAACCAATGTCAATAATATCAACAATCTGTCAATTGCATAGTAATCATGTATTCAAGCTATTCAAAATTGATAGAATCATGATTTTTTTTTTTTTTTTTTTACATAAATGTGAAAAAAAAATTGAAATCTTTTTTTTTTTTTTTTTTTTTTAAGCAATAATTTCGCGGACCCCCTGCAGTACCTCTGCGGACCCCCTGTTGAAGACCCCTAAAGGGCTATGTTTTACTCACCTGTGTTCTCGCTGTGGATCACCGCCACATCATCGGTGGCGTCATCATCTCGCTCGCCGCCGTCGTTATTAAGCGGCGACGGCTTCTTCTTCTTGTCTCCGAGTATGACGTCCAGCAGCTCGTAGAACTGATAACCGTCGATTCGTCCCGGCGCTGCTGCCCCTCTCTTGTTGCCGTCTTTTATCTTTCTATACGTGTTCTTCAGATCATTGACTTTCCTCTGGCACTGTCGCCAGGACCTGGTGAAGCCCTGCTCCGCCATGCCGCGAGATATGTCTTCATACAGCGCCCTCTTCAGGTGGTTCTTCCTGCAAATAGGCCAGTCAAAATTATTACATGATCATCTAATGGTGATTATTTTTGTCATAATCGTTGAAAGATTTTCATATTTTTTTCCACTTATGGGCAGTCTCCATATTTTCAAACGAGGTATTACTATTCACAGTGGCGTAAAGTAACTAAAGCCCCTTTTCGACTGTAGCTTTAGCACCACACCACACTACACTACACCGCACCACATACAAATATCTACATTTTCCATTACACAAAAGTACCCCTATCGGTAAGAAACAAATTGACCCTTTTAACTGTGATTATAATACAACTAGCCCTTACCCGTTCAAAGATATGAGCTCTGAAATGATGTGCAGTGTGTGGGTTATGGGGTGTGCACTGTGCACACAGTATATGAGGGATGGAAAGTAACTTTAACTGGTGCTTACATGATAATATGTAGGAGCATCAATGTAAGAAATACCCGTTTCGTTTAATGGCTACAGAGATACTGTGTACCGATCTGCATGATTTTTGGACAACATCTATAACGGGGCCAGACAACCCCCCCACCTGCGTGTGCGCACACACACACACACACACACACACACACACACACACACACACACACACACACACACACACACACACACAGCTGGTTAAACATGTTGCCTCATGCTAGATGCAGAATAGATAAGCCTCATGCTAGATGCAGAATAGATAGTAGATACACCATAAAAATGCTAATATACAGCATATGATTTGTGAAAGTGACAAACGGGCTTCACAGTTATGTCAGGTGTGTTCATATGCTTATGGTGATGCGATTTCAGATCAATTGCTCCAGCCATTGAGGAGAAACGCTGTGACAGACACTCACTCAGACATTCTGAAAATTATATGTTAGATATAAATTTGTATTACAACTATCCTAAATTATAATACACTATAATGGATTATAACTGTGATTAAAATACACTATAAAGTATTAGTCTATTACTATGATAATTATAATACATTATAATAGATTATGATAGTGGATAACAACACAATAGAATCTATTATCATGTATTACAAATATATCCAGGTGGTCTAAATGAAAACCCGGCACAAGTGAGCAGTGTGGTGTGGAGTCTGAAACTCATGTCACAGTGTAATCCGCCCCTCGCCCCCCAACAACAGCTGACCAGTAAGTAGTCTAAGTACAGTCAATTAATTTGTTTGGCTTCTAATTGCACATTCTCACAATGACATCACATCATAAATATATTAACTCATATTAAGATTACTTTTTTAAAGTGACAGTACCCTTTTAGGTAACAGTACCTAAGTACAACTGTGAGGTATGTATACTTTACTTGAGTATTTCCAATACTTTTACTTCTACTTTTAAGTTTCAAGAAAATGTACTTCTACACTAGGTGTTTCTTGTTTTTTATCTGTATATTCCTACCAGTGTTTATTTGTCATGTAAAATGTCATAATAATGGTGACAGCCCTACCTGTATATTGCTATCAGAGTGTGCTGTACAGAGGGCTCCCCCCACAGCGCTAGGAGACTCTCCACCTCTCCGTCTCTCCACTTCTTGAAGCGGCCGACGCTGCTGCTGCTGCTCATCATGTCTGCCAGGCATGAAACTCTCTGCTTCCATGGAGCAGCTCAGCTGTTTGTTTTGTTTACCTTTTAACAACACCCCGTGTGCGATCCTCGCGCTCTGTGATGACGTCAGAGAGGCAGCAGTCGCGCTGCAAGTGACGTTTTGGGCAGGGATTATCTATTCTGCATCTAGCTTGAGGCAAGACAAATTCAGACTAGCGAACATTTTTAACTAAAATCTTTGTTTCTGGGGGTCCCTGGAACAAACTATTTTGAGATGGGGGTCCGTGGCAAAATACAAGGACACCCAATTTGATATGTATTTGGCCGCGGACCCCCATCTCAAAATATTTTGTTCCAGGGACCCCCAGAAGCAAATAGCCTATTTGAGTTCAAAATATTCACTCTGAATGTGGGTCTTGCCTTATGCTAGATGTAGAATAGATACACGCCTCCCTCTTTCATAGGTGTTTCGCCCAGGTGGGCGGGGTTTTGAGGTTAGGTTTAGGCTAGGAACTTCTGAACTCAGATTAGGTTTAGGCATGCATAACATAAGATGAGTCCTTCATTTATGACACTTTACAACACATTTAAAACTCAATACTGTCCTTATAATTTACAGTCATTGCTTTAGGCTGTGATTGTTAATAATATTTACATTAAAGGACAACTTTGGTTTTTTACAACAAGGGTTCATATTTTAGATTGTAATTAGAGAAAAGAAAAGGTGAGTGTTAAAATGTTTTTATTTGCTTTGTTCTATTGATTTATCGCGTTTACCGTGCTAAAATGTGGGGCATGCATACGCATGGGGGCATGCGTACAAGTGGCTAAATATGTCTATTTAGACACAATAAGCCAGCAGTTTCTTTATTGCTATTTACAGTAACACTTCTAGCCCCCATAAGTCACATCCAACCATGAAAGGTTGCGTTGTATCTTGGGAATGGGCTTATTCTGTGTAAAATTACATATATTAGGCACTTGTACGCATGCCCCCAACCACTGAAATAAGAATCTCTAAAACAATAGAAAGAAGTAAATGAAATACTTTTAACACTCATATTTTATATTCTTTAGTTACAATCTAAAATATGAACCCTTGTTGTAAAAAACTAAAGTTGTCCTTTAATCTGTTTGTTTTCATTTCTGTTTAAGTTAGGGTATAACATTCAATACATTGAAATTATATTCTGTATTTACTTTGCATATTTCTTATATGTTTCCCCTTATGTTTTGCTAATTTTATTTTCCATTCCATCTCCCTTTGAGAACAGTGAGAAAGCACTCATAAGTTCGCTTAATCAAGAGAATATCTACTTTGTTATTGACTTTTCCCTGTCCCAGCAACACTCTCTCGCTGGATGGACGTGGAGGACTGTCACGTTGCATAGGCCTACACAAACTTTAGAAGGCAATGGTAGCCAATCAGGAGGGAACATGGGAAATGGGACAGATCCATGTTGATGACATGATTGAGATACTGAGTACCGCTTTGCTGATTTTAGGCCAGAATCTGTGTGTTTTGCAAGAATCGGCCTCATGGTGGTGCTAGAAGAGGGCCATGTGAGAAATCAGGGATGGAGGATGTGATTTGCCATTCGAGGAGTGTGTGTGCAACGTTTGGCATCGATAGGGCCAACAACAGTGGCAGAGATAAGGGTAGTGTGAAATGACGGACAGACGGACGGACGGACGGACGGGCAGCCGGTGGAGCTTTTCATAGTAACTTGCAAACTGACGGTCGCAACCAGTAAACACAGGACGTGGGCGAGCTTTCTGTCAGACGCCTGCAACCACTGAAGCCCGGATCATAGTCGGGTCCGCGGTGGAAGGCTTTACACCGCGGTGTAGTCTTTTCGAGTCTTTTTGTGTCATGAAACTACAACGTTACATCATTCCTCACAGTGGAGAGCTTTCCACCGTGAGTCCCAACACATCTCTCTGTTTTTACTATGACAGGCAGGCTCTACACCCCGTTCACTGATTGGTCGACCTGAACCGGTCTAGACGGGGTAAAGGACTTCACCGTGGGCCGTGACTATGATGGCCTGCACTTATTTTCTGACTTGAGGTGGAAAGCTTTCCACCTCAAATTTGCGGTGGATAGCTCTCCACCGTAGACTCTGATCCGGGCTTTAGGAGACCATTTGCCTCTATAGTGGCTCCAATTGAGAACATGCACATGATGTATGCTATATTAAAAATCTTTGCTTTCAGTGAATTTGCTGCTTTTTCCCCTCACAGCAACCCCAGAACAACAGAAAATGAATGGCTTGGCTATGGCAACAGATTTGTTAATGTACAGAAAAAAATCTGTACACCATATTTAGGTGTAACATTTATATTTGTTGTTCGTGGTGACGTGAGGTTTATTCAGTTCAACACTGATAAATAAAAACATAAATGGACAGCGCCACACCATTGGCTTCTTCTACAGGCCGTAAATGAAGCCTTTTTCAGCGCCATGTTTCTTAGAAATTAACACGGAAATGAATCAAATGAATGCTATTGGCTGGAGGGTGGGTCTTCACTCCGTGGAAGTTGGAACCAGTAAAAATCCTAGAAACAGAGACTACTTTATCATATTGTTTTTACGTTAAGACTTTAAACTTGCGAATGAAAACAAAGTGTTAATGAAAAGTTCGCCAAATCCTCATAGACTTAGTAATAGTGACATCTATTGGGCCATTAACAGGAACAGCAACTTCACCTAGAACCCTGTAGTGCAGGGTTCCCCAATAGGCGGCCCGCGGGCCATTTGCGGCCCGCGGGGGGCTACTCTCTGGCCCCCACCAACCCCAGTAATAATGGTTGTATAAGAGCAGCAACAACACTAGTATATCGTCATTGTCCAAATGTGTACGTTCTTTCTCAAAGTAAAGCCCTGCTTCATCATACAAGGCCGTCGCACAAAAGTAGTGAAAACAGCAGATCTACAAGCACACAACGCCTCGCACCGCGAGGCGTTGTGTGCTTGTAGATCTGCTGTTTTCACTACTTTAAAGGATTTTTAAAATGATAAATGCAAAACTAACGGTTTTGGACATACAAGATTTTAATCCGACAACGACAATATCTGAACTGTCGCTGGAGTAGCGGGGGAACGCCACCGTCGCCCCCTGCAATGCTGTGGCCCTCGGCTTGGCACCGTAGACATAATTCGGCCCTTGGGGAAAACTAATTGGGGAACCCTGCTGTAGTGGCTTCTTTTACAGCGAACAAAACTTGCCCTTGTTTCATGGTCCAGTTTTATACACATGAAATCACTTTGGTTGAAGGCACACACTCACTGTTTATTTTACACATACAGGATATGATGGTTGAAGAAGACCAAACAGTCAGCATCATTTGCAACGGCTGAACATGTATCTAGTGCTGTGTGCGTGCATGCGTGCACGTGTGCATGTAAGTGCGCGTGCAGTCATGTCTGCAGCATGAGTGCTTGGAGCTGGGTGACTAATCTGGCAGCCGGTTGGCTGATGGGGTAGTGATGTAACAACCTCTCCTTGAGACACGCCCCCTTCACATAGTACCTGAAAAACATCGAGAAAGAAGATGAAGAGACACTTTATTGTTATATCGGCCTTCTCTTTTACACACCATTATAGTGTTCTTATTTTGACCATAACACCCAATTACTGAACGTCAAGTCTCAAACTCAAGAGTACAAATGGAACCAAATGGACTCGTAAGGGTCCATTAATTTGGTTCCATTCTACAAGTTCCTTCTAAATCAGTGATTCTCAAACCTTTTCATGCCAAGGCAAGGACCACCAAAATGATATGTATTTTATTTAATCTTTCACGATTTTGTAACCCATTTTCCACTCAGTGCAAATTGCCTAAGCTGTAATCCTGGGCTCTGCTCTCCCTCTGCCATGCCTGGGGAGAGCCCCGAACTGAGCTCATGCTTCCTTCAGTGCATGAGGAGTGAGCAAGCCGCTTCTTACGGTATGTAAGCTTGTAGATCGGCTATTTTCAGCACTAACCTGAACTCCTCCCTGAAGCTCTTCCTCAGGTGTTCGGCCAGTGGTCCTCCGTGCTGAAGACAGACCACCAGGACCCTGCAGCGCTGGAACAGCAGCACGGCCTGCGCAGGGCTCAGGGGGGGCGCCCCCTGGTGGTCACTGTCAGACCACACCCTGACCACCTGCTGGGCCTGGTAGTCCAGGAAACTATGCTGGAGATGGAGAGATAGAGAGAGGGAGAGAGAGGGGGGGATGGAGAGAGAGAGATGGAGAGAGGGGGGAGATGGATAAAGAGAGAGGGGGAGAAAGATGAAGAGAGAGAGAGAGCCGAGGGGGGCGGGGGAGGTATTGTCGGTCAGTGGTTTTCAAACATTTTCATGTCAAGGACAAACATATTAATTTGACCACAGATCCTCATCTGAAAAGCTTTCCATGGGAGCCCCATGAGATAAGATCTGTCAGCATGTTGCTAGGGATCCCCTGGAACTACTGTACATCCCAAGGACCCCTTGTTCTAGTTTAAACATGGGCAACTGGCGGCCCAGGGCCCCTCACCTTCACTTGACACTAAACCTGTAGGTTAATATGGGAATACTGATAGTATTTCAGCTGTTACAATTCAAAACATGGTTGACAGACAGAAAAGCACAGGAGTTACCAGGTGTGGATGAGGTTGTAGAACTCTGAGGATCCAACCCACAGTCAGGAAGTTCTCCACCGAGGAACACCTACTGACCTGATGAACACACGCACACGCGCACACGCACACGAACACACACACACACACACACACACACACACACACACACACACACACACACACACACACACACACACACACACACACCATCAGTTGTATTGTCACATCACAAACGTTTACAGGTGTTATTATTTTTATTTCTGAAAACTCCATCACTTGTAGTATTCAGTGCGTGCGTGTGTGTGTGCGTGTGTGTGTGTGTGTGTGTGTGTGTGTGTGTGTGTGTGTGTGTGTGTGTGTGTGTGTGTGTGTGTGTGTGTGTGTGTGTGTGTAGAACCTCACCTCCTGGCCTAAGAGCACCAACTCAAATAACAGAGAACAAGCAGCATCCTGATACTGAGAGAGAGAGAGAGAGAGAGAGAGAGAGAGAGAGAGACAGAGAGAGAGAGAGAGAGAGAGAGAGAGAGAGAGAGAGAGTTGAGAGAGAGTT